>NC_141046.1:78415928-78735928 GCF_041138505.1 Cibotium barometz | reverse complement strand
ACCTACAACAAACAATATTATTTATAAGGAGATCTTGATGACTTCAAAGTGATAAGTCAGGTTTCTTATTTAAGTTCTGGCAGCCCATATCACACTCCACAAGGCAAGCGAGGACTGCCGCATTCCTGTTTGATTGCTGCAGCTCAAAGGTGCTACCTCAAGGATCCTACTACCCCACATAAGGCCATGCTAGGCCTTACCTAAGGAGCAAGATATTTGCCCTCGTTTGGCCACTGTCTGTCCTTTCTGCTTTGCTGGCCACAATCCTATTGGCTCCACCAAGCAAGGGAGTGTGAGCACATGCTAAAAAGCCTATGAAAGGCTGCTCTCCATAGCATTGCCTCTGCAAAGGTTGTCCTATGCCAAGCTGTTGCTGCCATCACCTACAAGCGCTCCCATCTGCTTACCTCCTGGCACATAAGCACACAGGCCTTGATATTTCGCTGCTTGCACCATTGTACGGAGTTAGACACTGCTGGAAATTCATATAATTCGAGTAAGACCTCTCCACCATTAAGCACTAATGGCTACTAAAGAAGCTATTGATAAGTTTACAACATGGCGATCAAAGATCATGTACCTGTTAAAGAGGAAGAGCCTATGGGGCATCATCAATGGTCGTCAAACAGAGGAGATGCTAAGAGAAGCATTCGAGGAGAAGAATGAAAGAGCTCTTGGCTTTATTGTGGCAGGCCTTAGTGATCAGTGTATCTATCACATTGATGGAATTGACAATGCCAAAGGACGCTTGGGAAGAGCTCAACAAAGTCTTCGGGACACAAGCAAAGCACTCCAAGGTAAAGCTTCTAATGCAACTCTACAAGCTCAAGTTCAACCCTAAGAAGAACTCACTATGCACATTAACAAATATAAAAGCATTAGGCAATAGTTAGCAATGCTTAAACATGTATTAGATGATGATGAGGCTAAGGCAATTCTGTTGGCTAGCTGTGATGTTGAAGGGTATGAGCTCTTAGTAGAAACTTTGTCAAATATGGAGCACTTGTCAATAAGTGACATAGAAGCATCTTTGCTAGAAAGTGAAAGCAAAATCAAGGCACATTAGATGCACCATCCACTTCAGCACATGAGATCGAGTTTTTGTGATCACAAAACGAAACAAGAAGTGTAACATTTGTGGACTAAACAACCATGACGAAAAAGATTATCGTTCACAAAGGAAAACAACCATGCACTATTTGCAATAGGTTCGGTCATAATGAGTCCAATTGCTATCACAACAACAATCGTCAATTCTATTATCATCCCAACAACAATCGAGTCCATTATGAGCATAAAGCCAATTTTTTCGGAATGTCAATCAAAAACCATAATGTCTTCACACCTAGCAAAACTTCCAATGTATCTGTGTCCACTGGATACCTCTTCTAGCCAAATCCAAATCATTTGTAAAGTTCATCAACTAGCACCAATGATGTAGCCAAGGGAACTAATTTGTAACCCACATCCAGATAGTCTTGCACATGCTGTAAGATGCATGATAGGGGGCTAAAGGGGGAAAACACCATACTCCTCATGAAGGATAGTAGAACTCAGCAAAAGATCCGACTACACATCAAGGGGGGGTGTTGAGAATCGTGATGTGTAGCATGGGAACCACTGCTAGAAACCTCTAGAAGATAAGGGAAGCCACTTGTACTTGCTCATGATTGGATGTATCTGCCCATATAATAGGCTCAGTATCAATGCATAGTGTGGGGGTTTTTCTAAATGTATGGCCCGTATGGTGTATGATCCTCCTTGAAATCACATCATGCAGCAGAGAGGAGCAACCGAGAGAGAAAGGTGAGAAGTTGGTTGCTGTAACAAATTTCGAATTCTCCACGCCTAAAGCAGCAAAGGCGGACTTCAGATGTTAACCTCTATTGCAGCATCCTATCCTTAATCACATAGTGCTCTCACATCCACCATTCTGAGACATATAGCACTGCCACCCTTCGTACACGGTCCTCCACGTTGACTTACTGGCGAATCTTCAAGCCACTGCTTCACGGTTGCGCAGTTCACACTCTCGTCGGCGTTGCTCTCCGCCCACCTCATTTTTCGAGACACCCAATGCTACTGTGTGGTGGTTTGTTGTTCGCAATGTGCTACCATTTCTCTCATCTATCTATTCAACTATTATACGTTCACCACCCTCGATAGTTCCTCACTGCTTGCCGGGTTGGCCTCTCCGTTGGTGTCCATGCGAACTGTGCACTGTGCGCTTATCCGTTGCATCCTTGGTGTCCATGCGAACTGTGCACTGTGCGCTTATCCATTGCATCCTAGCTTTATGGTCCGGACCCTTTTTGGCATCCTAGTAGACAATATTATTTTTCAAAAGATTAAGCTTTTTCGTGTAAAAGAATTTAACATTATACAAGCTTTACAATTTCATTAATTTAAAATTTACTAACTATATCATTTGATTTTTTAAAAAAAGAGGCTAATAAATTCTTTTTCTAGCTTGCCTTTATGTTTAAGTATTTTAAATCTTAAACACGCCACATCATCACACAAACTTTTGTTTTTTTAGAAGCTGCTATTTGTGTTATAATAAAAAAATAAAGCATTTTAACAACATAGTTATTTTAAAGATGATTCAAGTACAAAAAAATTGGTATATTTTGAAAGTAGTGCTTTGATTTACTTTAAATTATTTAAAATTTAAGTAAATTTTAGTCTTTTTGAGAATCAATTTGTAAATTTCTGCCCAATACTAAAAAAAAGATATATATTTTCAATATTTAGAAGGGAATATTTTCAGGTAATCCATGTCAATTATCTATTTTACTCACCAAACGTGTTATAAGGTTTATGCAGGAGACTTGTGCACAAAGCCTCATGTATAAAGCTTATGCATTAGCGATAAGTCTCTATGCATAACCTTATACATAAGCTTGTACATTAAGCTTATGCATGAGGCTTATGCATAAGCCATATGCATAAGCATCATGTATAAAGCCATACATGCATAGCCTTATACATAAGCTTATGCATTAGCCATATGCATAAGCATCATGTATAAAGCCATATGCACAAGCTTTATGTATAAAGCTTATGTTTATGGCTAATGCATAAGCTTTATGCATGAGGTTTTATGCATAAGCCGCATACATGAGGCTTATGTAAAAGCTCATGCATAAACCTTATGCATAAGCTAGATACATGAGGCTTATGTATAAGCTCATGCACACAAACCTTACGCATAAGCCAGATACATGAGGCTTATGTATTAGGCTTATCAATATGGGTAATATGAAGGCTTCATGTATACGACAGCTTATGCATACGGTTTATGCATAGTTTTATGCAAGCTAAGAATGCATAGCCTTATGCGTAGCCTCATGCAAGCTATGAATGCTATACATAAGGACTATGCATTAGCCGAGTGCAACCTAGGCATGCGGGTAGCTACCAAAATGCATGAGCAGCTCCCATTACGTGCCCGTAGCTACTGACATGCCTAGGTAGCTACCCAATGCATGTCGGGTGCTACCTAGGCATGCGGGTAGCTTCCAATGCATGCTGATAACTACCAACACGCACCGGGAGCACCCAATGCATGCCGCGTGTTACCTAGGCATGCTAGTAGCTTCTAATGTATGCCAATAGCTACCGCCATGCACTAGAAGCACCCAATCCCGATAGCTATTGACATGCACGAGCACCCAATGCATACATAGGCATGCCAGTAGCTTCCACCAATGCATGCTGAGAGCTACCAACATGCACTGGAAGCACCCAATGCAAGTTGGGTGTGCTACATAGGCATGTTGGTAGCTTCCAATGCATGCCCATAGCTACTGACATGCACCAGGAGCGCCCAATGCATGCCGGTAGCTTCTAATGCATGTTGGTAGCTACTACCGACATGCACCAGGATCTTCCAATGCATACCGAGTGCTACCTAAGTATGCAAGTAGCTACCGGGGTGCACCAGGAGCACCCAATGCATGTTTGGTGCTACCTAGGCATGCTGGTAGCTTGCAATACATGCTGATAACTCCTGACATGCACCGGGATCTCCCAATGCATGTCGGATACTACCTGAGTATGCTAGTAGCTACTGGCATGCACCGAGAGAACCCAATGCATGCCAGGTGCTACCTAGGCATGCTGGTAGCTTTCCATGCATGCCGGTAACTCTCAACATGCACCAGGAGCTCTTATGCATGACGGGTATTACCTAAGTATGCCGGTAGCTATGGGCATGCATCGGAGCACCCAATGCATATGGGGTGCTACCTAGGCATGCTGATAGCTTCCAATCCATGGTGATAACTTCCGAAATGCATTGGGACGGTACCGGCATGCCGATAACTACTGACGTGCATCGGGAGCCACACACATACACTAGGAGCACAAATTGTATGCCAAGTACTACCTAGACATGCCGGTAGCTACTACGGACATGCACCGGGAGTACCCAATGCATGTTGGGTGCTACATAGGTATGCCGATAACTTCTAATGCATGTCGGTAACTACTAACATGCACCAGAAGCTCCCAATGCATGTTTACTCCCGCTGCATGCATGCCGGTAGTTATCGGCATGCATTAAAAGCTATCAGCATGCCGTGGTAACACCCCGCATGCATTTTGGTGCTCCCAGTGCGCCGGTAGCTCCCGATACATGTCAATAGTTATCAGCATGCATTGGAAGCAACCCACATGCCTATGTAACACCTGACATGCATTGGGTGTTTCTAGCACCCAGCATATGCATTGGTGGGTGCTCCAGCTACCGGCATACTTAGGTAGCACCCGTCATACATTGGGAGCTCCCGGTGCATGTGGGGAGTTATCGGCATGCATTGAAAGCTACCGGCATGCCTAGGTAGCATCCGACATGTATTGGGTGCTCTCGGTGCATGCCGGTAGCTACCGGCATACTTAGGTAGTATCCGCCATGCATTGGGAGCTCCCGTTGCATGTCCGTAATTATCGGTATGCCTAGGTAGCACCCGACATACGTTGGGTGCTCCTGGTGCATGCCGGTAGCCACCGGCAGACTTAAGTAGCACCCTGCATGTATTGGGAGCTCCTAGTTCATGTCGAGAGTTACCAGCATGCATAGAAAGCTACTGACATGCCTAGGTAGCACTCGGCATGCATTTGTGCTCTCACTACATGCCAGTAGCTACCGACATACTTAGGTAGTACCCGGCATATATTGGGAGCTCTCGGTGCATGTCGGGAGTTATCGGCATTCATTGGAAGCTACTGGCATGCCTAGGTAGCACTTGGCATACATTCAGTGCTCCCGGTGCATGTCAGTAGCTACCGACACACTTAGGTAACACCCCCCCGGGTGCTACATAGGCATGTGGGTACCTTCCAATGCATGCCGGGTGCTACATAGGCATGTGGGTACCTTCCAATGCATGCCGGTAACTACTAACATGCACCGGAGCACCCAATGCATGCCTAGGCATGCCGGTCGCTTCCAATGCATGCTGATACCTACTGACATGCATCATGAGCTACCAACATGCACTGGGAGCACCCAATGCATGTCGGGTGGTGCTACTTAGGCATGCCGCTAGCTTCTAATGTATTTCGACATGCATTAGGAGCTCCCAATGTATGCTGGGTGCTACTTAAGTAAGCCGGTAGCTATCGCCATGCAGTGGGAGCACCCAATGCATGTGGGGTGCTACCTAGGCATGTAGGTAACTTCCAATGCATGCTGATATAACTGCCGACATGCAGCGGGATCTATCGGCATGCCTTGCGAGCACCCAATGCATGCCAGGTGCTTCTAATGTATGCCGGTAACTACTAACATACAACGGGAGTAACCAACATGTACCAGGAGCACCGAATGCATGCTCGGTGCTACCTAGGCATGCCGGTAGCTTCATGAAGCTGGGATAGATAACTTTTTAAAAAAGCTAGGGAGAGTGGGAGAACTCCTCAGTCTGCTGCCCTTGCTTTTTTTGTTTGCAGGTTTATTTTCGCTACTCCACAACGTTTTTTCGCTACTTAGCAACATTATTTCGTTGCTATTTTTTCACTGCGATCCCATTGCAGCGAAAATAGAAGTGTTCCTAGTAGCAAAATAGGCCCGATATCTTCGTACCCTTCTAGTTGTAAAAGCGGCTATTTTCTCGTGCTAGACACTCATTCTCTTGTAGTGAGATTATGTGTGCAAATGGATACCGTACGATGAATTCTAGCCATGTAAAGCTTGAGGAAAATTGGAAGAGAAAGTTAAAAAACATGATTAAAAGAAAATTAACAACTAATCACTTCTACTTAGTTTATATTTGGTCCACAACCTAAAAAAGATTTGGTACTATGCTCAGATTTGCTCCAAGAACCATAGTCTTAACAAAAAATATACAAAAATCAAAGGAACCATGGATCAAAATACAAGAGCTCTGATACCAATTGAAATGGAATGCAAGATTAAGCACGATTTATGTTCCTATTTGTAGGCACAATAGGGAGTTAGTGAGTAGGGTTGATTGCCTCTTATCAACACCAAACTTATGAGAGGGTGGAGATACAACACAAATGCAGAGGAGTAGTGGAGTGGAGGAGGTGAAGGGAGAAGAGGGAGGTCAAGAACAACACAATCGAAGGTCGAGGGGTGCCGTGCATAGGCAAGCAAGGATGAGGAACATGGTTTGTTGATGAGTCAATGCCTCTGGGGTTAAGTAAGTGTATCACTTGAGTCACGAGCGAGAAGTAGTTTTTTAAATCACTTTTTTGAAACAAATTTACAAAAGTTGGAAGACAACACTTACATGTAGGCTTTTGCCTCGTATAAGAATTTTCCCACACTCGACTCGTGGTATTCTACATAATTTTAATTGCCCCGTATCATGAATTTAAAATTATCCACGTCTTGAACTGCCAAATTATCTCTACAATAGGTGCCTAATGTTTTGTGGATAACAGAAACTTAGCGATTAATTAAAAAACACCTTAGCTAACTATTTGATCCTCTTTCTCTCTCTTTCTTGACACATAATTATACGCGGAGAAGAGCAAATGAAACTATGTAAACTATGTCTGCTTTTGGGAATATTTGATCTGAGGTGGTAAAAGCTTCAATATCTCATCTGATCAAGATGATCCGAGCTACTATTAATCTAAGCAATAATCGAATCATTAGCTATGATCCGGCTTGGGAATACAAATATAATAGCTGCCACGTTCCAGTGATGAAAGAATTGATGAATGCGGTGTAAGAGATACAAATAAAGGTTGTCTTGCATCAAAACGAGTCACTCTTTTAGCGCATGATCGGCTCTCAAATATTGATCCTTGTCCTAAAAGAATGACTCATTAATCACTTCCATAACTATAACCCCAATCGATTTTGACGCATGATCGGCTCTCAATTCATCCTTGTCCTAAAAGAATGGCTCATCAATCCAATGATTCTAATTAATGCTCAACTAAGCTGCTTAATCTCATGCCTTTGCTGCCTCCAAATTAGCCTTGATATTAAACTTCATGTCATTAATCCTCGACTCTTTGGAAGTAGCCTCAACCAATTTAGCCACTGCCGCCAAATTGCTTAGAGAAAACTTGTCGCCCAGAGGGGTTGGCCAATACTCATCCGTGGCAAGAACCTAATAATTATAACACATCAATCTCAGAATATTTATCAAAGGCATGATCAAGACCAGATTATTCTTAGACTGTATTTAAGTTGGAGATTGTAACTACAAAAACCTGCCTTGACTTGTAGCTGCAGAGATTTGACATAGCTGATGGCTTTCTCCAACATAGTCACAAGATCAACCTGTAAGTTTCAATAGATCAAAAGATGTTTACTCTCTAGAATGCTTTGATTTTTCGAAACTAATTAAACCCTAGTTAGCAAGTAATTTGCCCTAATTTACCCATCCTTACAAAGCGGTCGAGTTAAAGGAACCCTAGCAGTATATCTGCTGCCAGTATACGTACAAATATACTGATTAATGAACGTGAGTGTGTTAATTACCTTAGAGCCGTTAGGCACCAGTTGTTGCAAGGTCTTGAGGCGCTCGCTGATTCTCTCTCTACGGTTCTGCACAAGGACCAAATTAACGTTAAAATTAAGCGGATTAAATGCTTAATTCAATCAGGCTCCGATAAATGCAACATAAAGTCAATAAGAAGTGATTAACATACACAAAGTGATATTAAATCTTTATAATTTTCCGAGGATTACATACCCTTGCTGCGATGCTTTGCGGATCGTTGGCGACGCTTTGCCTTGCTTTTGGCTTCATATTTATCTGGCTCAATGTGGGTCTCTCTTGTTTAGTATTCATTGGCTCTGAGTTGGGCGATGATACTAGAGATTGGCAGTTGCTCCCAGCTACTAAGTTCTCATTAATATAATTGGGGTTAACGTTCAAAGTATTGTTGCAATTCCACGAGGCCGGTCTCTTGGAAGGTGGTGAGCATTGTGCTGGAGGCCACTCTCCATCCTGTCAGCAGATATTTTTAGAACTAATCCCCATGAAACCTTTCATTAATCCGCTCTAACAGCTTTCCTCAACTCTAAACTTAATACGTTAATTAACGTCTATATATTGTCACTGTACTACTAGCCTTCACCCCTATAATTTCAGCTAGAAAGCCTATCGATATTGATTAAATGAATCGTGCATTTAAAGATGAATTAGGGCTGGTCGAAGATTAGTAAGCAAGAAGGACGTGCCACTTAGCTTACCGGAGTGGGACGCTTGTTTGAGGGTTTGGCAAATATTGCTTTTTCATTGATCTGATCAGCTAATTCCCCTTTGTACACTTTGATCAGATGATGATTTCTACAAGCTGATGTAAAATTGGTGTGCTTATTTGGGCCAATTTTATCTTGGCCCAACTGATTAAGGTGAATGGGGACAGATTGTGAGTGGTTTATCATAACATGAATGGGATGGGCAGCTTGACCAAATTGTTGATGTTCTGGCACCATATTCATGTTGGTTGTGAGAGAAATACTATCCCGTTCTTGGTGAACATCCTCTGCATGTCGCAAGAAGTGGTACCAATTCTGCTCTTGATCACTAGTACCCTTGCACTGCAACATGCTGAAATTGCTATCATGTTGAAGGCATGGCCTATCATTCCCGACCAAATCCGCTACATGAGCCTTGACCTCATTATGATGCAAAGAGTAATTCAGGTTTGAGTAGGGAGTGCAAGGGTTAGATCCAGGGTAATATTGATGCTCACTTAGCATGTGTTGGAATCCATTCAGAGATTGCATGTCGGCGCTAGCTGAGTAGAAAGAGGGCTGACTTTGTGGCAATATACCAGGGATGGGTGCATTAGTACTGTTTGGGCTAGCATATGATTGAGTTCCTAAGGAGAGGTCAACGTGAGGGTGGTAATTAGAAGGGTGGATAACGTAGTTGTCACAATGTGCAGGTGAAGCAGTGGAGAAGATTGATGTGGCCGAATCTACCACTGTAGTAGAAGAGATATAATAAGGCCAAATATTGTAAGAAGTGTTAATAAAGGAGCTGGAGGGAGCATCCCAAGTTGATGCATTTGCAGGCAAGAGGAAAGGTGACGCCGTGGTGCAGTCATCCTCTCCTAGATTGAGGATAGGTTGATTGGGGATAATTGGGCTTTCATTAGTGTAATCATTACATAAATTGCCATCCGACGGTGGAGATGAACAGAGAGGTTCACTTGGGTAGGGATTATTGTTGTGCAATACGGGGTTTGATATTGAGAGCTGCATTACTGGAAGCCTTGGTTGTAACTCAGCTTCTTCATTGATGATCTCCTGCATATCATCTGTTCCCTGGATCCCTTTGTCTATGCAGCTAACTACTTGCCCTGCATTTTTCTCCATCATGAGTTGACACATAATTTTGTTGGTCGCTCCTGCAGCTCGACCCGCTTCGCTTCACTAATCAAGATTAATGAGGCTCGGCAATGCACCCAGAACTTCGAACACCTTGGTGAAGTTCGTCTTAGTGAAGGTTGGATTATTCTACTATAATTAGAGACCCGGCCAATATGGAGCTTATATGATCCAGCCAATACACTAAGGCGCTGAATTCAAATAGTTACAACATTAAAATGCTGTTCAGGCCAGTGCTATGGGGTACGGCCGTAGAGGGTAATTACAGTAAGCTGAATTAAACAGTTATAATACAATGCTATTAACAGCGCTAATATTGGGGCACAAGCTTGGTCAAGCGATTAGTCTTCTTGGAATGCTAAGGTTATGGCAGTTTTAATACTGATGAAAGTTTGGAGGAGAGGAGAGAGCAAAGAGATGATGCAGATAAACAAGGTTTGCGGGCTCGCCCTTTATACTTTTGGCGAGCAGTGAAAAATGTCAATAAAAAATTTACTCTCTCCCGAAATGTCTCTATATGTCCAGTTGGTATGTCTCCTGCATGTTCTGTGCAGCTGCTGACTCAAAATCAAATTAGCAATTTCTCCATTATTCCCGTAACCGGGAGTTCACACTAGCACCACGGACGCCCGAGGATTTGCCTAGGTAACACTTCCTTTTTCCTTAAGCGGGAGATCATACTCGCACACCTACCTGGGCACCAGTCGTAGCCTTCTTATTCGTAAGCAGGAGGGGGTTCACACGCGCCTAACAACCACAACGGGCATCACTTAGCCCCCCAGCCTTCTTGTTTGTAAGCTGGAGATGATTCACACGCGCCTAAGTAGCACATCGACAACCGAGCCCCCTTGCAAGTTGCCAAACAAGGTGGTAGAGAAGCGGCAAGACAAGCCTCACTTGAGAGTTATCGTCAAGTCTTTGCATATTTGCTTAGCCGAGCTCTTTTCATACTCCTAATTTTATGTGTTGATGAGCATTGATGAGTAGCAAGGAGCACGGGCCCCGCTGGTTTAATTCTACTGGTTTTCTAGACTATTTTATTGATTGCGTCGAAAAAGCCAGTGCAGTGGTGTGCAGTCGTAGAGCTTCAGCCATGGTTCTGGGATCATGTACAGTTCCACCCGTCCTTCCCCTCGCCCCCACCCTGAGTCTTGGGCTCATTCTCATCACCTACATTGATTTTAATGAGTTCATCCTCCTAAATCGATGCTTTCTGCCTTCCTTTTTCTTCTTTTAGGACTGGCAGCCAGCTAGTCTTTGAGCTTCTCCCCTTGAACCTCTGTCTCCATGTTGCTTCCATTTTCACGTGTCACTGGCTAGACTATCAATACCTTGGGATCATATTTTTGAACGATCCTTACCCCCACCCGCTGCCACCAATATTATCTTTATCTTAAAAAAATATATAGGGCACTTCTGCTCTACTAGACGAAAGCAGACAATACGATATCTATAGTAATTTCTTCTGTCATATGATCTTGGTTTTCACGATCTTAGGTGGAAAAAAGAATTGTGGACAAAAAGTGTGAACCAAACCAAGTAAACCCTAAGGTTTTGATGGAAGTAGGTGCCTTTCTTTCTTTTAACTCAAGGGGAAAAAAATCCCTTCTCTTCATGTTAGCACTAGTAACCACCAAAAGGCACAAATCACCATGGAGCTTGCATCAAAGCTTTGCATCCATGATGCGTAAGTGGTTTAGCCTCTCATCAATGTGTCCTAACCCCATATGCCTAGCTCTAACTAGTAAAGTTGTTGCTTCACTACAAATGAGCACCCTACACATGTGATTGATCAATTGTAGTGATAAACCCTTTCATAGTTGATAGGAGAACCCTGCATTAAAGTGTCATTGTTGTCAACATGATTACACTAGAGTCACTCCGCTTCTCTAAAAGACAAAGTAGAGAGTATGATATGTATCATGATCGTGTAAGATGAACCTCACCACCACCACTAAACCTCCAAATATTTGTGACTTGATGTGGTGGGGAGAAGTTGTAGGACGAGCCCCAAAAGTGAGGCCCTCGACTAGTTTGACTCTGTGGAGTGAGCACTACCCTACACACGTGATCGATCAGTTGGAGTGATAAACCCTTGCATAATTGATAAGAGAACCATGTGTTAAAGTGTCTGATGTCAACACGATTGCACCCAGAGACAACACACTTCTTTAAGACAAAATGGACACTAGAGAGTATGATATGTATCACAATTCTGTGAGAAGATCTTTAGTACCATCACTAGGCCTCCAAACATTTGCTACTTGATGTAGTGGAGCAGTTGTAGGACGAGCCACATAAGTGAGGCCCTTAGCAAGTTGAAGCGAGCACCCTACACACGTGATCAATTAGTTGGAGTGCCTAAGTTCCATTGCACAATTGCCAAGAGAACCATCAATTGAAGTGTACAAGCTAGGTGCTTCTTTTGTACACAAGACAAAGTGGAGACTCTGAGTATGATATGTACCGAATCCTGCATAAGTTCTAAGGCCGCACTTATTCTTTACGACACAGTGGAGAGTATGATATGTATCATGATCGTGGAAGATGAGCCTTAGTACGACCACTACGCCTCTCGATATTTTCTACTTGATGTAGTGGAGAAGTTGTCGGACGAGCCCCACAAGTGAGGTGCTCAACTAGTTGGAATAAGGACCCTATGTGAGGGCAAAAGGATGAAAGGACCAGATGTATGAGAGATCACAAAAAAACAACACAGCATGAAATGGGAGAGTGAGTGTATATATAATGGTGGTGAGTTAAAATATGTACAAGAGGTCCTCTGATGTGAGGTTACTCTGAGTAGAAGACCAATGTAGAAGCAAAGATGATGTCGGAGCTAAAGCACGGTCGGTGGCTAAGGCTCACGTCGATGTGAGGCAAAGGAACTCCATGAGGTGGTCGGTGTCAAAAGCTCACGTCAATGTGAGGCAAAGGAACTCCGTGAGGTGGTCGGTGTCAAAATCTCACGTCAATGTGAGGCAAAGGAACTCCGTGAGGTGGTCAGTGTCAAAAGCTCACGTCGATGTGAGGCAAAGGAATTCCATGAGGTGGTCGGTTTGTAAAAGGCTCGCACGCTAGTGGATGCAGAGGCACTCCGAGAGGTGGTAGTGGGTGTGGAAGGCTTGCGCTGATGTATGAAGAGGAACTCCGAGGTGGTAATGGGTGTGGAAGGCTCACATCGGTGGATGTAGAGGCACTCAGAGGTTGTAGTGGGTAGCGGAAGGTGAAGTGATGTAGACTCTAGTGAGAAGGGAGTTGTCATACGTGAGGGGTGATGAAGAGAAGCGAGGGCTACATCCCGAGCGCGGTGGTGGTGGTGCAAGCTCTAGTGACAAGGGTGTTTCAATACCTGAGGAATGGAGAGGAGCAGAGAGGGATGTCGTCCCGAGTGGTGGAAGTGGTGCAAGCTCTAGTGACAAGGGTGCTACAATACCTGAGGGATGGAGAGCACAAAAAGGGATGTCATCCTCCCGAGTGATGTGAGATGGTGAGCAGAGAGTGGGCTAATATCCCAAAGTAAATTGTAGAAGAAAAATGATGTGATGAAGTGTAGCAAGGAGTGGGTTTCTTTCCCAAGGTAAGTTGTAGAAGAAAAACGATGAAGCAATGTAGAGCAGAGAGTGCACTGATGTCCCAAGATATGTACTAATGATAAAACATTAAGGTGTTGTACTATGTGTAGCAGAGGGGGCTGTTGTCTCATGAACTGAAGATAAAAACGCTGAGGTGTATGTAGTAGATAGGGCTGTTGTCCCATGAGCAGAGATAAAAAGATGGTATGCTCTATTGTTAGTAGCAACAGCAGCAGAGAGGGATGTTGTCACCCCATGAATTGATATGAAACACTAATGTGCTACAGCGCTGACAAGGATGATGAATCAGATGCAATGTACGCGCCGACAGTAACAACAGCAGTAGATCAAATCGTGGTACCTGATATGGTCAATGGAGTGGTACAATGTGGAGAATGATGAGGCTCTCCTATATATAGTGAGTGGGGCTACTGGTCAGCTAGGCCAGGGGCTGTCAGCTAGCAGAAGCAAGACCCACAAAATACCAAATAAAACCAATAAAATCTAGTATAATACCCTTTTTAAGGCTGGACAAGAATTTTTTTCACACACCCCCTCTCACGCCAAAAAAGGGGACCATGAGAGAATATGAGAGAAAAAAAAAGGATGCCAGCTAGGGTCACACACAAACACATTGGCAGAAGGAATGTATCCCCCTCTGGAAGAAAAGTCTGATAAAGTCATAGAGGGAGATCGTGATGGCAAAGGTAGTGAAGGTGAGTTGATGTAGATGAGTTGATCATCTCCCAAGGTAAGATCTTGAACGGGGCTCTGCTCTGAGTAAGAAGTCCCATTCCTTGTGTGGTCCAGATCAAGGTTTGGAGAATCAACTTCTCATGAGAAAAATTGGTCCTCTAGGAGTACGGGTAGCTGATCCATGTGTGCTCTCAAGGTCTTCAATCCCTTTGCTCTGATACCATGTGAGGGAAAAAGGACGAAAGGACCATATGTACAAGAGATCAGAGCAAAGCTTGATAGCATGAAATGGGCAAGTGAGCTTATATACGATCGTGAGTGAAAATATGTACAAGAGGCCCTTTAATGTGAGGTGACTCTGATTAGAAGAGTAGTGTAGAAGCGAAGATGATGTTGGAGTTGAAGCGCGGTCAGTGGTGGATGAAGGCTCACGTGAATGTGAGGCAAAGCCATTTCGCGAGGTGGTCAACATCGAAGGCTCGCGTTGGTGGATGCAGAGGCAGCGGAAAGGTGAAGTGATGTAGACTTTGGTGACAAGGGTGATGCGCGGTACCTGAGGGGTGATAAAGAATAGAGAGGGTTGAGTGGTGATGGTGGTGATAAAGAATAGAGAGGGTTGAGTGGTGATGGTGGTGCAAGCTCTGGTGAAAGGGATGCTGCAATACTTGAGGGATGGAGAGGAGCAGCGAGGGGTGTTGTACCGAGTGGTGGAAGTGATGCAAGCTCTGGTGACAAGGGTGCTACAATACCTGAGGGATGGAGAGGACAGTCAACTGAGTGGTGTGAGATGGTGAGCAGAGAGTGGGCTACTGTCCCAAAGTAAACTGTAGAAGAAAACTGATGATGAACTATAGCAAAGAGTGGGTTGTTTTCCCAAAGTAAGCTATAGAAGAAAAACGATAAAGTATTGTAGCAGAGAGTGGGTTGATGTCCCAAGATATGTACTCATGATAAAACGTTGAGGTGTACTATGTAGAAGAGAGGGCTACTATCCCATGAATTGAAGATAAAAACATTGAGCTGCTGCATGTAGCAGAGAGGGATGTTGTCCCATGAACTAATATCCGATGAACTAATATGAAACATTGATGTGCTTGATGTGAGGTGACTCTAATTAGAAGAGTAGTGCAGAAACAAAGATGATGTTGGAGCACGGTCGGTGATGAAGGCTCGTGTGTCGATGTGAGGCAAAGGCACTCCGTGTGACGTGGTTGGTGTCAAAGTCTCACGTTGGTGGATACAAAGGCACTCTGAGGTGGTAGTGGGCAGGCAGCAGAAGGTGAAGTGATGCAGACTCTAGTGACAAGCGTGTTGGGGTACCTGAGGGGTGATGAAGAGAAGAGAGGGCTGTCGGTCGAGTGGTGGGGTACCTGAGGGCTGTCGGTCGAGTGGTGGTGGTGATGCAAGATTTGGTGAAAAGGGTGCTGCAATACCTAAGGGATGGAGAGGAGTAGAGAGGGCTGCCATCCCGAGTGGTGGGAGTGGTGCAAGCTCTAGTGACAAGGGTGCTACAGTACCTAAGGGATGGAGAGGAGTAGAGAGGGTTGTCATCCCGAGTGGTGTTGACTCCTTTCCCTTCCATGAAGTCTTCATGGTGCCATTCTTCTCATCAGCCTACTTCTTTTTGTAGTCTTTGACGACGTGATCCTTCTTGTCACAATAATAGCACGTACCAGAAAACTTCTTCTTCTTGGGCTTTTTCCTCTTGTCTTCAGAAGTTGCCTCACCTTTGCCTTTTGCATTGGCCATAAATGCAGTGTCACCACCATCACGAGTCTTGAACCGCATCTCCTCCTCAAATAGCATAGCACTAAATTTTTCAAAAGAAAGAGGTGGCACTCTAACTTGGGTGTTTAGTGCCGTAACCAAGCCATCATACTTCGGCAAAAGAATTCAGATGCATCTCCGAGCCAACTCTTTGCTGGTCTTTATGATTCCCACTACAGCCATCTGGTCTTGCAGATTTTTGATCCGAGAGATAAACACTTCTGCAGCCTCTCCTTCAGCAAACTTTTCAGTAGCAAGCTGAGTCTCTCGGATTTGAATCCTAGTTTGATTCCAAGTCTCATATACTGATTTCTCAGTATAGTCCAAGCCAGGGATGCCTTGGTTGTGTGTTGAATCAGAGTAAGAAAAGAATCACTTACACTGGTAACAATGGCGCAAAAAAGCATGTACATTGCGTGACTTCCATGTCTGAAGAAGAGCACCATCTGGCGGAATCATTATTGCGTTATGAATGGGGTCAATGGTTTCCACCGGTTCTTGGTCCGTTCCCAGAATGGTCTCTAGCAGATCATAGGAATCAAGGATGGCATTGATTTTGAACTTCCAACAAAGAGTGTAATTTGTCCCATCTATTTTTTATTCAGTGAAAGCAGGTGGACAGATGCGCAACACTAGAATAGCAAAACAACAGCATCGGGCCCTGAAGCAGACCTCACTCCAAGCTACTTCTATGCAAAGAAAGACTAGACTTTGTGTACTATTGCTGCTAACAGCACCTAGTGCTCTGATACCATGTAAGAAAATGGCACAGTGGAAACAAATATAATAAGAGAAAGTACACTAGATAATGCAATAGAGAGAATGGAAAGAATTTTAAAATTCTGATTATACCAAACAAGAGATAGGTACAATACGATGGTGTTATCCACTTATGCGCTCTAGTGTAGAGCTTAGATGGCAAACTAGAAAGACTCTAGATGGAGGGCATACTGAGAGTATAGAGAATATATGCTCACAAGCGTTGGATGCCTTTGCTTGTGCCAACTATGTCCATTTATAGTGCTAAAGGTAGTGCGGTGGACACGTCCAAGACGTGGGCGGCTACGTTGCATTGACGCGGCTCACCACCCGCATATTCATAATGCGTCCCCACCAACCACCGTCCACTAATGATGAACTTAGTTCTAGAGGAAATATTCTAGGAAATATTCTCTATACCATTTCGGGCCGGGGCTACGGACCTCGGCTAACGCTTGTACCCATCATCATCTCCTATCCATTAACGTCACAAACTACAACCCCTTCCAACATCTAAGTTGGGGTTCCCACTAAAGATATGTGCACCAATGGCTTCTCCTCACATGGGGGATGTACAAATGTGCACCACACATCAATGTGAGATACATGCTCACAGGCGGGCATTGAACATATAGTAATAGCTCTTTCCACATAGGTGAACTACTCTAGGGCCTCGCTTGTGGGACTTGCACATTGCAATTCCTCCACTAAACAAAGTAGCAAATGTTTGGAGGCTTAGTGGTGGGAGTAAAGCTAATCATCTTACAGAATTGTGATGCATATTATACTCTCCACTTTGTCTTATAGAGAAGTGCACTGACTCTAGTGTAATCGTGTTGGCATCAGAGATAATTCAATGCATGGCTCTCATATCGATTGTGCAAGGGTTAATCACTCCACTGATTGATCATGTGTGCACTAGTTGAGGGTCTCACTTGGGAGGCTCATCCTATAACTTCTCCTCTACATCAAGTAGCAAATGTTTGGAGAGTTAGTGGTGGTAGTGAGGCTTATCTTGTACTAGGATCATGATACATATTATACTCTCTCCACTTTGTCTTTTAGAGAAGCACATCAACTCCTCTAGTGCAATCGTGCTGACATCAAAGACACTTCAATTCATAGTTCTCCTATCAATTATACAAGGGTTTATCACTCCAACTGATCTATCACATGTGTAGCCTTGTAGGGTGTGTGAAAACCTCGGGGGGTTCACTATATGTAAACTCTCTATATCACATGAGTTTAAGGCCTAATTAAAAAACCCCTTATCTGTAATTTTTTCATGAATAAAACACACCCTTTTTCTATGCAATCTGTAAATACCCCCTTTAAATGGTACCCTTATGTATGTAGAAAATGTGTAAAAAATAGATTTTAAAAACCACTTATGTTAAACCCACGTGCTATGCTTACATATTTATGAGTGACCCCCCAGAGGTGAAAATGGTGCTTTTCTAGCCCTAAAAAGGGGATTATATTGGATTTTATTGGTTTTATTTGGTATTTTATGGGTCTTGTTACTGGCCCTGACAGCCTCTCGTGTGGGTGACCATAGTAACCCCACTCACTATATATAGGAGAGCCTCATCATTATGCACATTATACAACTCCACGAGTTGATTTGCTATTGTTTCTACTCTACTTCTAGTGCCCACACTGCATCTGATTCATCATCCTCACCTGTCAAGTACAGCACATCAGCATTTCATATCAGTTCATGGGACAATAACTCTCTTTGCTAATACAATAGAGCATGCCATCGTTTTATCTTAGCTCATGGGTCATTAACCCTCTCTACTACATGCAACACCTCAACGTTTTTATCTCTAGCTCATGGGACAGTAGTCCTCTCTACTGCACAGTACGGTACCTAAGTGTTTTATCATCAGTACATATCTTGGGATAGCAACCCACTCTCTACTACAACACTTCATTTTTTTTCTTCTACAGTTTACCTTGGGATAACATCCCACTGTCTACTAGAGTTCATCATGATTTTTCTTATAGAGTTTACTTTAGGATAGCAGTAGCCCACTCTCTGCTCAAGCTGTGAGGAGGAATAACAATTTGTACGAGTTGAGTTCTCTTACAGCTATTGCAAGGGCACAAGCAAACTTTGGCATGAGCGATTTGGTCACATCATATTTGTTGTGCTAAAGGAGATGTAGAAAATGGGGATGGTGGATAATTTACCTGCATTTGCAGAATTGCACGAGCCATGTGAGGCTTGTATGATGGGCTAGCAACAACAAAAGGCATTTCCACAAGACAATAGCAATCAAGCAAAGTCTCCTCTAGAGCTGGTACATGCTGATCTTTATTGTAAGATGTCTATTGTTGCATTGGGGGGGATCTTCTTACTTCATACTATTAGTCGAGGATTACAGTAGGAAGATGTGGGTTTATTTCCTCCATGATAAGGCTGAAGCTTTTGGTAAGTTTGAATAGTGGCATAAATTTATGGAGAATGAGACATGACAAGGTGAAGAAGTTCCGAACGGATCGAGGAGGAGAATTCAGTTCAGCCAAATTTAATGAATATTTCAATGAGCATGGCATCAAGCGCTAGCTCACTGCTGCACATATGCCTCAACAAAATGGAGTTGAGGAATGCCGTAACCGCACAGTCATGGAAATGGCAAGGTGCATGATGAAAGGGAAAGGTTTACCAGACTCTTTCTTGGTTGAAGCAGTCAACACTGCAGTTTACATTCTCAATAGATCATACACAAAGGCGCTCAAAGGAATTACACCATATGAGGCCTATTCCGATAAGCAGCCTTCATGTTCTCATTTTCGAACATTCGATTGTGAATGTTACATGCATATACTAGATGCAAATAGAACTAAGCTTGTTGCCAAAAGCAAGAAATGTATCTTCCTTGGATATAGTACAAAGTCGAAGGCTTATCGACTATTTGATCTAGAGGCTAAGAAGATAATGGTTAGTCGAGATGTGGTGTTTGTGGAGCATCCACATTTAGTGGAGGACAGGGATCCGTCCACTTTATCATCAAATGGAGATATAATCCACCATCTGCCTAGCCCAAGCACCAAAAATCTGAAGGAGGAGGAGTTTTCGGATGATGAAGACTCTCACCAATCACACCAGCCTGCCCCTGCACCTAAAGGACAACCACTTTCTACCTAGTTTAGGTAGCTCTTTGATGATTGTAACCCCCAACTTGATGTTGCAGAAACTTCAACAGATGGCTTACATAGATCAAAGAGAATACAGGAGAAGAGAATGTCTTCTAAAAACATTGTCAATATGGCCTTGATGGCTAAGATAATGGATTTAGTGAAGGATCCCACAAATGTATAAGAAGCTTTGGCAGATCCAAAGTGTGGAAGGCAACAATGCAGTCAGAGTATGACAGCATCATCAAAAATAACACTTGGGAGCTGATAGATCGGCCACCAAAATGAAAGGTAAATGGCACCAAGTGGGTGTGCAAAGCTAAGTATAAATCTGATGGTTCATTAGAGAAATACAAATCTAGGCTGGTTGCTCAAGGTTTTTCATAGGTTGAAGGTTTTGATGTGAGTGCCCAATAGCTCAAATGACCACTATTCGCACATTACTTTCCTTGGCTGCTAATAAGAAGTGGCCAGTTTTTCAAATGGATGTAAAATCGGCTTTTCTGAATAGACATTTGAAGGAGGAGGTGTATGTTGCTTAGCCACTAGTGGGGAGTGGTCGGTGAGAACGCGTTATGAATACACGGATGGTGAGCCGCATCAATGTAGTGTAGTTGCCCACGTCTTGGACACGTCTACCGCACCATCTGTACCACTATAAATGGACATAGTTGGCACAAGCAAAGGCATCCAATGCTTAATGTGAGCATATATTCCCTATACTCTCAGTATGCCCTCTATCCAGAGTCTGTCTAGATCGCCATGTAAGCTCTACACTATAATGCATGGGTGGACAACACCATCATATTGTACCTATCTCTTGTTTGGTATAATCATAATTTTAAAATTCTATCCATTCTCTCTATTGCATTGTCTAGTGTAATTTCTTTTGCTGTATCTGTTTCCGTTGTGCCATATTCTTACATGAGCACCCTACACATGTGATCAATCAATTGGAGTGATAAGCCCTTGCACAATTGATAGAAGAACAATGCATTCAAGTGTCTTTGATGTCAACATGATGGCACTAGAGTCGGGTGCTTCTCTCTCTACAAGACAAAGTAGAGAGTATTATATGTATCATGATTCTACAAGATGAGCTTTACTACCACCACTAAGCCTCCAATATTTTGCTACTTAATGTAATGGAGAAGTTGTAGGACCCCCAAGTGAGGTGCTCGGCTAATAGGAGTGAGCACCCTACAATATCAAAGAACTCTCTAAAAATAGCCCTTGGGCTTCAAAGAGCCTCTAGTGTTTTCCTTGGTCAAGTGCCTCACTTGTGGGGCTCGTCCTACAACTTCTCCACTACATCAAGCAGAAATATTTGGAGGCTTAGTGGTAGTAGTGAGGCTCATCTTGCAAGATCGTGATAAATATCATTCTCTCCACTTTGTCTTGTAAAGAAGTATACCGACTCTGGTGCAATCGTGCTAACATCAATGACACTTCAAAGCATGGTTCTCCTATCAATTTTACAAGGGTTTATCACTCCACGTGATCGATCACATGTGAAGGGTGCTCACTCCAACTAGTTGATGACCTCACTTGTGGTGGGGATCGTCCTACAACTTCTCAACTACATCAAGTAGAAAATGTATCGAGGCTTCTTAGTAGTAGTGTGCTTGCACGATCAAGTAGTAGTGTGCTTGCACGATCAAGTAGAAAATGTATCGAGGCTTCTTAGTAGTAGTGTGCTTGCACGATCAAGTAGAAAATGTATAGAGACTTCTTAGTAGTAGTGTGCTTGCATGATCATAATACATATCATGCTCTTCACTTTGTCTTGTAGAGAAGCATCTGGACTCTAGTGCAATTGTGTTGATATCAAAGATACTGCTATGTATGGTTCTCCTATCAATTGTGCAAGGGTTTATCACTCAAACTGACCAAAAACTTTTTTATAAAAAATCGCCCAATTTTTGTAAGTTTATAGTGGGTTTTGGAGACGAATTTACCAAAAGTACATTGCATACTACCATATAAGATGGAAAATTTCAAAGATTTGCCCAAGTTTTTTAAAATGTTAGGTTCATATATAAAAACATTTGCCAACCCCCCATATAAGATGAAAAATTTCAAAGATTCACCCAAGTTTTTCAAAGTTTTATGGTCATATATAAAAACAATCGGCAACCCATCTATACTTATACTATTTTATAACTGCCTTATTTTTTACCTTGCGCTCGACTAGTTCGACTAGTTGGAGTGAGCACTCTGCACATAGGTGATTGATCAGTTAGAGTTATAACCTTACACAATTGATAAGAGAACCATGCATTCAAGTGCCTTTGATGTTGGCACAATTGGCCTAGAGTCAATGCGCTTCTCTAAAAGACAAAGTGGAAGGTCTGATGTGTATCATGATCTCATCACGATCCTGCAAGAAGATCAACCTAACTACCACCACTAAGCCTCCAAACATTTGCTACTTGATATAGTGGAGAAGTTGTAGGATGAGCCCCACAAGTGAGGCACTCAACAATTTGGAGTGAGCACCGTACACATGTGATTGATCAATTGGAGTGATAAACCCTTGCATAATTGATAGGAGAACCATGCATTGAAGTGTCTTTCATGTTGGCACGGTTGCACTAGAGTCAATACGCTTCTCTAAAAGAAAAAGTGGAGGGTATAATATGTGTTGTCACGATCCTGCAAGATGAGCCTCACTACCACCACTAAGCCTTCAAACATTTGCTACTTAATGTAGTGGTGGAGAAGTTGTAGGACGAACCCCACAAGTGAGGCACTCGACTAGTTCAACTAGTTGGAACGTGCACCTTACACACGTGATTGATTAGTTGTAGTGATAAACCCTTTAATGATTGATAGGATGACCATGCATCGAAGTGTTTCAAGTCGGCACAGTTGCACTAGAGACAGAGCTAGGATGAATCGGAATGCACACAGCTATGGTCATTGTACAATTGCCAACAAGGAATGAATTTGCATACATTTTAGCTATATAAGACCCCCCCACCCAAGAGAGTATGATATTTTAGCTATATAAGACCCCCCACCCAAGAGAGTATGATATACACCACGATCCTACAAGATGACCCTCACTGCCACTAAACCTCTAAGCATTTGCTACTTGATGTAATGGAGAAGTTGTCGGATGAGCCCCACACGTGAGGTGCATACATTTTAGCTATATAAGACCCCCCCACCCAAGAGAGTATGATATACACCACGATCCTACAACATGACCCTCACTCCCACTAAGCCTCTAAGCATTTGCTACTTGATGTAATGGAGAAGTTGTCGGATGAGCCCCACACGTGAGGTGCTCAACTAGTCAGAGTGAGCACCCTACACACGTGATTGATCCATTGGAATGCTAAACCCCTACACAACTAATATGAGAACAATGCGTTGAATTGTCTTTGATGTCGGCACGATTGCACTAGAATCAATCGAGCAAGGACGAATCAAAATGCACACAACTATCAATGGTCATTCTGCAGTTCCCAAAGGGAATGAATTTTCATAGATTTTAGTTACATAACTAGCATAAGATACGGATGAGATGTTGGATATATCAGCATGCCCACATGCATTGGACACATAGAACGCGTCAATTGCCTCTAAGAAGGGACAATATTTTAATTAACCTTCTAAAGTGTTGATTTTCTCATTTTGATCTGCTTTTTTCGACCCGGCATATAATAGGACCGCGATTTCGCCGCCGGATCTTCTCATCCGGATGAGTCGCAAAGAGATAGTGCGTGCCCCTAGCAGGCTCCAAAGGCTTAGAAAGGATCTCTGCGTTTTGCATCTTAATACTCGCATTTTCGTGGCCACCTCCACGCATGATAGCCCCGACACGAGAAATGGCACCGAAGCTCCACAGATGCCGCCCTCACGGCAGCTCATCATCATGATTACCTGGGAAAGCGATGCCTTGTGTTTCTTTTATTTTTAGAAGTCTCGGAAGCTTCGGGATGCCCACGCATTAGACTTTGAAAGCCTTATATAATGTTGCTGCATATCCAGAATGTGTATAAATACATTCTTGAAGAAGAAAACTACGTGTACGAATATATATACTGAATATATATTCGTACATAATAAGCACTCACAACGTTATTTTCTATTAATATATACTGAATATATATTCGTACATAATAAGCACTCACAACGTTATTTTCTATTAAATAATTAGTTTGGGCTTGTGAACCATAGGAGGGAAGATATTTTTTCTAAGGTATCTTTCCAAATTCATTTCTTAAAGCACTTTCTAGAAAACCACTATGGCGGATCACTCAATCTTTCCTAATGTAGCACTTTCTAGAAAACCACTATGGCGGATCACTCAATCTTTCCTAATGTAGCAACTTGAAGTTGAATGTGGGCACCTTCGTCCGCATGCAAGTCAAGGTGGAGTTTCCAAACTCGTTAATGCAGCAGCATGCAGCTAAAGGTTCTGCCACACTCTTTTGTTTGTTCATAAAGTGCAGTGTTGTGCTGTGCTCGTGCTGCTATCTTTCACTGGGTCATGGGCTCCACATCATGATGAGTCGAGGGAGAGGGAGGGTAGCAAGGAGAGGGAGAGGGAAGGTCATGGGCTCTGTATCCTGAGACGAGTGGAGGGAGAGGGAGGGTAGCAAGGAGAGTACAAACTACTTCGTGTTGGTCCCGACGGGGGGTTGGAAGAGGATAGCGAGAGAGAGGGAGGAGATGCACGAGGGGGGGAGGACACAACAATCGGAGGATTGGGGGGCAGGCACATATGGGGTGGGAGCGTAGTTGGTCATAGGGGGTGAGAGGAGCGCCAGCGAGAAGGCCTCATGTGCACATGCTGAGTTGACTAATGTTTGAAACCTTAGTGAAGCTAAGGTTTCCGTCTAAAAATCAAAGAGAAGCACCCACAATAAAAATTAATTAATACATTTGAGTGAATAAGCACCCACAAACAAAAATTAATTAATATACTAAATATACACATATTAACTTTTTCATCTGTGCATATTAATTAATGCCACTTACGTGGCATTAATTAAATAGTAACATAACAAAATACGTTACAGCTGAACATTAACAATTGAATTTACACAAAATTTGTAGAAGTGCAAGGAAAAATGTCAAAGAAACTTTATAAGAAAATGTGATTACATATTTTACGTTCGCAAGATAGAAAACTCATACAACTAGAACGAATGTACAAACTTGTATCTATGGCGAGACTTTCCTCTCAAAGCATACACCGAACAGCAAGCAACAATCACAATTGTAGTAAAAGAAAAGCGACAAGCAAGACCAAGCCAACCAGCACATACATAAAAATTACAAGAAGCAAGCATCTTCTTTTCACATCCTTTTCAGTTTTCCAGAGCTCAGTTTGTGAGAGAGGGACGAAGTCATCTCCATCGGCTATGGCTCGTTTGAATCTTCTAGTTTTCTCCAGCACTGAGAAAGGAGCATTTGTAGAATCATCTTCTCGATCATGCTCGTCGTCTTCATCAAGAACAATCGGATGCCGACTGCTCTATTGGTCCCTTCATTACGTTGTTGCCCATGACATTTCCTCATGGAATTGTTCAGTTTTGCATCACTTCCAAAGAGTACCTTCTTCCACTAGTATCCATGTAGAAAATAGTCTCTACATCCACACATTCCGTGAGGTGTGAAGTTTTCATCACCTTCCAAACAGCTGCTGCTCTCTTTGTCTCTATACAATTTCCCATCTTTGTTATTATCCATGATGCTACTAAATAGTACTTTCCATCTTGTATCATACAAAGCAATGTATTCTATAATGTCACGCCTAACTTATTAGGGATATAGTTTTCCATGTATATATTGGCGCGCTCAAAGAGATGAACTAGTGTCAAAGAAACTTTGTTCTTGAGGTCACCTTGTCCATACAAAGCATATAGTTCATGACCAGGAGTGCTTTCTTCCAATGAGACATTGTGGCTGAAAAACTTAAAAATGATTCTTGTGTAAGTCTTTCATACAATACCCGACGATACCTTCAAAGGTATGCATTCGTAGTTGCCGAAGTCCTCTACACATGACGATGCCACCTTGTGGTTTACATAAGTCCCACTACATATACCTCTTGATAAGCTTTCCAATGCTTATCAAGGTTGGCGCCATAATTGTACTCATGATTTGGAAGTGCAAGTGATTCAAAGTGCCACCTTTCTCATGGGCGAAGAGCCCTTTAATGCATTCCATCCATACAAACTCTTCAACGGCCTGCCAATTGGACAAGTCAATGTCCCCACTCGAGGGATGCACTCGGGGGGTGCACCTCAAAAAATGTAAGTCTACCACGTGCGATCATTAGGTGGGGTTTTTTTAATCCAAAATATTGGTAAATTTACAGAAATACAATTACAAGAGGAGTATTTTAATTGTACTTTGGAAAAAAACCCGTAAGTCTATAAAGAAAAAGGGGTAGTTTTATTAGCTCAAAATTCACAGATAAGGGATTTTCTAAATACCCCTTGAACGCACGTCGTAGGAGGGGCTTCCATATAGTGCACCCCCCGAGGGGATGCACTACTAAGAAACCCTATATATTACGTGCGTCACTGAGTATTTAAAAAACCCATTGTGATTTTTTCATGAATAAAATGACCCCTATTTTTCATGGACTTAAAAAACCCATTGTGATCATTTCATGAATAAAATGACCCCTATTTTTCATGGACTTACGAGCTTTTTTTTCCAAAATCGATTAAAAAACCTCTTCTGTAAATGTATTTTTATAAATCTACCTTAACTGTTTGAATTAAAAACCCCTTTGAATTCATGTAGTATACTTACATATTTTTAGATGAATCCCCCGAGTGTTCCTATTGCCTACACCTATGGTGGTGGATGTCTCGATGAGTTTTTTTTTTTTTGCAGCAAATTTCTGACACTAACCAACGGACGGCTCTGAATGCAACTTCTTGCTTTCTAAAGAACCTATACAACGAAAACAACAAAAATCTGAATACAGATAACATGAAGGCATTGCTTGCTTATTATTATGACAAATGGGAGAGGTTTAGTCCTAATCCATATTTTTTTCTCTTGATAGCTTTTTTTGGGAGAAGGAACATAAAGCGCATAAATCATATATATATATATACACATATATACATATACACATATATACATATATATATATATATATAAGTATTACCTTGAGATCTCTCAACTCTTTTAACCGCTATGAGATTACGCACAGACGGAGATCCTGGAGGAGTAATAACCCTTGCAGGAGCAGAGTCCACACAGGTTCTCCTAGGTACAATATTGACAGTTGCCTATGCTTCATTGAAAACAAGAGAGGCAGACGCACTAACAGGAGCAGAGTTGGCGATATCACGTAGAGGAAACGTTCTATGTGGCATCCTCAAACACATGGCCATAAGCACAAACAAGCCATATTTATAAAGCGCTTGACAGTTTCGAGAATGCCAACAAGCTAACACAACTAAGCGTAGATGGCACATGCTGCATGCAGGCGTAACGCACATGCTCCATGCTTCCAAAATAGAGAGCATGGCAACAACAAAGGCGTCAAAAATGAGATGCCTCAAATAAGACACAAGGATGCCTTCTACAGCATCCTGGCATGAGATTTGCGAGCCTGCACCTTAGAGCGGCACAGACGAAACGCGCATACCCTGGCAAGCACAAGTCCCATCTGCACAACAACGTATACACAATGCCAAGCCACACGAAGCACCACCACCATCATGGCAAGCCAGCACAGGCGTCGCGATCAACGGGGAGGAAACCGAAGAGTAACGACGATCTCCCCGCACGAGGCTGCAAGATGCACATGCGATCGTCGAACAGCAAGCACAAAAAAATCCACCAACATGCTCCGACACGTGTGGCAACATGCATGTACAACTAAAGCGAACCCTTTGTCTACCTAAGTTAACACAAGGTCAAAATTAGATTAATTAAATTAATTAATCAAAAGAAAACGTTGTGGTGCATTGACGTGGCCAATTACTTAATGTAAGTTGTCACCTTGGGTTAATTATAGCCTAAGGTTATAATAGGATGGCCATGTGCTCGCCCTTCCGGGAACGCTAGGGCAAGCCCCATCCCTGCTCATTAACAACCGGTTTTTTCTCTGCTATACACAAGAGAAAGACAGACACACGGATAGAAAGGGGTGGACCCATGCAGCTCCCCGCGGGGAACTCCCTCGATGCTCTTTTGAAGGTGATAGAGGCTTACAGTTTGTATGGCTAGATGCAGATTTGTTCAGCACAAGCACAACCCTCACAGCTTGTAGATAGAGAGAAGCGTAAAACCTCTCCATGGCCAGAGAATGACCTGCAGAAGAGAGAGAAGCGGAAACCTCTCCATGGCCAGAGAATGACCTATAGAAGACGAGGGAGTGCCCCTCACATCAGGGTGGGGATATAATATTTCATGCGCTCCCCCTTGTCGTGTAGCGGGGGAGTGCACGAAACACTTTCCAGCTCAGCAAGGGCTTTCCATGTCGATTACAGTGGACCCAGAACACACCCTCCACGGAACAACTAATGAAGAATTTATGCTCGTTCACATTAATGCGCTGCAAGAGAAAATTAGTAAGTAATCAAGCTGATTAATTCATAAAGCTCATCGCATGGAAGCTTACTTAATCAGCTGCTTTCGACCGAGGCATGATCATGAGAAGCTTGCAGCTAGTGGGCGCAAGTGTCGGCAGAGCTTTACTTAGCAATATGTATCATGACATGCATGCTAATGCAAAAGGCTTTGTACATTATTAGTTCCACTCTTACTAACATTATCAAAGGGGCGCTTTGGACATTGATTGAGCTCAACTAGATTGCAGCCAATTTTAATTAGTCTTGAGTACATATATGGCTTGACATTTGAGGAGCTTGATTAAGCTGCATTTAATATCATCACAACCATTGATTGTAATTACCTCTTTTATCATTTCAAGCTTACAATATCATCACAACCGTTGATTGTAATTACCTCTTTTATCATTTCAAGCTTACCAATTTTAGTTACTGTAGATTAGGGGTTTTTTAAAAGAATTTCTTCACAAAAGGATGTGATAGTCCAATATAAACTTTTGATGTGTGAGACCCAAACTAAGTCATTGTTTTATAGTGTGAAATGAATCATGCTTGTTTGTTTGCCTACTGTGCAATTTTATGTAAAGTACTTCGTAGTGATCAAAGTGTTAAAGCTTGTAGGATATGGTGACTACTTAAAGATATCTATAAGGGTGACATCTAAGTTGTTTGAGAATATGTCTACCTTAACCAAGGAAATATCAATGAAACATTGTCTTTACATAGCTCTTTTTTATTATACTCAATTGGATAAAGTACTTCGTAGTGATCAAAGTGTTAAAGCTTGTAGGATATGGTGACTACTTAAAGATATCTATAAGGGTGACATCTAAGTTGTTTGAGAATATGTCTACCTTAACCAAGGAAATATCAATAAAACATTGTCTTTACATAGCTCTTTTTTATTATACTCAATTGGATAAATTGTTAAAGACTTACTCTAGCACACATTGAAGTAGCCCATTCTTTGAGGAAAGTTTTCGTAAGTTATCGCTGTGCATTTCAAGCAAATGCAACTAAGTAAGCTTGCTATCAAAGTAACATTCCTTTAAGACTCTTTGCTTTATGTGATGAAAGAAGGTTATATAGAAATAAAGTTGCTCAAAATTGTGTCTTTCTAAGCATAAGAAAACAACTTTGAGATATATTTTTAACCAGATAATTTCCTTCTCAATGATCCTAATGTCATCTAAAAATACAATAATGAAATCATCTAAGTAATCATGATATACATTGTTCATGAGACACTTTCAATGCTATACATGGTGCAAAAAAATTCATATCCATTAAAAGGAAGCTACTTGAAAAAAAAGCACTACCATAAGCATAATGAAGAACAAAATTAAGCCCAAGTGTTTCATGTCACTAGCTACAATGATCACTCTGCATCCCCATCCAAAGCTTCTCAAGTTGCCAATGTGTTTGAATACCTAGCACAAATGGCTTATTGTTTGTAGCATCCATCTCCGCATAGTGGAAGACATCTTGAGAGTGTTGTTGTGTCCACATGCGAACACTTTGGGCATCACTAGAATGTAGCTCATGAGTACTACTTGCATGCTTCCTAGCAATATTTAAGATGTCTCTAAGTGATAGGAAATCATCTCGTGACAATGTATAGCGCGAGGAACCATGATCTCCTTTCCACGCATATCTTTAGGACCATAAGCACACCAAAACAAAGTCTCCTCTAAGTAGCTATCAAGAGTTGGTTGCTTTAAGCTACCCTTTTCATGCCTTCGCACGGATTGCCGCCTAAAATTTATTTCTGCATCTGTAAGAGACTCTTCTCCTTTTAAAAAATCTGTTAAGCGATCCCAGTGAAAATAGGCTACCCGAACATATCCATATATAGACTTTTCACACTTTTTATCGGTCCATTGTAGATGATTAGCATTGAAAGGACCCAGCGGTGGATATTGAAGGTGGATCCTAGTGTCCATTCTACACACATAGAGACTAGAAATCCTTGTAAAAACCTTAGAATTTTTTAACACATAAATGAAAAGCATGATCAGTTTGACCCTCAGGGTTCATTGTGCAAAATAAACATTTCTCATTCCTTTAAACAACGCCACTGCTTAAAGCGAAACGATCACCTGCAGGCCTTTGGAAGTGGACGAAAATAAACAATAAAATGCATTATTTTGACGCAGTAAACCATAGATTGTGAACAATAAGTAAAATAATAATCGGGCTCGCAAAAAATAAATTTGTGACTCACGTTTTCTCTTTGTTGTTCAGATGGGTCGCAGATCTGCTGGTGCTGATGATGAAGATGAAGGAAGGTGCTACGCTGGTCACACTGGGCTGCTGCTGTGTGCAGGGTAGAGCGTCGGCTGGATGTAGTGGGCCGAAAACGCGGCTGCTACTGTAGTAGTAGCATGCGCAGGAGGTATAGTGTGCCTTTAGCAGTAGTGGCCGTGGTGCTCTGAGAAGGAGTGCTAGAAGGAGTCGCCCGCCAAGAACAATGCTAAGACTACCAAAAGCAAACTGGAGTGTTTGTCAAATGCCTTGAAGTTGTGTCACATGCTCCCGAAGATATGGTAGCTCGGAGAGGTCATGTTGTGCAGCCTCAAGCGAGAGCGTGTAGCCTCAACGTCTATCTCAGTGGTGGTGAGGCACGCCCTTAGGGAAGCTAACACAGCTTCCAAGGTGGATCACTGGCTCTCAGATACTGTAAGAAGGTGGAGGAGCTTGGTGCACTCATCACGTGACTACAAGAGGGAGGCCTGGGCTTGCTGAAGATGTTTCTGGAGAGGTGTTGTGGCTTCTTAGCAGGCCTGAGTGAGGCCAGCCTGTGCCTGGCGGAGCTCACTGTGCATGCCTCCCCACTCGCAAAGAGAGAAGGATGAAGAGCGTTTGCTTCTAAACAGATTGCAGAAATCAAAGAATATGGCCAGGTCGTTGAGCTGGCAACGAGTAAATGCCCTTGCTGAGCTGGAAAGTGTTTCGTGCACTCCCCCGCTACACGACAAGGGGGAGCGCATGAAATATATCCCCACCCCTCACATCAATGCTGGTGAATAAATATGACGCACTGTACAGAGCATGCACAAGAAAAGCACATACGAAAGCATATGCAGATTACATGGGTTTATACACGTGATGGCACTTAGTTATAACGGATTGAAGCGAGATAAATAAACCTTATTCTTAACCTATCACTTTATCCATAGAGGGCATATGTGTGATGCCCCCTTGAAATTTCATCACATTGTAGCAAAAAAAATTGAAATGTGGTTTGTGCAAATCCTTCATACAATACCCTAATATGCCCTCGTGTGTAATATGCCCTCGTATGTATTCAACTGAAATTGCTTGAGACTCTTACACATGACAACGCCACCACTAGGCTTTGTGCAACATCTCAAGCTATATATATTTTTAATTAGCTTGCTAACACTGATCAATGATGGAGCCATGATTCTAACAACCATCTGAAAGTGAACATGTCTTAACGTTCCTCCCTTGTCTAATGCAAACAACCCAATAATGCATTTAGCCTCGATAAATTCAAAGCAGCTGCCAAAATGCTATGTCTAATTCCCCACTGCCAACACCAATTGTTATAGTAAATCAACAACTGTAAAATTTTATGTACTTTAGCCTCTATATTGTATACATTAGGCTGTGACATAGCCCTTTTCTAATCTAAAAACCATCCAAACATACAAAATGTATGTCACACAAAGCTATAAAGTATGTGACACATAATATGCAACCAAGAAAAATATATGTATTTCATGTAAACAATTAGAAAAACAGCCTAAAGAATGTGCTGTCTTTCTCACCATGTGCAGATTTCTCATGGATTTTGAACCCTCTAATGGTGTTATTATCCTTGGGAAATGAGGATCGGCCAAAGAACTACCACCAACCACTAGTATAGTAGAAGGAGATGGTGTATCATAACCAGGACCAATAGTAGCAGACCTAACATCGACTCCCATGTCTAGATTTTATAGCAGATTAACCATGAGAACCATGCACAAGACTACAATGACGAGCAGACGGTCCAACAAATTGACCACGAGAAGAACCCACTATAATAAAGCAACAACTTGGGGTGCACATGTACATGGGCATGGGTCTAGGAACATGGGCTTATGACATCTCTATATACATGGGATTACGGCATATGTGGCCTTGGGACTATAAAAGGCACATGTACTATAATAAAGCAACAACTTGGGGTGCACATGTACATGGGCATGGGTCTAGCTTATGACACTCTATATATGTGGGATTAGGGCATATGTGGCCTTGGGACTATAAAAGGCACATGACCTTTGTACTTCGATAACCTTTGTTATCTTCGGATGACCTTTTGATATATTTTGACCTTTTGGTCATTTGGACAATTTTGGTGGCTTACAAAGATTTGGGCTTATGAAAGATTATTTTTATCCTCTTGGTGAGAGGCTAAATCATCTAGGTATCATGGACTTGTCTGTGAATATCATCTTAGTTACATGTAAGCTTTCATGGTGATTTTCCATATCTCAGATCATTTCAATTGACATTAGAGATTTGCTTTTATCTTAGTAGCTTTTGGCTTTGATTTTGATGATCATTAAGACTTAATCAATTTTGGATGAAGTGTTACACATTTTTTTAGGATTGTTGTTATCTTGATTTATGTCGTAAATAAGACTAGTGTTAAATATTTTTGAATCTCTATTTTAGAAATCCTATTCTTTGACTTTCACTAGAACAAAATGAGGGTTTAGCAACCAAAATAGCAGTGCTTTTATAACTAGGCGGGTACAGAGATATCGGGCTCATTTCGCTGCTTAACACGCTACTATTTTTGTTGTAACGGGTTTGTTGTTGCTTAGCAAACAAAAATAGCAGTACTTTTTCGCTGCTCCACAGCGTAATGTCGCTGTGCTGGGCAATGATATTTCGCTGCTATTTTCGTTGTTGAGCAGAGGAAGTACTACAGAGTAAAAAAAAGTTGGGACGACAAACTGGTGAGTTTGCACATGACTTCCCAGTCTTCCACCCCAACTCTTTTTTTCTAATGTAGACATATAAGTAAAACTAACACAGCTTCATGTCCATTTTAGAATCATGGACAAGTGTAATGTAAATAAAACTTGACAAATACAAAAAAAAGGGACAATTGCAATTCATGGTTTTAAGAATGCCGAAATTCAATTACAATACTTGATAGAGTTACATAAGTGTATGATTCCAAAAAGCTCATATACAAAATAAAGCGTAAAAGTCAATATTAGATAAAGGGGGAAAATTCCCATTCCCATGAAAAAAGTGGGGGTATGGTAAACTCATCCAAAAGTTTGTCAAAACATATTCATGTGACATATCATTGGAAAGAGCTTGAAAAGTAGAATCTAGATCTACTTTGTCCGACAAATTTGGAGTTTGCATGTTCAAGTTATGGCCAAAACAAATTTTTTAAATACATTCCCATTTTGAGGGATTTTTTCCATTTTATCTAATATTGACTTGTAATGAAAAACTATGGATCTAGGGACAACATTGAGGGGGTCTACATCTCATGCATTGCGATTATTATTGTTCCTTGCAACTCCACCCCCTTCGTTTCTCACATTTCCATTGCTTCTTGCTTGGACATTTGCACCACCGTTTCTAGTAGTTACATGATCCTAAAACATAATAAAACTAGCACAAAGTGAAAATCAATTTTGCAAAAACAAAGAGGTTTAGGGTTTAGGAATGTACTTACTTGCCATGCTTGCCAAGCATGTCCTCCAGTAATAAAATATATCCTTCGTCTTGCACGCTTTCAAATAGAGCTTCCAAACCCCGTTGTAATGTAAAATCATATTCATCTTGCATAAGGGGGTGGTCCACTGCTTCAAGCTATAGACATACAAACAAATGAACATTTTAGAAAGTTGTTATTTAAGGTAACCTTCTTTAATTAAAGATTAGATATAATTTGAGGCTAATATATACTTACAAATATTGTTGCGATATCAACTCCTCCTTCATGTGTAACATTGCGTTACAAGTTATTTGCCATCTATTTTAAAAAAAACATAAATACTTAAAACTCTTATGCATATGGCCTTTTGCATAGAGTAGCCTTATACATAATGCATAAGATAATGGCCTGCATAGGCATCTATTGACATGCATTGGAAGCTATCGGCATCATGCATTGGTAGCTACGAGCATGCCTTCGAAGCTACCGGCATGCATAGGTTTCTACTGGCATGCATAGGAAGCTATCGGCATGCCTAGGTAGCTACCGACATGCATTGGAAGCTACTAGCATGCCTAGGTTGCTACCGGCATGCATAGGAAGCTACTGGCATGCATAGGTAGCTACCGACATGCATTGGTAGCTATCGACATGCCTAGGTTCTACCGGCATGCATAGAAAGCTACCAGCAGGCATTGGTAGGTATTGGCATGCCTAGGTTGCTACCGGCATGCATAGGAAGCTACTAGCATGCCTAGGTAGCTACTAGCATGCCTATGGATTGGAAGATACCAGCATGCCTAGGAAGCTACCGGCACACATTGGTAGTTACCAGCATGCATAGGAAGCTACCAGCATACCTAGGCTGCTATAGGCATGCATTGGAAGCTATCGAAACTCCCTTTTCAAGGATGGAAAAGTGCTATTTCTTCACAAAGGGTCTCCCCACCCAAGCACTTGTAAAAAGGAAAAGCAAGCATCATATGAGGACCAGAAACTGGTTCTAGCCCTGAAGGCCACTGCTTGGAAGGCAGCTCACTAAGAGAAGGAGGCTAAAAAGGAAAAGCAAGCATCATATGAGGACCAGAAACTGGTTCTAGCCTTGAAGGCCACTGCTTGGAAGGCAGCTCACTAAGAGAAGGAGGCTAAAAAGCTAGTAGAAAGAAATAAGGAATTACACTAGGAATTGCAGGATGCCATACCCTCCTAGGAGTATGCAGAGATTTTGAGAGAGGCCGTGGAAGATAGACAAAAGGCCAAGACACAGGCAGAAGAATACAAGGAAAAGCTCGAGATAAGCACAAAGTTTGAAATTGACACTATCAATGAGCTGAACGCACTGGAATTAGAGATGCAGCACTGTCTAGAAAATAAAGCTCAACTCAGAAGAGAAAGGCCTGGAGATTGGGTAAAGTACAAGACAACACTGGCACGTCCAATGTGGTGGAAAAGCGTGCAATAGACCCAAAAGACCATACTGCAGTGGAAGTTGGAGCTACATGAAGCAAACTTGAAGAGGCCGCTAGGCTACAAACATAACTTGTAGCGGTGGTGAAGTGTGGTGCCGAATCAGCCATGGATAACCCAAAAATGCTCCTGGCTGGTGTGCTAAGGTCAAAAGATTTCCCGGAATTCGAAAAGCCAAAAGATTTCACACATTAGGAAAATTCTGGACTCAAAAGAGGGCTGTTTCAACAATAATATAATAATAGACACATAGATTGAGTGACATGTAATCTACGAACAATATTCACCGGTGGTGGGACCTCTGTACAAACCCACCCAAAACGTGGAGAAACTCTTATCTTCATGAAATATTAAAAAAACCATCACCTTGTCTTAAAATATTTAAAACCGTTTTTTTGTCAGCACCTAACAAAATAAAAGAATGTTTTCCACATTCCTGTGTTAGACGTGGAGCACTAAAAAATTCTTTCCACCACCCCTAGAACTAATGAAGCTTGAATGCTTGGAATAGATAGATACACATTCTCCTGGTTATTCCCTCAACTTGGTTCCACTTTTGAATCTCGAAACATCTTTGGCGCCCAAAAGAACACACCGTCCCTCATTTCTTCTTCCCTCCTTGATCCACAAAAGCGGTTGTCTCAGTCATCCACTTTCTGCTACTTCTTCTTTCTCATACGTCTGTTAATCTATCATGGCACCCGAAAGTGGACTGAAACGAGCAAGGAGCAGTATCTCATCTGTTGTGTTGTATAACATAAAAGACGAGAACGAAGAATGGATTCCCCAAGTATACAGGAAGTACTCTTGGGTCACTATGTAGCCAGGAAAACGAGGCCACTACCGAGTGAAGGGAAAGGCATCTGAAGACTTGGCCAAACATTGGAAAGGAAGGATCCTTGACTTTAAGATGGCACTAGGAGGGAAAACTGTCAAAGAAGTGTTGATCCAACATATATTCATGCAAAAAGAGATCAACGTGGGACCATTGGAAGGACTTCCAAGACACAGACCACATTATAAGTGCTTGTGTTTTGTATTTCAATGTTGCAAATAAGGTGATTGATATACATTTTTCTGCCTTGCACAGATTTGTACCCATCCAATCTTCAGGAGTGGGAGCCTGCACAATGCTTGACGGGATTCTTGAATGTCGTACATGGTGAGGTGGGGGAACTTCAATATGAAGGTCGTGCACCAAGTGATCTCGCAAGAAGTAGAACATATTTCTATGACCCATGGACCAAGATACAAGAGATGGCAGCCACTCTTGCTTGATAGATATAGTTATGATTCGACAGGGTCACCCATCTTTGACATTGGAAGTGGAAGAGAATTGGACTCTCGAATATGTTAGGAAGGAATTAGAAGTAGCTATTTAGAATCCTCCACATCAATTTTGCTTCAAGCTCGATGGTCGGAAGCTAAGTAAAAGAAGAGAGCATCAGATCATTTGTAAAGATGTCGTAGCCCCACATGAATTGGAGGCACTAGAAGATATATGATGTGACCATGTATACGGTGATAATGTATTTTTCATATGCAATAAACTTATCTATTTAGAACATTGCTTTTGTAATGCTTTATTGTTTAAAACAATGTAATGAAGGCAAAAATTTCCCAATTGAATTTTTATGTACACAAAAAAGGCTTAAAGTAAGAAAACAAGTGAAGGAACACAGTAGCAAATTTGATCCTCTGATTTTCAAATTAAAAGTGCATTTACAATTGATGTTCTCTCTCCAATAACACTAGATATGTGCAAAAAAATATAAATGTACATGTATAGCTGCATATTTACAAACGTACATTTGTTGGAAGAAGGAAAAAACTATTTATTACTGGAACCCATAGGTATCGGCTTCAGGATGGAGCCATGGCTCTTCTCCCAAGTATGGAGCCCATGTAAGAGGCTCAGGGGGGCCTATCCCCCTCGTGGATTGGGCGGGATGAAGTCCACTGGGCCGTCTGGAGGCATAACTTCAGCGACCTCGATCAATTTCGCAATCGTTTTCTCCCTAAACGTTTGGACGTCTAGGTCCACGTAGCGAGACATTGATGGAAACTGCCATCACAATTCATCAAGGCATAAATAAGATCAACATGACAATATACAAGAAGATAAACAAGAGTACGCATGCGTATGGGAGCTGAAAAATGCTTACATCCTCTGAAGGGAGCTGAAAAATGCTCCGTAGAGCAGCAACATTGCATTAAGTGCAACCCTCCACCCACAGCTGTGGCCATCTTCTTGTTTGGGGACACTAACCCTTCGGATGGTCGATCGATACAGGGTGTCGATGTCCATGCTGAGGCTCTCGTAAGTTGCCATTAGTTTCCTGACATCGCTGTAAACAAAGACCAATCATTATCCTCATCAATCCGGACTTCTAACTCAAACAATAATATGTATCTTAATGATTTTTACTTACAGCAAAACATTGCCATGGACACCAGATGTCGAATTTGCAAGGTAAATGACATTGTCTTGCACGTCGACTAGTACAAGACTCCAATGGGAACTGCATCACATCCAAATAGATTTCTATTAGTTTCAATCCAAAGGAAGCACTATATATATAACTCGTGTACGGTGATTCCTATAAACATCATGCAAGAGAGATAGAGAGACAAACTCACTTTTCATGATATGCCAAAAAAAATACTCGAGCATCGTCCAGCTGGACCTCCCGAACCCAGTTCAGCACATCGAGGTACGGAACCGACTCTACTAGCAACAGTGTTGAGACCAGTGAATCAATCTGGAACACTCGTTGCTGTATATCCTCGGGCAATTGCGAAATAACAAAACTTCACAAGGAAACATATCAAGAATGAGGCATAAACTTTAAGAGCCAAGAATGAAAAATTGTGGGAGGACAGAGAAAAGAGTACACCTTAAAACACATCTGAGCACTTTGTCGTTGACTTCAGTTTTAGGATCAAACAAAATGTTGATTTCCTCAGCATGAATCGAGAAATAACACCTATGCCCTCTAATATTAAAGGGTACATAGAACTCGAGCAACAAAAATTGCAGCACCTCCCGATTCATGGCGTGGAGTGCGCGAACATTTTCCCTTTTTGTTTGCAATGCAAGCATTGCAGCTTGATGTTCCCTTTGAGCGCTTGTCATTAAATTTGCCCGAGTTTATGTTCATGATCTGGACCTCCCTCGGTCACCTCTTCAATTCTCACTTTTTGTACAGGACGGACATCCAAAATTTGTAACATTCGTTCGTTAGTAAACGTAACTGGTCTAAGTAACTTATCGTATCTGAAACGAAGGGCTACTAGGCTGAAAAAATCTTTGTTCATCACTGTCACCCTGTGTGCATGGGCCAAAAAAAATTTGAATATCCAATCTTCTGTGGCCTCCTGCAAGCAAAATAGGGCCGATGCCTTCCACCTAAACAAAATTCCATTTTGCTCACAAATTCTCCTGGCAAGCCTCTGGAAAGGCAATCTTGGAATAGCAGCTGTCGGGTGCTTCATAAACTTTGTGATTTCTCGCAGAGCTGACGAATGCTCTGTGAAACGCCTTAGTCTAGGCTGCGTTTTGGATAATCGGGAAGGACTGCTTGATTTCCTCGATCTTGAGGCTTTCAGAGCACCCATCTTCTTCCCAGTAGATGAGAGAGCTACATTGTCAATGGGTCTAGCTGTATGCCTTACACGAGCCATCTGAAAATGCAAGAAAGAGCAAAAAACTTAGCTATTCAATAGTACACGATTAACAATTCACCATAAAGCGAGAGAGGGTGGCCGAGAAAGCAATATTCTCTTCCTCGCGTTATGGTGAATCCATTCACCATAACGCGAGATGAAGGCCCACAGAAACACAATAATCCTCCTCGCATTATGGTGAATTAATTGACACCAATAAGAGGCGGATTATTGTGCATCCTTTGAGCTTTGATCTTGCGTTATAGTGATTTGATTCACCATAACGCGAGACTAAGAGCCAGTCAAAGCAAAACAATCCTCCTCGCGTTATAGTGAATCGATTTACTACAACGGGAGGAGGATTCTCGCGAATCTCTTACCATTCCGTCTTGCATTTTGGTGATTTGATTCACCATAACACATAGAGCCATATTGAGATTCTAATGACTCGTCGTCTGCTTTACGGTGAATCGAATCACCATGGCAGAGGGCAAACAGTCGAAGAGAAAACAATGGCAGAGGGCAAATAATCGAAGGAAAAACAAAACAATCAAGGATTATACAAGAAACTCACAAAACAATCAAGTAATACACTTTCATCACATTCTATGAGTGGGAATGGATGGAGACTGTCGTGTAGGAGGTGAATTAATTGACACCAATAAGAGGTGGATTATCGTGAATCCTTTGCCCTTTAGTCTTGCGTTATAGTGAATAGATTCACCATAACGCGAGACTAAGGGCCAGTCAAAGCAAAACAATCCTCCTCGCGTTATAGTGAATCGATTTACTACAATGGGAGGAGGATTATCGCGAATCTCTTACCATTCCATCTTGCATTTTGGTGATTCGATTCACCATAAGACATGGAGCGTATTGAGATTCTAATGGCCCGTCGTGTGCTTTAAGGTGAATCAAATCACCATGGCAGAAGGCAAACAGTCGAAGAAAAAACAATGGCACAGGGCAAACAGTCGAAGAAAAAACAAAACAAACAAGTAATATACAAGAAACTTACAAAACAATCAAGTAATATACAAAAACTTACATTTCTTGCGTGAGAATGGATGGAGAGTGTCATGCAGGAGGTGGAATATTGGTTCAGTACTGTGGCGGTAGTCGGAAGTCACCTAGAGGCAAGCAGGAGGACGGACAAGGCAAAATCGATAAGAGGACGAAAAGGTGGCGTGATTAACGGCTTTGATTAGTCTTTAGAGCAAACACACGTGTTGGCGGGCTGCCAGGGCGACTAGGCAGCGCTGACGTGTCGCATAGCATTAAAAAGGGCTTTGATTAAACTTTATAGCTTGTACACGTGCTAGGTACACGGCGGGCTACCACGTGGCATTCATGGAATGACGGGTGAAAATACGACGCTGACGTGTCGCATAGCATTAAAAACGGTTTTTAATTGCTTCTCTAGAATACCCATCTCATTTATTGCCTCTCTTGGAGTTCGTATTCTCATTTATCTCCCCACCAACGGCCTTTATCTCCATCAACAACTGACTATCTCCTCCAACCCTCCTTCATCAATCATCCTCCTTCATCCTCCTGTATCAAACGTTAAAGACAAACCTCCAACCTCCTTCATCTCCATCAAAGCTCGGGGGGGTCACTATATGTAAATCCTCTATATCACGTGCGTTCAAGGCCTATTTAAAAAGTCCCTTATCTGTGAATTTTTTAGTGAATATAATGTACCCTTTCCTATTCAAATCTGTAATTTTTTTTAAAATACAATAAATAAATCCCCTCTGTAAATATATTTCTGTAAGTTTTAAATATTTAAAATGTCCTTCTGTTGAACCCACGTGATACTTACATATTTATACGAGTGACCCCCCCGAGCATCAAAGATAACAACAAACTCCTTTATCTCCATCTCCTACGACGTTTGTATACAATTCGTTTTCTTGGTATTTTTATCTCTTTTGTGCTTCCTTCTTCTTTTGTTATTTCGTTCTTTTGGTTTCATTCGTGCAGAACTCCTTGCTTTGTCTTTTCATCGCGTTAAGGTGAATTGAAAACCTATGACTCCTCGCCTCATTAGGACCTCAATGGAAGGCTTCTTGGGCCCTTTTATTTGGCAGTTTAAGGAGTCAAACCTTTTCTCTTAAGAAGAAACGTTTTCTAATTAGAAGCTTCAAAACGGCTACTTTATTCGAATTTGAATTTTGGAGGGAAAATGGAATTTAAAATCTAGCGGACAAAACCATATCATGTAACATATCTATGGAAAGCTCTTGATGCGTAGATCACAAATCTATAATCTCCGCTCAAATCAGAGCGTGTATGTAGAAGTTATGGAGGTCCGAAAATTGTAAAATTGCCTCCCCCCTTTTTGGGGAAAAAAGTGCACCCTTTGACCACTCTTACACCTCTCTTACAAACCCAACATTTCAGTCCACGTGGCAACCCTCCATTTGGCTATTCCTTAATCACCTTGATTAGGCTTGGACAAAGTAAAGGGCCCAAGAAGACCCCATTCACTTCCTAATGTATGGTGAATTGACTGCGAAGAAGACTATTTTAATTCGTTTGACACCTCCTCTCTCAGTATGGGTACTTGAGAACTATCTTTATTTGTAATTCACCATAACGTAAGAGGCGGCGCCAAAGGATGAAAAAGTCATCATGTTGCGGTGAATCAATTCACCATAACGCGAGCGAAGGTCCCATAGAAAGCACAATATTCCTCCTTGCATTATGGTGAATCGATTCACCATAATGCGAGAAGAGGTCCTTGACTAAGCTGCAATTTTATTTGCATTAGGGAAAATAGATTCACTACAACGCGAGGAGGAATACCTGGATTCCTCTGGCATCTCCTCTCGCGTTATGTTGAATCCATTCACACCACACAGAGATTTGTTGTTTAAGACCGACTATCTCTTGATTCATTGCTTGAACTAATATTTTCCATGTCTTATCTGCACCCTTGAATTCAGCCATGGCGCAAGTTCAAGTCGAGTTTGATGTGGACGAAGAGATTAAAGAAACACCTGCAACTCTGTTGTATGACTTCCTCTACAAATGTCGACATCATGATTTGCACCCTGCAATTTCGTTGATGTTCAATTTGCGATTTTTCTCTGGAGGATACATTTTCTAGCCATCATGGATACTTTGAAGAGGCAAAGAAAGAGTTTGACGAGCTCACAAATGAAGAACCAATGATGATTGATGGGAAAAGTCACATTCATTTTAATCTCAAGGTGTCGCCGGAGAAGAAGGAGAGGTTAAACAGGGATTGGCACAAGGTACCATGTGATAAGAAGAGAGCTTTGCTATGCCCTTTTCACAAAAGAAAATGCCGCTTGATGGAATACTCTTATGCCTTCTTATGCTTCTTGCACATGAACGTGCAATTAACACATAAAGAATGTACAGAGCCGCATGCAACAAATGAAAGTGAAGACACGATTTCTCGTCAAGCTAGTCCCACCATTGAGGATGTTGCTGAAGAGGAGGACACTCCTCATGTGATTGAGGAGTTCAATGTTTAAGAAGAGAGGAAGCTCAGTTTGGCAGTTGATATTGAGGCAGTGAGAGAACAAAACACTAATATAGGTCAGCTTGTGATTGAATCAGATGACTCCTCCCCCATTCCAACGCCATTACTCCCCTCCTACCAAGTAGGAGATTCAAAGTATATATTGCTGACAGACATAAAACATGTATTTAACTTAAGGGAGGACCATTGCATAGCTTTCATAGCCCAAAATCTGGAGGTCAATGACAATTTTGTAGATGATGATGGGATAGATAAGTACTTACTAGTGGATAGCCATGTGAAAGACACCGAGTTCCTATCTGCTGCAGCAACACTAAAGATGATCTATGCTGATGCCCTTAAATATGAAGGAAAAGATGCCACCGAGGAAGAGCTACAAGAAGCAAGGGAAAGACTGAATATTACCAACATGGGAGGGTTTAGGGATGTGCCAAGTAAGTCAGCGAAAATAGTTCCTAGTTCGAGCACTAATTTATGGTAAGACGCCTTTCTTGAAGCAGATGAGAACCAAGAGGTTAGTTTTTTTTGTTGTGTTTTCGTACTTTTGTTGCAGATTTAGCTTTATCAACTTTGTCCTGAAATGTTTGGTGATGTTGTTTCTAGCTAATGCTCCTTTATTTTTTCAATTGGAAATATATGAAGACACATTTCTCAAACGTGCTTCAGGCAAGCATATGGCGGGATTGGGCCACGATTCGACACTAGGAACATATATACGTCGCCTAAAATTCCCTCAAATTGTGATATTTCATGCTAGCTTCTCCAAGGACAATACAAGTTTTCCTCTGATGGCGATAAAGACTCTATCCAGGTATTTAGGTGGCTATCACTTAAGGCTGAATGCAAACAAGGCAATACTTCTGGAGCGGCAAGTAGCTGTTCAAATTTTTGGAGAGGGACCTGGAGTATATTCGTTGAGATGTAAATATTATTTAACATATGCTGCTTACGGGTTGGCATGTGGAATCACAGATCCTAATCTGTTGAGTGATTGCGGGAAGAAGCATCTTCTTAGAACAACAAGGCCAAAGGTCCCTGTTGTGCCATTGATAGAGGATGAAGAAGATGATGTAGAAACTTCATCAAAAAAGGCTTGGCTGGGGAAAGTCTCTGCTCCAGATTAACAGATTTAGATTGTTCCAGTTGCTAAGAAGTTTCTTCATATTTCTCAATACTCTTCTTGCTTACCATTAAAAACTATGAAATGTATATATATTGAAAACATTTATATGGGACATAGATGAAAGCTCTTGTTCTTTTAAAATCTTTCACAGTCACATCATTGTTTTATAATATGTATTTCAATGATCAATTTTCTTCCACACTCTGCCCTGTCTTTGTCGTTGTCTTAGCCATTCAGCATGATTCTGCTTTCCCTGTGAGGAGACATATATTGATCGTCTCCGTTCAGCCTGCATCTTTCTTATTGCACATGACACATCTGATTCAGACTGTTTGATCTTCACACGAGCCCTCACTTGAATCCGCCTATACCAGCACTGACATAGTTGCTTCATGGGATTACTTTTCTTCATTCCTCCTCCATGTTTCAAGAGTGGCCCTTTGATAGGCACAACGTGCTTGCCAATGAGATCTTTCCATGCCTTGGGTAGACCAAATCCCAAGGCTTCCAAACTCTTCCGCAAAAAAGGTTCCATGTGCATGCAAAATGTGCTACAAATGCTCAACAACAACAAGACATTTAGTATCGTACAATATTTTTTGAACAACAAAAAAAACTCAAAGCTGTAGGTTTTCAAGTAATAACCATGTATTGTGTCAAGTTTGTCACGCCCCATGCCTTTTCATAGCTAGTGTAGAACTCTGTCACAGCTGCCTCAAATTTCTCAACATCCCCATCTTCAAACCTTGCTTTTTGCAACAAAGGTGCTAGGCGATCAAGTGCCAACCACGCTTTGGCCTTTGCCACCCTTGCTTGTCCTGAAGAGCCTTGATCAGGTACAGCTGCATGAAGCTTCCTCCACACCTCAAAATCTGTACCCAGATGACCTCTCTGGGTATGATTAGATAAGAACTTTCTGGCTTTTGCACCTCCAAAACATGGTTTGCTAGGAACATTTCCGGTCTTCCCTGATCTTCTCAAGTCCTTCTCAATCTTCACTTGACCACAATGTAAACCTGCATCTGAAAGCACTTGCTCTATTTTTTTAATAGTTCTTTCACTCTCTAATGCTGGTTTCATAATCCATGAAAATTCGATGTACATGTAGACTAGTTTCTCAATTATTCTAACCAGCGCATGCAAAACACAAATATGAACTCTGATCAAAGGGATAGGAAGAATTGGATCCAAATTAGTCCACTCCTGGAGCATCACGATTTGGGGCTTCACGCCTATTACTGATTGCATTTAGGCATTTCCATTCTCTCTCTTTTCCTCCTTTGGAGACACCTCGTTCGGTCATGCAATACAGGCAAGGATACTTGGCCATTGCTCCTTGGGAAATACCAAACATGCATTTCAAGGTTTTAAGATCTGCAGCTAGGTGCCATTCAACCTCATATTCACCATATCCTTCTACATACAGCTTTTCGCCATTCGACTGCTGCTGGGGATAGTGGAAGGAAGCTCAGTCTGGTTGAAGTACCACTTTAGAATTTCATGGGTCTCTGTTGGAACCTGTTAACAACAACAGTTAAATTGTCTACAACATCATAACAAGAGGATAGCAACATTATATTTTTTTTTTAATGGATAGCACATCACCTCAAATGCAGCCAGCCACCAAATGCAGTTAACAACAATAGTTAAATTGTCTACAACATCATAACAAGAGGATAGCAACATAATATTCTTTTTTTTTTAATGGATAGCATGTCACCTCAAATGCAGCCAGCCACCAAATCTCATTTTCGGATTGTATACTAAAGTGCTTCTCATCACCATTACTGATACTTGCATCCAAAGCTCTATTCATTAAAGTCATGCTAACCCTTTCCAGCTTCTGTCCTTTGATCACCTCACTCTCATCAAGTTTTAAAACAAATTTCAGCCTTCCATTGCACTCATGTACACTGATGTCATAAAATTTCACCATAGCCATTTATAATTTTTGAACATCCATAATGAAATTGTTGAACTCTGTAAGCTCTATGATTTTCTGTTCCCCGCTCTTTTTAGTCACTGTCAATGTACTAGACACGTGACAAGGCTCTCCAACAAGTTCGACCATTCCCAAGTTGAGAATATTTCGAGCTTTGTTCACGTGAAATGGTTTTGGAATGGGAATTACTATTTTTTTTCCAAGCTTACAATTGAAACCCTCTTTAACTTTATTAAACAACATCCTGTAAGACTTTGTGCTTATACCAACCATGTCACATATACCTTGTGCATCTGCAGGAGTGAATGCTTCACTCACCTCCTGCAAGGATTGCTTTGCTATGTCTGATCGAAGTCTTGCAAACTTAGGATGCTGTATTGCTGACTCCACGATGTCTTTTGTCAGAACTTTGCCAAATATATCAGAACCTTGATCTTTTGGACCCACCATCTGTGACCATCCTGAAGCAACAACGATAGCTATTTCAGTCCATCATTCATCTAACTATACCACCCCCACACCCAATCCCCCATCTCCAAAAAAGGAACTAAAGATGAAAATGAAAAGTGAGTGCTCAAAGAAATTTAAGCTCAAAGAAATTATAGATCCCAATACCTGCAAGCTTTTACACGACGCTTCCATTGGCCACCTCCAACATTGAGTTCTTCCAATGGTTTCATCTGTCTCTTGCGTAATCGAGCACCCAATGGCATGTCTTTCAAATATTGTAATTTTTTGTTGAACTTTTCAAGTTTTCGAAGGTGTGCATTCTCACTCTCCAATGTGAAATTGTTGATTTCTCGAACTGCCAAAATTTCATTCTTCTCTTTAATAGTGTCTTGCATCTTACAAATAGTCTGCTGCAAATGATCAAACTCTTTTTGTAACCCAGCACAAACTTTTTCTTTGTCCTCGTTTGAAGCTTGCAAAGCTGTTGTGATCGATGCTTGCCAAGTAAAAATTCGCACCTTCAAGCATTTTTATTCTGGCATCTCTATCACTCAAATGTCTTTCAAAGATACTTTGACATTGGCCAAACAGTCTTTTGCAATATCCAAGCAATTCATTTTTACCCTCACACACAAACTTGAAGAAACTTGTCAACCCAAAGAATGATGGAGATTGAGAGGAGGTTGGATCTGGTGGGTAAATACTACCATCCAACCATAGGTCCATATTTTTCTTTCCTTCATTTCGAAGCTCAGTAATGTGGGCTTCACATGTTGGCCTAGACCAATTTCTCTTACAGCAGGGAGCATAATCGGCTTCTACTTGGAAGTGGATGTCCACCTTTTTTTTCTTTTGCTTCACAGGTTCCATTGCATTGTTCTGTGCTTTAACAACACCAAAAATCATCATGAACTCACACTTTAACCAAAAGAAACCAAAGATATTACACTTATCTCCCGTGAAGAAGATTGCTTCATTAAAACCAAAAGACATCACTAAATAATATCTCCTTGTCCATCAAACAAACTTGTTGGTATCCTGGATGAACCAAAATGTATCGAGTACTTGTAAGCACAACCCTCACTTGAAAAAGGTAAGAAATGGGATTGTTATTCATACACAAGCAGGTATGGCGCATGAAGAGCAAATACTTTTCCATCCTTTTTCAAAACTTTCTGCCTTGAGAAGAAGAGAAAATCAAAAACCTCCCGCTCAAAACAATTCGGATTTGGAGTGGTTTTGGTTGTGGAGTCGGGAAGACAATGAGGGAGACAATGCAAGATGATGGGTTGCAGGGACGAAGTTCGGTTCAAGTTTGGTAAGCAAAGTTGGCTTCGTTACATTCAAAAGTGTAATGAAGAAAGAGAGTGGTGTCTTTTTTCAATAAAATAAGGCACCATAGTGGGAATAAAAAACTATACTTAAGAGGCATTGTTTTGAATTAAAAAAACCCTATATGTCAGTTAATGGAATAAAGAACTCAAAAATGACGCACGTACCCTCCAATATTATATGTGGGTTTATTGGCTTGCTTTGTCCACATCACCATCCCAAGGGATCTCTTACAAGGCCCCTTTTTGAGTCCAAATTTTTCCTAATGGGAATGCGGAAAGCCAACATTATCCTTTCTCGCCGTGTAAGAGATCTCGAATCATAATTTTGCAAGGTAGCAAGCCATCCCGTTTGCTTGGGAGAACGTTTTTGTTGGGTGAGGAAAAATTGGAGAACTTGATGATCGGTCCTTACTTTGAAATACCCACCATACAAATAGTGATGCCACTTCTTTATGGCATACAAAATAGCCAACATTTCTTGATCATGAACATGAAGCTCCCTCTCCTTCTTGGTGAGATTTCTACTCTTATAAGCAACTACCCCATGTTCTTGATACTGCACGGCACCAATTCCTCTCCCACTTGCATCAGCCTGTATAGTGAAAGGCTTAGAAAAATCAGGGCATACTGGTGCTTGCTTGAGCTCTTATCGGCCACGGCATCCCAAGCTCTTGAAAGGCTTAGAAAAACTAGGGTAAACCACTGTTGGAGATGAAATGAGTGCTTGCTTGAGCTCTTATTGGCCACAACATCTCAAAAAAATGCTTCCTTCTTAAGTCTATCGGTAAGTGGGGCTGCCATGTGAGCATAATGGCATATGAACCTCCTATAAAAGGATGATAATCCCAAAATTCCCCTTAATTGAGTAGTGTTGGATGGTGTATACCACTCTTTTACACATTGTATCTTCTTGGGATCCATCTTAATACCATAATTGCTCACAATAATGTGACCCAAGTATTCCACTTCTTGTGACATAAAGTTGCACTTGCTTTGCTTGGCAAACAACGTGTGCTCTCTCAATACCTTCAACACTTACTCCACATGCATCAAGTGCTCTTCCCTTGACTTGATATATACAAGTATGTCATCAAAGAAGACCAAAACTGATTTGTAATGGCTTCAAAACTTTATTCATGAGAGCTTCAAATGTAGTCGGGGCATTTGATAATCCAAAAGGCATAACCATGAATTGAAATAGACCCCGTTCAGTCCGGAATGCTATCTTAAACTCATCACCATCTTTCATCCTTTTTTGATAATACCCAGACTTGAGATATATCTTGGAGAAGTATTTTTCTCCTTAAAATTCATCAGCTAAATCATCAATCCTTGGAATGGGATATCGATTATTTATAGTGATCTTATTGAGATCCCTATAATCAATGCACATTCTATAAGATCCATGCTTCTTCTTCACCAACAAATCCGGTGAGGCAAAAGGTGATTGGCTTGGTTGTTGTATGAATTCCAAAAGCTTTTCCACTTGCTTTGCCACCTCTTCCCACTCAACCTTCGAAAGCCTATAAGGAGGCTTAGTGAGGGACTGGTTTTGCATCCTTCTCAAGCTCTATGGCATGATCAACTTCTCTAGTAGGTGCAAGCATTTAGGTGCCTCAAACACATCTTTGTACTCTTGCAACAAGGCATCCATATCTTTATCATGTATTTGCAGCTGCCCATTGTCCTCTTCTTGAGAGACGAGTGAGTTAAAGCATGTAAACAAGGCATAAACTCTTCAACTTTCTCTTCATTTTCTTCATGGAAACTAAGGTTAAAGCATGGCTACAAGTTCCATCCAAGCATAGCTCCTTGCCTTCATGCATAAACCACATTTTCATGTGCTTCAAATCCATTGAGAACCTGCCCAAAGTTTGCAATAACATCCAAGCACCACATCAATGGGACCCATATTACGCACAATCAAACAGGCATCATAGGCATAATTGGAAGACAAAGAAATCCTTGTTGCAACCCAACTCTTGCTCAGCTCATGATGCTGTCCATTTGAGAGAGAAGAGAGGCACAAGGGAGGCGTGAAGGGAGAGGCGGTGTCGGCACAACATGTGAGGAGAGAGGAAGGAGCACAGAAATAGAGGGGAGAGAGGGAGGGAAGGCGCAAGGGGAGAGGGAGGGGAGAGAGGGAGGGAAGGCGCAAGGGGAGAGAGAGGGGAGAGAGAGGGGAGAAGAGGAGAGGAAGGCAAGAGGGGAGAAGGGGTTCCAAAATAGGTGACCCGCTTTCTATTTTTGGAGGAGGTGGGCCACCCCCAACAGGGGGGTTGTGGCGAGCACTCACCACAACCCACCATCTTGGGTTGTGGCAAGCCACATACCATTATACGGGTCGTATGCTGTGTTTAGTACGAATAAGATGAGTTATTTGTCATTTTCTCGTTTAATTAGACGAATAACATTTTTTTCCTTTTCAATCGATAAACTTATTGTGATTGATAACTTATCGATCAAAAAAGTGGCGTTACAAGTCCCTAAAAGATTAATCAATTGATTATCTTTTCCAAAGCTTTGTGAGAGAGAGAGTGATTAGAGAGGGACTTGTAGATTTAGGATGATTAGCAGCAGATAATATTTGTGAAGATTTTCTTTTTTACTTTTTTTTTCTAATTATGCTTTTAAAAAAAATCTAGTTGTGTTCACTCTAGCATCCATATGGGGTAGTTGTGACCACTCTAATTAATACTTGTTTAAGCTTACTGTGTCCACTCTGGTCTTTATTGACCAGTTGTATCCACTTTAAGTTCAACTTGCAGGAAGCCACTTACTGTGTCCACTTTGGAAGAAGAGGGAAAAGAAGTCAGCATTCTGGAGGAAGATGGAGACCTAGCCACAATCCCAGCAACATGCCAATTGCAAGAAGACATCATGGTCATGAAGCTACTAGCCGGTAGTAGCGCAGAGGATCAACCAGATACTAAAGCTCATATTCAAGGATCATGGGCAGCTCCTTTGCCTCCCCTATCACTGTGCTGCTACCAAATATAGTGGGCATATCACTAGAAGAGGTAGAGCCATCCTCACCTTAGCCTAAAGATAGCATCACTTTGCACTCTGAACAATGATTAGATCATCAACTGTTTTGGTTGATCCCAGTCTAGATTGTCAAGGTTTGGTTTGGTCTCTTGGGATTAACCAAAATAGACCTTGACGATCCAGGCATTTCCGTTTCTCCTACTTCTGTTACCTTTCTAACTTCACCACTTACTTCAGAGTGTAAAGTGATGCTCTCTTTGAGAGCTGAGGTGAGGATATATCTGCCTCTTCTAGTGATATGCCAGCTATATTTGGTAGTAGTACCAACAGGGGAGGTAAAGGAGCTGCCCATGATCCTTGAATATGAGCCCTAGTGTAGTATCTTCTTGTAACTTGCTTCTGCTCTGCTGGCATTGTGGCTGGGTCAGGCCATCTTCAAAAATGCTCACTTATTTGCCCTCTCCTTGCAAAGTAACCGTCCTTGCCCAGCAGAGCCATGACTGCCTTGCAGCATGTTGCCATAGCCAGAGGTGGGCCTTTGGAACCCATTCTTCAATCTTTAGTCCTGCGTAGAAGGTGGTGCTCTTCTTGGCCCACCTTGTCCTCTCTCTTTGTTATACATGTCTCTACCGCCGCCACTAGATGACTGGCCTTCACTGTAGAAACTCGCGCGAGGGCCTAGGAACCCGCCTTAGGTGCTAACTTCTCTTTCAAGGTAATGGTAACCTGGAATGGCACACCTAGAACTAGAAGAAGAAACTCAGCTCTGTTGGGCTTTTAGAGTGTGTTGTATCACATGGGGTGTGGGCATACAAACGGGTGGTACTTCAATTTTGGCCGTTGGGGATGGATTTTCTTGGGTTAGCAGAAGCTGGCTCTTTTTCTTATGTATGTTACTCTTCTACAAGTAAGCTCTTTTTGAGATCAAAATGATACCGGCATTTTTCTAATATCCTTTAACAATTTTATAATATGAGAAGCACATGGCACCCATGTTATCTCAGGATACTTTACTGATACGGCCTTGCCTACACTCCTATAATTTGATGCATTGTTTGTGACTATTTTTGTCACATTTTTTGGCCCACCCACTCTTGCAATTACTCGGTCATAGATTTTTTGAATGTACAAAGAGGTCTTCTCCTTCAACAAGGTGTCTAGTATAGCTTCTAGAAACACAAAACCTCTAGGACACATGCAAACAATATTAATCAAATGCTTCTTTTGACAGTAGCTAGTCCACCCATCAATTGCAATTGTACAACCAAATGTAGGCACAAAATCAAACACTATACATTTCAATGCAAGTTCAATCATATGTTTAATCTTGTCAAGATACTCTATCTGCATTTAATTGTAATTAGAAAATTGAAACCCAGAACTTGTTGTACTCATCAATGCATCTTGAAAAATAAGATTTCGAATTACATTGAATGGAGTCCCACATGCAACAAATGCTTGTGTCCATTTCAAATGTAATTCAAGCATCCCTTGCTTATCAAATGTTTCCTGCAAAGGTGTCTTCTCTTTGCAAAGTATTGAATTGACCAGCATGTGCTATTGATTCATGTGTCAGATCACAAGATGGCATACATTCACTTGTGGACACATGTGTATTTTCTTCTTCAACCATTTCCATTGGTCGTACTGCAAAGCCCAATTTCCTTTTTATATTTACATCCCCTTTGACCTTAAGATTTGCTACATACTTATGTAGATTAGTATGTAAGTCAGCGGGGGGTATTGTGCAATGTTCAACATTATTACCAATGCTAAACAAATGTTCTTTGATTCTACTAGTGCTACCATAAAAGACAACAATAACTTTTACACCACATATGAGATAATGTTTTTCCTTGTCTTACCTCATCAACATATTCCCATTCTGGACCATGCACCATTTTACCCGATTGATCTAGAAAACAATGTAATGCATGAGAAATCAATGCAAAAATACATAGAGGTCCCTTCACATATAGAGGTAACAACACATATGTATGTCCATGAATGTAAGAGTGCTCAGAGGAAAGGTTAACAATGCATTTGAGATGACTTGCTGGTCCACTCATGGGCCCAAATTCTTTCCACATTCTCACCATCACTAAAATCGAAGGTACGAAGAGGGTGATGATAAGACATGGGATACCTAGGTTACCATGGGCCCCTTGTGATAATAACTCCCATGCTCCTAATTAATGACTCTTACGTTCATGGCATGAAATATTGAAGCATTTCACTTCATGCAAAGAATAGAATAAAATGTACTCATCAATATTTATCTTTAGAGTGTGAAGCAAGCTTCCAACACAATAAAGGATAAATCCTACTACCTATATCTTTTAAGTGTGAAGAAAAATTTGAACACAATAAAAGATAAAGCCTAAACCTAAAATTTTATCTTCTAAGTGTGAAGAAAAGATTCGAATACAATAAAAGATAATCCTATTCCTAAGACTTTATCTTTCAAGTGTGAAGCAAGCTTCGAACACAATGAAAGACAAAACTAAATTTTGTTTTCTAAAATATATGTACAAGTGTGAAGTAAACTTCAAACATAGGTACACATATATCTAAACCTATATTTAATGTTCTTTTACTTATTACACTAGAAATATTTTTAATTTTTCAATTTTAGAAGCACTACATTGGAAGAAAGAGCATCTTTTTTTACTTACGGCTCTCAGATGTTGAAAGTCGTGCAAATAGTACATTGGGAATGATATGCTCTTTTTATAGTGATTTATTTCGATCGATAACTTTATCGACCGATAATACATTTCGATCGATAACTTTATCGACCGATAATATATTTCGATCGATAACTTTATCGACCGATAATACATTGATCGATAACTATATGGATTGATAAAGTTATCAATCGAAATGTAAGGACCTAAATGTATAACCCAAAATACATGATGTGCCATCGTATAATATGCCCGTATAAAGAGTACAAACATATAAAACGGATATTATTTGTGTATAAAATGAATCTCGTTTAATGTATAATGCAACTTCGGTGGTAAGCTCGCCATAACCCACCCAAATTTGGGGGGGGGTGGTGAGCACTCGCCAACCCATAGAGGTGGTCAATGTCAAAGGCTCACGTTGATGTGAGGCAAAGCACTCCGAGAGGTGGTCGGTGTCAAAGGCTCACGTCGGTGGATGCAGAGGCACTCCAAGGTGGTAGTGACAATAGAAGATGAGGTGATGCAGGCTCTTGTGACAAGGGTGTTGCGGTAACTGAGGTGGTAGATAAAGAGTAGAGAGGGCTATCATCCTGAGTGGTGTAGCATTAGGGAAAAAGGGAGCTCATTTTGGGGCCCTATAAGAAATTCACTATTTTTTGATTTATTTCTCTCCTAAAAGATCTCAAAAATAGTAAAATACGGAAACGTGGCTCAGAACTGTCAGTAAGGAGTACTACAGAACTATCAGTTCAGAAAGGAATAAGATAATCTTGTGTCTAACTAACACGATTTTGCATTAAATATCTCCTTAGTTTTTTTTTGTTTCCCGAAGATTCCGCATCTCTTTTGACGACGTGTGCAGGCCTCTCATAAAGAATCCATCACTGAACTTGATGATTGCACTTTTTCAAAATATTTACATGGATACTGCCACACTTCCACGATTCATGTTACAAAAAGACTATGAGATTGACAAGCATATTGAAGAAATATTTCATGGTGGTAAAGGAACCACTGTGTATGACCCTTGGAACAATATATTTGTAGATCTACAACAACTTCAAAGAAGAATGGTCGAGTTTTATGGAATAACATTTGAGGAGTGCAAAGGCATTTTGAAATTTGTTATTAGACTGGATGAGTGTGAGGTTGTAAAGGAAAAGAAAATGGAAAGGATTACTATTACATTGATGAATGGAGCACTTGATACATCATTGACTGAAGCGAGTTCGAAGTATTTTAGTGTGCAGTCAGAGAAACACATATGGTGGTTAGGCTCGTTCTAGGTATGATCATTTTTTTGTTTCGTACTTGATTTTAGTCATTGTTTTCAAATCTTTTATAGTAAGACTTTTGTTTTCTATAATCACAGGTAAAGATAGAAGACCATGAAACACTAGATTGGGTGTTTCACCACACAAAAATACCAAGAATAAATAAAAGACAAGTGCGAGAAGAGAATCTCCATGTTGCAGGAAAAGGTGATTTTCAAGTAGAGTGGCACATGGCGGGGGATCTTAAAACACTTAAGTGCATGTATAACGTTAGTAAAGGAGGCAACTCAAAGTCTCCTTGTCTTTACTGCAAAGAATCAGCTCAAGTAATGGATTCCAAATGGTGGAAGAGAGCACCTAATAGAGATAAAGTTGACCCTGACTTCAAGGCCATTCTTGACATTCCACTATGTAATGTTCACATATGCTCATTGCATGGTCTATGTCAAATTATTGAGAAATTGGTATTTTTATATATTGGATTTGCTTGGAAACTTCGTCCCAAAAAAATAGAAAGGATGCTCTTCAAGCATTGGAAAAAGTGTTATCTGATATAGGTCTGCATGGAGGTGATGTTCATATCACAAAGGATTTTAAAAAGTCTACCAATGGCAAGGAGGTACCAATCAAGCCCTCTATTGGTGGTGTTAAGGCAAGAAGATTCTTGTCTCGACCCAAACACAGTAGTAAGCAAGTAAGGCAAGGTAGAACAGTTTCAAGGATTAATTATGGATTGTGGAAGCAAGTCCATAATGCCGTGAAAGATCATGAGGCAGATGGAGAAGCACGAAATGTGAAGGCAGAGGTGTGGAGGTCTCTTGATCAACTCTTCATGTTCTGTGACAATGTAACATGGACAAAAAGTGATTACAAGAACTTTGAAGAGGCAATTAAACATTTTGGGAAGTCAATGAAAGACGCATGGATAGCCTACAATATAACTCACTACATGGTAAAGTTCTGTCTTCTTCTTTTACTTAAGTGTGATCCTCTTTTTTTTTAATAACTTACTATGCATTCTTATGTCTCTGTGAAAATAGCATATCATCTACAACCACCTTCCCTATTTTGTCAAAAAGTATGGATGCCCAGCAATTTGGTCTACCCAAGGCATGGAGAAGTCTCACTACATGGCACGTAATGCATTTTTCAGACACACACAACACTACGGAGGGAGTCAAAAGGCAAATAGTCTGAAGGAAGTCTTCCAATGGTTTTACCGAGGCATACTACAAAGGCTGCATGCTAAAAGAAAAGTTGCTAGCTCCAAAGTCAAGCTTGCTTTTATTCTAGCCCAAAAGCAAAGACGAAGACAAACTTTGGACAATTCAATGGCAGCAGAGAGACATAGACAATGGAGGGATTCGAAGATATTTAGAAACCATAAATGGACAAGTAAACATGAATAGCAGTTTGTAACTTATTGGTGTTATGTCCACATGTTTTCAAACTCAATCAATAGATTTTTATTTTGTGGAACAAGTGACTCTTGGTGTTATGCCTATATGTTTTGAGACTCCATCAAAAGTATTTCTTTTGTGAAACATGTGATCTATATTAAACAAGCATCAATACATCCATGAGCTATACACAAAAAATTCAATCAATACTACTTAATTATGCTAGACACACTATTGATCCTTACCAATAAGGTACTGAGTGTGTACTGAGTGTCAAACGCTTTTAGAAGCTACTGAGTGTGGGAGGAGTATTGAAGTGTCATACGGTGATGGGACAAATGCAAAAGGGAAAGGTAGAGGATCAAAGACTTTGTACAAATCAGTTCAACTTCAACATAATGTTTGTGCTATATTTGATGACTAAATCCTATTACTCCCAGGGCCTACCAATTGGAACTCTCTTTTTGATCTTGATTGGACTCTTTTTCCTGGAGAGTGATATCTAATTCTTGCTCTGCATTTCTGTTGCCACAGGAACATCCTCTTTTTCCTCTGCTTCAAATGTGTCTTGTTCTTCAGCCTCCTGCCCTTGCTCTTCTAGAGAGTACTGACTAAAGACAATGTACATAAGGAATGCCATGGTTTCCTCAAGCACTCTACACTTTCTGGTGTGCAAGCTACAGTTGAATTTATATTTCTCAGGCAGGCTGTCAAATCTTCTATTCACATGGTACCTCAGCCTGTCAATGGAGACAATATGATTTATATGCACAAAAACCTTTTCACCTTCCACAATTCTTCCTGCCTCTGTCAATTGTTTGAAGGTATCCCAATGATCTGAAAGAAAATCTCTGTGATGCTCCAATACAGAGCTCATAGTGAACTCCCTGTTTGAAAATACTGTGGTATATGTGGAAGTTCCTCTTAGCCTTGCATTTGTGAAGAAAGTCAAATAGGAGCAAATCTGGAGATTTGTGCTCTTCTGATTCCTTTTGTTTTGAGAGGGAAGACTCAGCTTTCTGCTCCAATCTCTTCCTTTTGCCTGAACCAAAATTTATATATCATGAATTCTATATGCTGACATATGTAATCAGGGAATGTATAGGATATCACCAAACAACTCCCTTCATGAGCACACATGACTCACCTGGTGATTGCTGTGGTCTAAGTATAGCAGCAAAAAAGTCCAACTTTCTCTTGAAAGGAGGGGCCTGACAATCAACTGTTCCAAAGCAAAAACTTTTCTCATCATCAAGGAAGAAATCCCCAGGGCCAAAGAAAGCAAAACAATGAGGAAGAAGTGAAAACCAAAAGGGACACAGGAATTTGCAAGAAAACGCGATGTAGGGCCATTTGGAAAATGTCAAGTACTCTCCTCGCATTTTGTTGTGCAAATTTTCCATTTCTATTGCTATCCATCTCCAATCAAATGCTAGGATCACCTCAAAGATTCCTGGACAGTAGATGATACTAGGAAGAATTCCCCAGGGCCAAAGAAAGCAAAACAATGAGGAAGAAATGAAAACCAAAAGAAATATAGGAATTTGCAAGAAAACGCGATATAGGGCTATTTGGAAAATTTTAAGCACTCTCCTCGCATTTTGTTGCAAACTTCTAGGTTCTATTGATATCCATCTCCAATCAAATAGATAGCTTCCAGGTCAGTAAGACTCTCTATATCCTTATCTTCTTGTTGAATAGTATAACACACATACTTTTGGGATGTGATGTAGCTTAGATATTAGGATAAATACCACAGGCAGGAAGACTTTTGTATTGGACTGGTTGAAATGACTGAAGGCATGTTCCAGCAGGCTACCTCATGAATTTGCAGGAAAATGCGAGAAGAAAGCTTTAGGAATTTCAAATAGCCGAAATCGCATTTTGTTGCAAATATAAAACTAGGATGTGGAAATTTGGGATATGGGATGTGGTGTGGATGGGAATTGCCTAGATATCTGGACATGAAGAATTCTATGGATGGAAGAAATATATATCAAAAAACATTGAAAAGGATATAGAACTCCGACCTTTCTTTTCCTTTTCCATGCTGTTGGAGTTACAATGGTGAATCTTCTGCTCTCTCCCAAACTTGAGCTACAGCCTAGGTAACCTGGAGATTTGGCAGTGGTAGTAGTCTTCAGGCAAGTTGCAGTCTGGATGGAGTGTGTTGGGTAGGAAGGGATCAGAGAGGGAAGGAAAAGGATGATGGGAGGGTGCTGGCAAGGATGAAAGACGGGGAGGGAAGAGTGGTTATGGAACTGATTATGAAATCATGATTGGCACAAGTTCCAAGGCAAAAAGTGTCCCATTCATAGTGCCAAGTTTCAAACTCCAAGAGATCTGGGTCCCATCCACACGTGTGAAAAAATGGCTCCATCATTTAGTAGCTGCCTTTTTTGTATTTTGCACTAATCTTTTCCCTCTTGTTTAATCTCTCCTGTCTTGGCCCTCCCCTCTCAGCTCTCTTGCCTCCCTACCTCCCTACTCTGCACCATCAGCATCCTGACCAGCAGCACAGGTTCATCCCCAGTACAGGGTACTCATCAACAGCACAGCACACCCACAGATAGCTTCCAGGTCAGTAAGACTCTCTATATCCTTATCTTCTTGTTTAATAGTATAACACATACTTTTGGGATGTGATGTAGCTTAGATATTAGAATAAATACCACAAGCAGAAAGACTTTTGAATTGGGCTGGTTAAAATGACTGAAGGCATGTTCCAGCAGGCTGTCTCGTAAATTTGCAGGAAAACGTGAGGAGAAGGGTTTAGGAATTTCAAACAGCTGAAATCGTGTTTTGTTGCAAATTCACTTTTGGGGTCTTTTTTGGCCGTTTTCGGGCCTCTGGATGTCCGATTCCAGCGTTTCAAGTGCCGTTTTCGGGGTTTTGGGCCATTCCGGACGCGTTTGCAGTGTACAAAAAATAAATTTTTTAAAGATTCAAATTGGATCACCTTATTAATATGGCATGCTTCTATGAACATATAGTACTATTTATTTTTCTTATTTTCATCTTCTTTTGTTGAATTTTCAACGTAACATTGGCCCACTCCTGATTGGTTGAGAGCCTATTTTTCCTCTCTTCTAAAATGCCCCAAAATGAGCTTCCTTTTTTCCTAATGTATTGTATTTAGTTGTAAAGACAGAGAAATCACTGTAGGAATGTACCAACATGTTACTTCAAGTATTTGCAGGAAAACGCGAGAGTGAGCTATTAGGAATTTCAAACTATCGAAATCGCGTTTTGTTTGCAAATTTATAAATCTTGCTTCATCCACCCCTGTCATTACCTTTTTGTATCATTCCATGTTCTCCATGGTGGCTGTAATCTCTTTCCATTGCTTTGTGTGCAGCTTGTCAGAGTGATGGCTAGAACCAAGTCAACTGCAAGGAGTGCTGGCAAGGGGCCAGGGCTTGCAGCAGCAGCAGTTGGGGCAGGTATCAAGGAAGGGAAGAGTTGCACATGGCAGGAAGGGAAAGCCAATGAGCCTGCTCTAGCAAAAGACCAAGAGATTGAAACATGGTGCAGGTGTGCTAAAGGAGATCAGGAAGCAATAGAAAGCTATAGGCTTTGCAATCCCCAAGGTACCTTTTTAGAGACTAGTGAAAGACATGTGATAGTTGGCACCTTGGTTTCAGGTGGAACAGGACTGCCATTCTTTCCTTACAGGAAATGGCTGAGGATTACTTGGAGAAATATTTTGAAGATGCAATGTATGGCAGGACATCAAGATAAGAGACATATTATCAATTCCACCTATAAGAAAGTTGAAGGTAGATGAGGTTAAGGTTGTTGAAGTAACCCACTCAAAGAACACCAGAGGGAAAGCTACTTATGAGGAGTCACTGAAGCAGCAAATAAAAAAATCCAAATCTATTATAGATGTGGAGACTGTACAGAGGGAGCTACAGATACAGAGAAGGTTGCAGGAGCTGGGGCCCTAACATAGTTGTCCATATTGAGGATGAAACTTCAGTGAATAATTTTGACTTGACAAAACCATGCTTGGCAGCATTGGCTCATAAGAATGAGTATTGCTCAGATACTATCATTCTTGCAATGCTCTAGTAAGTGTCTTTTATTTTACATTTGTTTGCAAAACAATCCTTCTTGTACCTCCTTTACACCCTACCCTAATTATTGTTTGGTCCAATGCAGCATGATGAGAAGCTGGCTTAACCACGCTGTACAACATACAGTTCATATTATTAATCCTGCCATTTCCTCCAGGTTAAGAGATGCAAAGGAAACTCCCATGGATATTTTCAATTGGTTCAGACACTGCAATTTTGATGTTATCGATGTTTTGCTACTTCCATACCATAACAGGTATGTGGGTGACTGCTTCTTTTGGGATTCTTCTTTATGATTGAGAACTCTTGTAGCCTTTGATTTCTTAATGCTTTTTTCCTTACACAGTGACCACTGGAGCTTTGCTTCTATTGATATCCAGCAGAAGCAATGCTTTATATTCAACTCTCTTAAAAACACACACAGAGAGCTGAAATTGTAAGTGGTGTGTGTGCTATTTTTAACTTTAAACTTTATTATTTTGTTTTAATACACACTAACTGAATTATATGTATTGCAGTTATATTAGTAGATGCATTGGATCACTATCCTCGTAATGTCAATCTTTTGGATTCAATAGAGTCAATAAATTTAGAGGTAGAAAGTCGTTTCCCCTACTGATGTCTATTTCATGCTATGCCTTTGAACCTATTGAATAATTTTGTTTTGTTCAGATGTTAACAGTTTCTAACATATCTTTCCAACTGTACAAACACCACAACAAGATGATTCAAGTAGCTGCGGGGCTGCTGGAGAGTGCTGATCAGTGCCAAATATATACTTTCAAGCTATTTTGAGATAGGACAGCCAGACCTTGTAAGAAAAAATAATTTTCATTTAGCTTCAAAATAATTGATATTGGTACAAAGTGTTCTAAATCATCATATGCCATTGCAGATGAGAGAAGATAGCTTCAGCTCGAACTATATATATAGTTTCAGAGCTGATACAATTTGGAAGTTTTTGAAGTATGCCTCTCCCAAACCTATATAGGTAGAACATAGGTTTACGGCTAAGGACGTGAAAAACACATACGGTCGTAACCTTTGACTACAAATTTGAGAGGAGGTCATTAAAAAAAATGCTTGTCTATGTAACCATGTAACCTTTGTATCATAAATATCGCTACATAGTAAATGCCAAAAAATCATGATAACCATGTAACCTTTGTATCATAAATAATATCGCTACATAGTAAATGCCAAAAAATCATGATAACATAAGAGCTAGATGAGATAATCCATGATGACCTGTAATCCATTGGTTTTAATCCAAATGTGCAAGGCTCCATTGATTTGCAATACCACAAGTCGATTGATTTGCCAATCCTAATTTTTATTCTACAATTCAATTTTAAAGCTGATTTTTGTTCTACAATTCAATTTTAAAGCTAAAGAACTATAAGCAAATACACGTGGTGCAACCATCTATGTCGGGAGGGAGGTGCATGTGAGCCTGGACTCTACCATGCCTATGTGCAGTAGTATGCTCTCCAGCATAGGGAACCTTGACTCTACCATCATCGTGAAAGCTCTAAGCTCTTCTCTACCACCATTCCAGAAGCCCTAAGCTCCTCTCTTTTCTCTTTGTACACAAAGACAATGTTAAAGAGAAGATTGCATCTCTCAGCATCCTTTGCATGTCCTCTAAATAATTATAACCAGAGTTCATTCTACACTACCTTTAGACATACAATCTTTCAACATCCTTCACATGCACTATAAATAATTATAACTAGAGCTCATTCCTACACTACTCTTAGATATACCATCACCTATGATAATGTCTATCTGGATTAAACATCAACATATGCATATTATGAATTTTTACCACCACCACATATGTACATGATATAGGCTACAATTTCTTCCCGCCGCCACCCTTATCCATATTGCATCCCTTCCATGAAAACAAATGCCTATGTGGGTCGAAATTTACACCCATAGTAGGCTATATGATGTCTGCCTCTAAGATTGTCCTACTAAAAAAATATCTCTTTTAACATGCTTAGGTTTACTTAGAGCCTCCATAGTTACCATCTTCTACATATATATAATATAAATACAAGTCTATCTTTGCACACCTATAAGTTGATCTCTTTAAACTCTTAGCATTGGTTGTATATCATGCCCACTATCTGCTTATAAATAATAGAGCAAATAATTATATCATGCAAACTATCAAGGTAAGTATATACTAAAGGCTTTACTATTTGGGTCTAGAAATAGACTCAAGGATGTTTGTAGATTTTTTCATAAACTATGGTTCCTATATTGTTATGTATTTTAATATTTTTGAGTGCTTATCAAATTATGTGCATATTTATGCATAGTGGTAGAATTTGTCTCAAAAAGTCCATTAAAAAAAGAGTCTTATATTCATGAAATTTATAAAATAATTTTTTATTTGAAAAAGATTGATATTTCTTTAAGTTATGTAGACTCCTATGTAATTTTGTAAGTCAAGTTTATTTTTATGTCACAAACAATAGCAGTTTATAAATCTACAAAGGTCACACGTATTTTCAATCTTGAAAAAAATAGCAAAATTCATGTATTTTTTAAATTTATACATGGAATTCTAGACGTGTTTTCAAAAACTATGTTTTTGAGCCATTTTTGAGTACCTTGTGAAGTGGAGAGGCTTGCCTAATGAAGAAGGTTCTTGGTAGTCGGAAGGCTTCATGAAAGACCATCCGGAGCTTCTACAAGCAATGAATCAAAAAGGATAAAGTCATATAGCTGTTCAGTGTCTTTGGACAACTATTTGCATGGATTTGGATGATGATATGAAGGAATCTGCCATTGCTATAAATTTACTGTAGTATGGATAGCCATGGTCATTGGTATACTTCACTACTCATCAATCAAGTTCAACAGGACTCCACAGGCTTATGGATATCATAGAGGGCAGTCCATATGTATATCAAATAAGTGGACAGCTCTATGTGGAGTTTTCTTGTGTAAGATATTTTTGGAATTGTAACAAATGTACTTCCGCATTCATGACGGAAGTCAAGAAGAATTCATACAACCCATACATGGTTTCAAGGACAAAACCTTTGGGTGGGGACGGTTGGTAATGAAAGGGGCTTGAGTTTGTACATAAGGAGAGGCTCATAGGCATGGATATGGCCGGGGCAAGTATGAGGCCCAATATTAATGAGTGTGAAAAGGTAGGCAAGTATATAAGTGAATATTGTAACTAGGGACATTAATCACTTTTGACTAATCAAATCATATTTTCTTGGAGCTCTATGCATCTATGGCTATGGTGGTACTCCCTTGAGTACATGTGGTACTCCATCATGAGTGCACTACTTTCTTTCTTTCTCTCTCTATCATTACAGGCTTGTTTGAAGACATGCCACTAGATCCTTAGGGCCTTGACACATCTCCAATATGTGCTCACTTTTTGTTGACTTTTTAAGGCCTTTACAAATCTCCCATAAGTGCCCACTATTTGTTACTTTGCTTGCTAGTTGTATATGAAGGCATGCCACTAGGTTTTTACACATCTCCCATAGGAAACCCCTTTCTAGCCTGTGCTTAAAGGGCATCCGCGACCATGGTCCAGACTCCACATAAGTCTTATGTGGCCGATAAAAGAAGTGGAAGAGTCCTACACGGGTTTAGCACGAACCGCTTTGTGCGTGTTCGTGCAAATGCGCGTCCATCTCCAATTACACGATCGTGAACGTGTTAATCATCAGATATTAAACTCACACTTTGTCAAGCAAAATCGATGTTTCATTGGGACTGTGAATGCTGCGTGACAAGTTCAGATGCATGTCCGCCTAAGGAACTTTTGCAGACGTAGACTGAGTCCAAGACTCCGGGGGACGTTACCAGTAGTATCAACACATTGTAAACTCCGTTAAGCATGATTAATGGAACGTGGCCATGTAATTAAAGGTCCGGCGGCTGCGCGGACGCAGTACAGCATTAGGTCCGGAATAATCTGTTGACGTATAAGTCCGTCCTGCACCGTCCTTACTGTATCTGCACGTTGATCGTGTAGCTATTCTACATTATATTGCGGGAAAATATTCGTGCAAGCCAACCACAACACCCCTTCTTACGGCGTATTGTCAACAACCCAGCTCCAAGATCAACGATCAGTTCCGTCAAAGAGCCCATCACTTACAAGCGCGGCAGCCGTCCGTGATAGAGCCCATCACGTTACAAGCGCGGCAGCCGTCCGTGATATTGTTATGGTAGGGTTTGAGGAGAATTTCTGTATGTGAAGGCCACCCCTCGGCCATTATCCGTAATTTAGTCTTCACGAATCACCATTAAATTATGCACCACGCTCCCGCCTATAAAATCACTCAAGGTCCCACGCAAAGACTCGTGGAACTTTGAAATAGGAAGGATATGGCTATTCACGGAAGTGTGTTCCTTCTCCTAACAATTTTAGGGGTTGTTATGAAACTATTTTTAAAGAAACATACAGAAATGGGCCCGCCATCTTCTTACTCTTCTAGTTATAAAAGTGCTGCTATTTTCACTGCTACACACTCATTATGTTGTAGTGATGGAGGGAGGTCGTAATTCCCAATATACAATAGGCCAAGTAGACCATGATATGAACTTGAAACCAAATGGGTTAACACCATCCATGCCCAAGCCAAAAGATAAGTGGCAAGGCTCATCTTTAAACTCTAGCCATTGATGCTCCATATGTTGCTACGTCGGTGAATCAGTTATGATCCTCATGATGCCGTCTATTGAGCGATGAGTTGCATGCCATGAGTTCTGCAATCCTTTTACATTTAAACATGTGTTGGATGTGAGGAATGATAGGAAAGTGTCTCAACCTTTCGGAGAATTTCGTCTTCTTGCAAATCATTTCTATATCGGCTTTCTCCACATTGTAGACATTGTGTTGCATCTTTATTAACTCCTCTAAATAGCATGCAATCATTGGACATGCATGTATTTTTGTATAATCCATACCTAGCATAGAGAGGAATTTGACGAGACCCATCTCATGTATTCCATGATGAGACCCTCTTCCTCCTCATGTGGAAATGGTGGAGGTACCTCATTTATTGGTTGGAGAAGATGATTCTCAACCATGCTTTCCCTATGAACCCTTGCCACCTTTCACAATCTACCCGATGTCATTTAATGGTGTGGCATATTCTGTAACACTCTCCTATGGTTCTCCTCCATTTCATCATCCGCACTTGGCCATGCAAATGTCTCTCGCAGCCCTGTTAGCGCACGTTTCTCAGAGCAATAGCAGCTAATTCGCATCGTTTCTACTGTCGTGGAGCAAGACTAAGCTTGCTTAAGCTTGGCATAAGGTAGCCAAAGCTTAAGCTTGGCAACAACACTTCCAACAAAGCATCGTTTTCTGCTGTGCGTGGACATGTGAAGAGGCCGTGAAGGAAGGCGTTTCAGGGTGTGATTTCACACGGTTGGAATCATCTTTCTCAAGTTTTCAAGCTTTTGTGTGATAATCTTTCTCAAGTTCTCAAGCTTTCAACCATCTCAAGTCTTCTCAAGTCATCTCAAGTCTTCAAGGCTTAAACATTCAAGAAATCATCATGGAGTCAGGCTACATTTTAAATGTTTGAATGCCATTGCTAAGAAGCATCATTATTGTGGTATATTGGATGCTTATGGTGGCTGCATTTTAAGTGCTTGGAATGGCATTAGTTTGCCTACTTGCATGCTAATTGCAAGGGCGGGAATGCTCATGATACTTAGAAGCTTTTGCATGGCCATTACATCCACCATTAAAAGGATTTTGGAATGCATCATATGAGCCCTTGATTTGCTAAGCAAGCATCACTCCTTTGGTGTTCATTGAACCAATTGGAGTCTACTTTGCCATATGATTGATTGTTTGGTTCATTGATGAGGGCGACGGAGTAAAGGCAAAAGGGGTTGAAGTAATGCAAATCAATGAGTTGTGCTTGTGAATCACATGATTTTGGATGCTATGTGGATGTTGTTTTTGTGGTGATTGATGTGACGGAGCCACTTTGAATGAATGGGGAAAGCATGAGTACATGCTCTTTGTAATGATGAAATGAAATAGCATAAGTCATGCTAAAACCATTGTAAGTACTCCTATCTTATTCTTTTGAAGCTACATCCACACACACTTCACTTGTATCCCACTTCAATTCATAGTATCTAGTATGCTTGTGAGGGTACCTCGGGCATTGGAGGAGAGGCCCGGGGAGCGCATGGCATGAAGTCTCCTTGTCATGAGTGCTTTTGGTAAAGCGGCAAGGACGGGGATTATGTACTTCGATGTGAAGACTTGGCCCCAACTTGTGACTAGAATCGGACTATAGGTACGATGGTGGGAAGGCTTGGCCGGGAGATCGGCAAGCATAAAGCTCTTCTTCGACACACAATCAACTATATTGCAAGCATGCCGAGGCTATGGAAGCTAATGGTCATTTGATTGGGCATGCCATGGATGTTTGTTAGTGGTCAAAGCGTAAGGGTTACATGGGCAAGTATATGCTTTTGATGATGATCATTTGGGGTATTATATCATGAGTGGATATTGTGCAAGTGCTTTTGCATTTTGATTGAGATTTGGGAAAAATTGCGGGGAGACTATGGCAAAATTTTTGTGATTTTCCTACACTTTGCAGTGGGTAAAGAAGTGCAATTCAGGCCCAATCTGCTCAAGATCTCTCAAGAGTCTTTGGAAATCTTAAAAGGATGTCTTAAGGTGGTCTTAACTAGCCATCAAGTGGTTGATTCAGACACCATCTTAGTGTACAAAGTGGAAAGTTCTATCAAGCTGAAAACCCTAATTCAGTCAAAAATGGGGCAAACTAAATTGAAGGTGTCTACATAGCTTAAGAACACTACTAAAGAGCTTCCCAATGAGCCAAAAAGTTCTCAATTCCGTGACCATATGATGGTCAACCCTCATAATTGATTTTGAGCTAAAAGTCAAAACAGAGAGGTATTGGGGTGCTCAAAGTGGTAATCCAACCAGGGTGATAGAAGTGTTCAGCTTGTCAAAGATAACGTGACAAAATAAAGAAATCCAAATTTGGTTTTTGTTTGCTATGTCAACCACTTGGTAGCGTGGGGAACCGGGGAAGGCCATCGCGATCTCAAGCACAAGTGCCCATGAAAGACAACCAAGCTCATGATGATGCCAATGAAGTTGTTCATGATGATTTGGTACACGTGGGTGATGCTCCATTGAGTGAGAATCCACATTCCAATGTTGAACATGGGCAAAGTTCAAGGGCTATGTAACAAGATAGAGTACCTCTTCACGACATTAGTGGGCGAATAGTCATTGAAGGAATGTCGATGCACACTAATGGACAAGATCAAATCTCATTAGGTAACATTACTTTGGATATGTTAAGGATTGCTCTCACCGATGCAATTAAAGATGCTAAAAGGGATGCTCAAAAAGAGGTGCTCTACATTAGTAGTGAGATTGTGCGGCAAGGCAATGAGAATGCAAAGTTGATGCATTAAATGGTGGATAAGTTGGATGAAAGGTTTGCAACTCTTGAAGACCGGATTTTAGGTGTACAAAGGGGTGTGAACAGGTTTGATCATGCACCGAATCCACATGGGAATCTTCGTGGTATGCAAGGAAAGTCAAATATGCCTTCAAGGGACCATCAAAGTGGACATGTTCCGGGTTCTAGGTTGGGGAAGCAGCCCATAGTTTTGGATCCCATGGAAGGCTCTTCAACAGGTGTTTACAATGTTAGTGGGAGATGAGATATTCTGCAAAATACCCTTGCTCATTCTACATTGGAATCACCAAGAGCCAGAGATGTGAAAGACAAGATTACACTTCCCAAGTTCAAAGGGGTGAACACAACCACCGAGGAATTGGAAGAATGGACTGGCAAGATGGAGATGTACTTTGCATTGTATCCCCGTGAGAGGAAGAAGACAAAGTATAATTTCCGTGTTGTATTTGGAATATTATGCCCATTCATGGTGGCGGTTTACTCAACATGAAGGCTTGCATTTTGACACTTGGGAAACATTCAAAGATGCCATGTTTCAAAACTTCACATCTCCATTGGAACGGGCTCAAATGGTGGGACAATGGTATGGTGGAGAAAAAGAGAAGTTCCATCAAGGAATATAACAACCAATTTAGGAAGCTTTCCATGTTTGTTAGAGGAATGAATGAATACAACAAAATGGTGAAGTACATACATGGATTGCAATCCTCACTTGGAGCTGATGTGAAGGCACAAAGACCTCAAACTTTGCAAGATGCCATGTATTATGTGGAGGTCTTCAAATCTAATTATAAGGGGAATGTTGCAAATAGATGGAATGAGGAAGAAACTAAGCCATCTACTTTAAATTGACCAACTTCTACCTCTTCAACACCATATGTACCTCGTGCAAGCTTCACTCCAACTTCTACTCCCATACAACGATACCCTAATGTGTATGGACAGCCAAGGAATGTGAAATCGAGTGGTTCTAAGGCCAAACCTCCTCTTAAGAGTGATGCCAAATCTTCTTCCCTTGAAAAGGCAAAGTGATTAAGCAATCGCCACACGCGAAGATGGAGGAGGAGAAGAAGAAAGGGGTTTGCTTTCTTTACAATGAGAAATGGAGTCCTGAGCATAAAAAGTTTTGCAAGGCAAAGGAGGTGAGAGCTAACATGATCTTCAAGGTGGTTGAAGATGAAGAGACACCATTGGATTATGTGGATGAGGTTGAATTTCAAGATTGTGCAAATGAGGTGATAGAGGAGCCTACTCTTAACCCTTCTCAAGAGTTTCCTTTTGATCCGGGTGGAGAGGATTGGGTAGAAGTTGAAACAAAAGAAAGGACAACCATGCTTTTTGCCATTTCACATGAAGCTAAAGGGATGCAAAGGTTCCAAAACTTTGGGGTTGTGGGGATGATTGGGGTCAGATCCATTCATATACTTGTTGATTTGGGGAGCACACATAGTTTTGTGAACTAAATTCTTTGAAACTATGCCCAATAGAGATGATAAGGCCTCTAAAAGTGGAGGTTGCAAATGAATAGCATGAGCTGAGCAAGAGTTGGGTTGCAACAAGGATTTCTTTATCTTCCTATTATGCCTACGATGCCCGTTTTATTGTGCTTGATATGGGTACCATTGATGTGGTGCTTGGAGTGATTGGTTGCACACTTTGGGTAGGTTCTCAATGGATTTGAAGCACATGAAAATGTGGTTTATGCATGAAGGCAAGGAGCTATGCTTGGATGGAATTTGTAGCCATGCTTTAACCTTCATGTCCATGAAGCAAATGAAGAGAGAGTTGAAGAGTTTATGCCTTGTTTACATGCTACAACTCACTCATCAAGAAGAGGACAATGGGCTACAAATACATGATAAAGATATGGATGCCTTCTTGCAAGAGTACAAAGATGTGTTTGAGGCACCTAAATGCTTACCACCTACTAGAGATGTTGATCAAGAAGAGGACAATGGGCTACAAATACATGATAAAGATATGGATGCCTTCTTGCAAGAGTACAAAGATGTGTTTGAGGCACCTAAATGCTTACCACCTACTAGAGATGTTGATCATGCCATAGAGCTTAAGAAGGATGCAAAACTAGTCAATAAGCCTCCTTATAGAATTTCGAAGGTTGAGCGAGAAGAGGTGGCAAAGCAAGTGGAAGAGCTTTTAGAATGGGATTCATACAACCAAGCCAATCACCTTTCGCCTCACCAGTTTTGTTGGTGAAGAAGAAGGATGGATCTTATAGAATGTGCATCGATTATAGAGACTTCAACAAGATTACTATAAAGAATCGATATCCCATTCCAAGGATTGATGATTTGCTTGATGAATTGAAAGGAGAAAAATACTTCTCGAAGATATATCTCAATTCCGGGTATCATCAAATAAGGATGAAAGATGGTGATGAGTTTAAGACAACATTTCGGACTGAACAGGGTCTATTTCAATTCATGGTTATGCCTTTCGGATTATCAAATTCCCCGGCCAAATTTCAAGCTCTCATGAAGAAAACCCATTCCTCTACAAATCAGTTTTGGTCTTCTTTGATGGCATACTTGTGTATAGCAAGTTAAGGGAAGAGTACTTGATGCATGTGGAGCAAGTGTTGAAGGTATTGAGAGAGCACAAGTTGTTTGCCAAGCAAAGCAAGTGCACTTTTATGTCACAAGAAGTGGAATATTTGGGTCACATTGTGAGCAATGATGGTATTAAGACGGATCCCAAGAAGATGCAATATGTGAAAGAGTGGCCTACACCATCCAACACTACTCAATTGAGGGGATTTTTGGGATTATCATCCTTCTGTCGGAGGTTTATACGCCATTATGCTCACATGGCAACCCCACTTACCGATAGGCTTAAGAAGGAAGCATTTTTTTGGGATGCCATGGCCGATAAGAGCTCAAGAAAGCACTCGTTTCATCTCCAATATTGGTTTGCCCTGATTTTTCTAAGCCTTTCACTATACGGGATGATGCAAGTGGGAAAGGAATTGGTGCCGTGCTATATCAAGAACATGGGGTACTTGCTTATGAGAGTAGAAAGCTCACCGAGAAGGAGCGGGAGCGTCATGTATATGATCAAGAAATGTTGGCCATTTTGCATGCCATAAATAAGTGGCATCACTATTTGTATTGTGGGGATTTCAAAGTAAGAACCGATCGTTGAGTACTCCAATTTTTCCTCACCCAACAATACCTTTCTCCCAAGCAAAAGAGATGGCTTGCTACCTTGCAAAATTATGATTTCGAGATCGCTTACACCACGGGAAAGGATAATGTTGTGGCGGATGCACTTCCTAGGATGTGGGCTTGCACTCTACATGCTATTTTGGAGCTACATTATGATTGGATTCATGAGATACAAGAGGAGTATTTGGTGGATGACATGGTTGGTCCAATGTTTAAGAAATTACAGCAAGAGTTATTTGATGAATATCCACATTTTGAGGTGCGCAATGGATTTCTTTGGTACAAAGGAAAGGTCTATTTGGTTCCTCACTCATCCTTTCAAGCTGAAAATCCTACAAGAGATGCACTCTTCACCAATGGCGGGTCATTTGGGAGTGTTCAAGACTTAAGATAAGATACGGAAGAGTTTCTTTTGGAAAGGAGTTTGGAAGGATGTGCATGACTATGTGCAAATGTGTTTGCCTTGCCAACAAAACAAGGATCCAAATCAATTGCCGAGTGGATTGTTGCAACCATTGCCTATTCTGAAAGGAAAGTGGACCCACATAGTTATGGATTTCATCACCGGGCTGCCCACGACTAAGCAAGGGTGGAATAACACCTATGTGGTGGTAGATAGGCTAACAAAGGTGGCTCATTTCATACCCACAAAGTTGCACATTAGGAAATTTTTGGACCCAAAAAGGGCCTCCTAAGGATTCCTAATTTTAAGGGATTAGAGCTTAGAAAGTTTGGCTTAAGGGAGACAAAGGCTATGATGACTCCTATTTTTTGCCTTGCCACATCAGCCATACCCCCCTAGTTTCACTTTTTAAAGGGAATATTCTCATACTCTCTCTCTCTTACTTTTTGAGCTTTCTCTTACTTTTTGAATTTTTTATCTTCACTCTCTAGAAATTGAATCTTTCTTGTCAGTTTGAAATCTCCTTCCTCATTAACTCCCACCATATCTCCCTTCCACATCAGCAAAACATTCTCGTATTTAGGTGGGCCCCAAAAAAAAAAAATTTATTTTTTTACATTTTGAGGTGGAAAAAACACCACCCAACCAATATATATGATGAAAATACTTTTTCCCCTTCTTGTACTAGATTTTGAAAATGCAAACATTAACCTTGACCAAGGGCAAATTTGTAAATGGCTCTTACTAGTGCTTGTTATCATGTTTTCGAGAGACTTAATGAATTCTAAGATAAATAGGACCTAGTCTATGTTTCAGTTCATAAAGATCAAGGTGGGAGAGGGAGACTTAATGAATTCTAGGATAAATAGGACCTGGTCTACGTTCCAGTTCATAAAGATCAAGGTGGATTCTAAAGAGTATCGGGAGGATTCTCTGAATCTTAGTAGCACTCTATTTTGCACATCCAGCTTTCATTTTTGCACTTCATGTGACTCCTATGATTATTGGCTATAGGACGAGGAGTTGACCTCTTATTTTCAAAAGCCTTCTATGCTTTGGTTTAATAGGGAAGAAAAAGGTTCTCCCCCTCTTTTAATTTTTGCTTTTTGTTTGGAGAAAAATATCTATAATATTAACACAGGAGAAACTTTACAGAAGGTACAAAAAAGACCATGGGCCAAAGACTATTCCAACTCATTTAGATTGCAATTTAGCAACTTACATAACATATCCCATCTATCATCTTCCCACACAAATGAGGACAAGCTCCAAGACACATGATACCCAAGCTGCATGCAAGCAATCATTATAGCTTCAGTGGTGCATCCTTTAGGGGGTAGCCTTTCCAAGACATATTTGCCAGTCCACACCTTGACCACTGGTCTGCCAAGGGGTTCTCAATGAAGGCCACAAATGTGTAAATAGGGTACTTTTCCTTGAGGTACCATCTTTTGGTCTTTGGCCCAAATTTGAAAGGCATGGTCTTTACATCATATCCTGAGTAACCCTGCATGCACCCATATATTAGGCAACCTAGTATATGTACAAGGGTCCGCCAACCATCCGCTAATCCTCTCCCCTCTCCTAATTTCTATATGTGTGTACGTTCACAAGGTACTTATTAAAATTTTTCTTAATTTCTCCCTATTTAATTAGTAAGATAAAATGTTTTCTTCCTTGTCTCAATCACTCTTTGTGTGTTGGTTGGAATGTAGTGTTTGGGAAGAATTGTTGAGTGAACCGCACATTCAAATCTTTCTCACCAAGGGTTGAAGAGGAAAAGACAAGATTTTTCTGCATAATTTCATCCAATTACTATTATGTTTCGAAAAATTGGAGAAAGCATTTTTTCCTTCTTCTCTCAAAAATAGGTAGGTTTTTCAAAAGTGTTCCAGGCGAACTTGTCTTTTTTCGAACCTTGTTGGAATGTGCACCAATCAATTTCAAACTGAATTAAAACTAATAACTTTTTAAGTTAAACGAAGTTTAGATTAAGCTAATGATTTTTTAGTTTAAGTAAGGTCTAAAAACCCACGTGTGGAGGTGTTCGATTAGTGCCTGTAATTTGAATTAATCAGTGTTGGAACGTGTTGTGAGTTGTGTGGACGTGTGTGGTTCCGGAATCACTCGGATTTTGTCACGCGAGCATTCGCAGTCGAATGCGGTCCCAATCAAACAACGATTTGAAGCGTTATTCGCACGGACACCCACACAAAAGGTGTTCGTGATTCGCGAGACTGTGACTTCTTTGATTCTCCACACAAGGCATAGACCGGATTCAGTTTTAGGGTCCTTTATATGCATGGCCTAGCAAAGGACTCGAAATGTATGGCCTAAATATATATATATTAAATATTTTTTACATTAATTGGTCTGGTGAATGGAGTAAAACTTTTCGAGTAAGTTGAAGAAAAATGACTTGATTTTAGAACCTCTCTTTTTTTTACCAATATATATATATATATATATATATTACTCAAAAAAGCATTAACTTACAACTAATGACCTAACCTTAGAACCTTTATGACATAAAGCAAAAAAATAAAATTTTTCGTCTGTCTCTCGATGCTTTTTTGAAACCGCCTCAGGATGTCGACAAAAGATGAACTACAATTGAAACCGCCTCAGGATGTCGACAAAAGATGAACTACAATTGAAGCCATTCGAGGCCATGGCCTCTAACGAGAGAGAGAGAGAGAGAGACAGAGAGAGAGAGAAGGTGATCCTCACTGACATTTAGAGCGAAATCAAGAGGGAGAAATGACCCTTTTTTTTAATTTTTGGCGTTCGCATTCTCGTTTTCCTACAGTCGCCTTGTTTTAAAAAAATTCAAAGAGAGAGAAAGAGAGAGAACGAATGAATGTTCACAGTGTGATTTTTTAAATTTTTAGCTTAAGGTTGTAACCTTAGACTTGAACCTTAGTCTAAACCTTACTCCATTCATTATTAGTGCCCGCTTTGGAGGCATTAATTAATGAATATGGGAGTATGGGTGAATATGGGACACTAGCACCAGATCCATGTGCAACTTCTCATCTTTTGGGAGTGAAAAGTCAACAAAAGTTACACACACATGGGCAATGTGTGAAGGCCCTAGGGACCTAGTCGCATGTCGTTTACAAAATCTAGCTTTCAAATAGGCTTTTTAAGAGGACAAATCGGTGATGTGGACCTAGTGGCATGTCTTTAGAAAAACAAGCTGAACATTACATACGCTTTGTAAGGGACGCTTTTCCTCTAGCCTCATCGGTGGACACACTTGGCCTTTTAAAGGCACCATGCTACCACCAACCCACATGAAACCTCTAAAAGATGGTTGTACCAAATCGGCACTCAAAGCATAAAACATTTATCTAAAATTGACCTATTAATCATGATAATAAAAATAGAATATCATATATGTTCAGGCAATGCAAATTACAACCACATGCTACCTTACACACATTTCAAATCAAAAGTTTGGACCACTCATAGGCTCATAAATACCAACTACATTAATAGCAATAAGCTCTGCTGATGAAACAAGTTCTTGCCATTAAAAATAGCCTTGTTTCACCACCTCAAATTTTTAATAAACTCGACATGATAAAGTAACCTTTCCAATTCGCAGAACTTGCAAATACCAAGTGGAAAGTTGGTAGAAATTCTAATTAATCACTATATTTTAAAAAAGTGCATTCATTAAACAATGTTCTGCCCATTCAATAAGTATCATACTAAAAGGTATACCAAAAATGGCATTAGAGAAAACCTACACAAGCACATATATGTATAAGCTAAAAATTTCTTTCAAACAAAAATCTATAGATTTTAAGAGATAAGACCCGCATATATGTATAAATAAGAAAGTTACTAGTGATTGATATGCTTACAAGGTGCAAACGTAGGGTGAGAGTGTGTGTGCTTATGATGTGATTTATGTGTGCATAGAAATATGTAAGGAAATCTAGAATAGTTATCTCAAGAGGGAGCTTAATAGCAGTGGTGCACGTAATCTCAAGAGAAAGAATCACCCAAGTCCTAGCGCAAGCACATAGTGTGCTAGCAACCTTGGATTGGTATTTTGATTTGTTATTTTGGAGACCCTAAATTGGTTGTACGTTTATTTCCCTTTGAATTTTTTCATGTTATGTTTTATGTTGTAAATATAAGATAGTTAAATTATGATTTATGGTTACCTTGAGCATTAATTTGTTGATCATATTATGTTTATGTTATATTTTTTGTGGATATTAAGATATATGGTTGACTTAAGTATCGATAGGTAGTGTTTTCAATGTCTATTAAAATGCATTGATCTTAAATGTGCTTACCAAGTTATGTTCTATGTTGCACTTCAAGAAAGTTATTATGATTTATTTTTGACTTGAGCATCAATATGTTGATCATATTAGGTTTATGTTGCATTGTTTATAGTTTCTATGGTTTCCTTAAGCACCATTATGTTAACAGTCAATTTCTACGATAATGCATTAATTTTAAATATGTTTATCATGTTATGTTCTATATTGCAATTACAAGATATGTCTGAATTGTGGTTGACTTGAGTGTTGAGTATTTATCTTGCTTTCTACGTAACACAATGGGTGGTGAAATAAAATTTTATCCTTGACCATCTAGCCTTGAAACTAGGTATAGTGCCACATAGAGATAAGCATGTAGCCACTCATTTCTTCTTTGCCAACAAAAGGCAGCGAAGGCATCAAAGAAGGGATAACAAAAACACAATGTTGCCATTTAAAAACTCTGTGTAAGTTGATATGCATTGATAATTTTTTATCGTCTACAAAAATGCATTGATCATAGATTCCTTGATGAGCATACAATGGAATGGGGGCAGCAAGCTTTTAAACACGCCAAAAGAGAGGAAGGACCCAAAATCTCACCATTTTCAAAAGCTCACAAAGGAAGCTCGCTAAGTGAGCTCACCAAAAAATCACACCCTTGAGTCTTCTCTTTGGCCTTGTTAGAACTTCTCTTCACAGCACATTGTGCCATATCACTTGTTAACTGTAACTTTACTTGTAGCTTCAACACACTTGTAAATTTCATCCCGACATCATCAGAGCTTCCACCTATAGTTGTGTATTCAATCATAACTTTAGCACCCTTTATCATTTCTTCACCTATAATATTTCCATCACCAAGTGTAATATTTCCATTAACAAGTGTAACTTCATTTATTTTTGAAGCACCCTTGTTCATCTCAGTGTCCTCTCTCTCAACACTTCTACTTATAATAACTGTACCTTTAGGTACCTGATCTACACCATGGATAGCCCCACTTATAATAGTATCTAGTAAAATTCGGAATTACTCATTCATCAATATCTAATGTAGGTGAATCGCCGAGTTTATCATCTTCCTTCTATCTAGCAAGGTACTAAAAATCACATGTACGATCCTCCAACTTCTCCTGCTCTAGATGGCTTGTACCTTCATAAGGGTCCACTATAAAGGAAACTGTCTATTCAGCCAAACATGTGTCGTGGATTTCCTTCTAAGGGTACACCATTGATCTGACATGTAATGCACTCATGTAGGGATAGTGACAGACCTTGATTACTGGAGATTCAACACTCTCGAGACTTCATCTTCCTTATGTTCTTGTTCTTCTAGAGTGAGATCAGACATTGTTGCTCTTCTTTGACACTGCCTGCTACTATTATTTCATATATGCATCATTCTTCTTTACAGATGGCAACTCCTTTTTCTTGGATAGAGTTCTATCTATTTAAGAAAACAAAATAGGTCAAGCCATATACCATTTCATTATAATTGTTTTAAATAAGAAAGAATGGGGTTTAGGAAATTAACTTACCTTCACAATAGCAACAAGATAACCCCCAGGTCGTCTCGAAGACATATGAATAGGAGATATCTTTGTTGCCTTCTTTTTCTACCTCTTTACCATCTCTAGCACCTCATTATCATCATACATGTTGTCCTCCTTGTCACACTTGGCATCCTTGTCTCCTTGACCTCCTTCTCATTGAGTTGCCTTCTTTTTCTACCTCTTTACCATCTCTAGCACCTCATCATCATCATACATGTTGTCCTCCTTGTCACACTTGGCATCCTTGTCTCCTTGACCTCCTTCTCGTTGAGTTCCCTCTCATCACCCTTGTTCTTGTTGGACCTTCCACATGATGCGAGTGCTCCCTCTCATGCAAATCTTTCTTGAAATCAACCACAACCACATAATTACATGGGGTTATTAGATTCGAGTTGTCGCATGACGCATGTTTCCATAGGATACTTTTAGGCTTCTCCTTACAAAGTGTAGGAGAAGGTGCACTTGCAAAATTTACCACCAAATAGTATAAATCCTAAACATAAAACATCTCTAACCCTTGGAATACACAACACAAGGGATCTATAGTACAAATTATTAGGCTATTATTTAGTACTCACATAGTACTACTACTACCAAATTGTTAGGCTACAACACCAAACCTTTAAGCAAGTGAACTAAATAGTACTATTTCCAATTAGTTAAGCTACAACTATAGAGTGCTATACTCAATAGTACTAAAATAAGACTAAGACAATAATGGACACAGTACTACTGAATTGTTCAGCTACACCACCAAACTGCTAATCAATAGTACTCATGTAGTACTATTTAGGACTATTGAGTATAGCACCAAACTGCTAATCAATAGTACTAAACTCACATAGTACTATTTAGTACTGCCAAATTCTTATAGCCTAATAATTTGTTAGTAGTACTATGAAATTGTTAGCCTACAACACTAAACTACTATAATCAATAGTACTATACTCAGTAGTACTAAATAGTGCAAGTGCCAATTAGTTAGGCCACATCACTAGAATTCTACTCAATAGTACTAAAATAAGACAAAGACAATAATAAGCAATAGTCCTCAGGACATATCACCAAAGTGTTAATCAAAAAGTACTAAATAGTACTCAAATAGTTTACTACAATATAACACCACAATGCTATTGAATAGTACTAAAACATATAGTACTCAAGTAGTACAATAGTTCTAGTAGTACTTAGATAGTACTACTACAATATAGCACCACAATGCTATTGAATAGTACTAAAATATATAGTACTTAGATAGTACCACAGTCTTAGTAGTACTCAAATAGTACTACTACTAGGGTGAAAGCACGTATAGGTGGCCTTGAAAGTAGTGTCAAGGAAATTGCTTTTTTGGTGCTTAAAAGTGACTACCAATACAATTAAAAGAAAAGAAAATTTTAATTTTAATTATATTATTAGCATTTTACATTGCCAGCTCACAAACGATGGTAAGCATTAATGCCCGCAACTACTTTCTTCCGCCCTCCCAAGCCCCCCTTTCTCCCTCTCTTGTGAGTTTAGGATTCACTTTTCTCAGATATGCACTTGTTCAGGCCTCTCTATGTACACAAGCACTTTTAAGGTCTTATCTATAACCCTCTCTTGTTGAGCGTTGCTCATGGATACAAACTATGTACCTACATATATGACTTCCCAAAGGTATCAAGATTTTAATTACATAATTATTGGGGAGTTGTGGTTGATACTTAGAGGAAATATTAACTCTTTTTAAAATTGTTATGTATTGGAATAGGTAAATGCATCTCCATCACAACAACAACTGCACCAAGATAAAACTTGTGCAACTACTACAAATATGAGTATCTCTCAAGAACTTGCAGAAGAATGTAGCAATGAGGATTCTACATGTCACAATGTATGACAACTTTCCCATCACATTGCTATCCTAAATCTCTGCATAGCTTTTTTAGCCATACCACCTCACATGAAGCCATAACGGTTGCTTTTTGCTACTCCAACTCACCACTGCACTTCCCAATGTGAAAGCATAGCCACTAGTAGATCTCCTGTCACATAAGAGCTACCTACCCAGATGCAAATGTAGATTCATGAACATCCATAGCTTTGCTATACTCATAAAGGATTCCATAATGTGCTATAGCTTTCACATATCTCAATATTCTTCTCACTACATCCAAATGTGGTTTCCTTAGGCTTTGCATAAACTGACTCACAAGCCCAACTACATAGCATAAATCTAGTCTAGTGATAGTCATGTATATCAAACTACCAACCATATTTCTATACATTGTCACATCCTAAATCTCTTCACCACAATCAACCCTTAGCTTTACATTTTTCTCCAATGGTGTGTTGATTGGCTTACAACTGTTCATGCCATACCTTGCTAGCATATTCAATGCATACTACCTTTAAACCAACCAAATGCCTTTCTTTGTTTTCACCACTTTAATGCCAAGTAAGTATCTCAATTCTCCCAAGTCATTCATATTACAATCACCACAATACCATGTGCTGTCTTTTTTTCATATAGTGATGAATCTGATGTTCCCACATGAAAACCGATGCTAATGAGATACCTGCTTATCTTGTTTGTTATTTCTTGCCGATTTTCCTCTCAGCAGCGGAATGACAAGGTAGCGGTCTGATAGACCAGTCAGGCAATGCCATGGGAGACTTGTAGCCACCCACCAAAGCTTCTAGATTCGAACACCAACTCTAGAGTGGTCATGGGGACACTCAGAACACCGCTTCTCTTTAGAACTTCACACACCCTCACTTTTCTCTCACTCTCTTTCACGTGCACAACATGTTTATTAAAATAGAGACACGACACTTTTATTCAACACATTATAGAAAGTAACACAGAGACATAATGAATGGCAACATTGCTCTTTGTTTAGTGTATTACTTCTAGAATCATTACAAGATCAGTACTACACAGCAACTGCTGTTGACATAAAGGCTACTACTTCCTAAGGACTATAACCATGTTAGGCTTCATAGTAATAGTTGCCAACTACTGCTGGTGAGATAATTGTAGCATGCAACCTCTATAACCTTCAAACTCATGCATCCCTTGCAACCTTGCATGCTTATACGAACTCCTTGCAATAGTGATCAACCATCCTTTTAAGATTTTTCTTCTTGATCTTAGCAACAGCTACTCTGGTGGTTACAACATGCCACCTTCACACGTGCAGTACCAAGGTGGTGCTCATGGCATGGGAGGTGGTTTGACTAAGTGCTCTATCACCACTGAGCCGCTGGTTGGGCGCAACATCTGGAATGCCTGGTGCTTTATGAACATTTTCGGGGAGGAGTACAGTCCGGAATGTATACATTGTCTAAGTAGGTGGCATGCTTTTGCATTCTCTTTAGCCTTGTTGTGTATTCTTATGAGCACCCAAGACCTCTGTTTGTCGGTCTGCGAAGACCTCTGTTTGTCGATCTGCAAAGACCTCTGTTTGTCGGTCTGCGGAGTTTGTAGGTCACTGGTCGGAGTGGGGTATACCTTAGAATTTTCTTTTTTGCCATTGCGATAGGCCTCCACTCAACTTAAGTGGCTTCTTCGTATTCTTCTGGATGTTCTGGAGGTGGGCTTTGTGTCTTTTCCGTATCTGGATCTCTAGTGCCCCACTTCTAGACATCGGCGTTGGTTGGTGCTTGGTGGCAGCATCTTCCTTCCCTCCGGAGTCTGAGAGAAAAAGTACTGAGAGCATGGATGCCCTAGAGGAAGGGTTTTCCTGGTCAGTATGGACCTTATTCTATCTGTGTTCTGAAAGTATGGCCGTAGTTCTTTGTTACCTTCAACAATTCTGAGAACATTACATGGGAGGCTTCAAAGAATGGATTATCTATGCTGGTGCACTAGGCTATTGAGTTGTTTGCTAGTCTATCGTTCAGGTGCTCATTTTCTTTGTCTAGATTTTGGTTGGCATTCTGTAGCTTTCGAACCTCAACCAGCAACTCTCCGTGCTCTTTCCTTAGCACACCAGCCAGGAGCATTTTTGGGTTATCCATGGCTAATTTGGCATCACACTTCACCGCCGCTGCAAGTTATGCTTGTAGCCTAGCGGCCTCTTCTTTTGCTTCATGTAGCTCCAACTTCCACTGCAGTATGGTCTTCTAGGTCTATTGCACCCTTTTCCACCACACTGGACGTGCCGCTATCTGCTTGTAGAGTGTTGTCTTGTACTTTGCCCAATCTCCAGGCCTTTCTCTTCTGAGTTGAGCTTTATTTTCTAGACAGTGCTGCATCTCTAATTCCAGCGCGTTCAGCTCATTGATAGTGTCAATTTCAAACTTTGTGCTTATCTCGAGCTTTTCCTTGTATTCTTCTGCCTGTGTCTTGGCTTTTTCTCTGTCTTCCACGGCCTCTCTCAAAATCTCTGCATACTCCTAGGAGGGTATGGCATCCTGTAATTCCTAGTGTAATCCCTTATTTCTTTCTACTAGCTTTTTAGCCTCCTTCTCTTAGTGAGCTGCCTTCCAAGCAGTGGCCTTCAGGGCTAGAACCAGTTTTTGGTCCTCATATGATGCTTGCTTTTCCTTTCTAGAAGTGCTTAGGTGGGGAGACCCTTTGTGAAGAAATAGAACTTTTCCATCTCTAAAAAGGGAGTTTCTGGTTATTTTATATTTTATTTCTTTGGGGTTTTTGTCTTGGCTGCTAGTACATCTTTATATGGTGACCAACCACCACCCCCCTTTACTATATATAGCATTGCCCATACCTTATCATCAGTGTACCACTTCATTGCCATATTAGGTACCACCTAGCCGCCTACAAGTAGAGGCTCATATCTATGTTTTCCTCTGCTAGTCCAGGCTGCCTTCTATAGGACTCAGGCTATTTTCTTCGTGCTTACATCAAGCCTTCTTCTGCTCACATCTGTGTTTTACTTCAGCACTTGTAAATGCCTACATCAGAGCATACATCAGTGTTTATACATCAGCTTGCATCAGCGTTTTTGCTTGAGCAGATATCTGTGTTTTGCTAGAGCATACATCAGTGCTATACATCAGTCCACCTCTGTGCCTACATCAGGGTTTATATTAGCGTTTATCTCAGCCTTCTTCAGTGCATACATCAGAGCTCACATCTAGCATATCTTGTGCATTTTGGCACAACCCTTGGGACAGCACCCCTCTCTGCTACTTTGGGATAGCAGCTCTCTCTGCTACATCGGGATAGCAGCCCTCTTTGCTACTTCAAGACAACAGCCCTCTCTACTACCTCGAGACAGTAGCCCTCTCTGCTACATCGGGACAGCAACCCTCTCTGCTACATCGGGATGACATCCCTCTCTGCTTCTGGTACGTAGCACCCGTGTCACTAGAGCTTGCACCACTCCAGATGGCAACTCTCTCTGCTCTAGGTACGTAGCACCCGTGTCATCAGAGATTGCACCACCACCATCTTCTCGACGTAACCTTTTTCCACTGCCACCACTATCACCTCGGAGTGCTTTGCCACACATCGACGTGAGCCTTTGTCATCGACCGTGCTTCAACTCTAATGTCCTTCTCTGCTTTAGCGCTGGTCTTCTTTTTGCTCGGATTCACCTCTCATATGAGGGCTGCACTCACCTTTTTATATATATTCACTCACATATTTCATGCTGTGTGGTTTTACTCATGGATCATCTACCCGCACTCCCGAAAGGACAGATTCTTCTCACTAGAAGATGCTTCTCCAAACTCTGATCTCGACCACATAGGGAATGGGATTTCTTACTCAGTGGGGGAATCCTATTCAAGATCATACTTTGGGAGACGATCAACCCATGCACATAACCTCATCCACACCACCTTTTCCATCACGATAGCCCTCTCCGACTTTATCAGATCTTATTTCCAAAGGGGGATACATTCCTTCTACCATTGTGTTTATCTTGGACTCTGGCATATTACTTCATCTTCTCTCATGGTCCCCTTTTTGGCCTGAGAGGGGGTGTGAAGAAACAACACTTTTCCAGCCCTAAAAAGGGAGTTTCTTGTTATTTTATTTTTTATTTTTTTGGGGTTTTTGTCTTGGCTGTTGGCCTACACCTTTATGGTGACCGACCAGCACCCCCCTTTACTATATATAGCATCGCCCATATTAGGTACCACTTGGCCGCCTACAAGTAGAGGCTCATATCTGCGTTTTCCTCTACTGGTCCATGCCGCCTTCTACAGGGCTCACATCAGGCTATTTTTTTGGCACTTACATCAGGCCTTCTTTTGCTCACATTTGTGTTTTACTTCTTGCTACAACATACATTAGCCCACCTCTCCGCTTACATCAATGTTTACCTCAACCTTCTTCAGCGCATACATCAAGACTCACATCCAGCATATCTTGTGTGTTTTGGCATAGCCCTTGGGACAGAACCCCTCTCTGCTACTTCGGGATAGTAGCCCTCTCTGCTACATCGGGACAGTAGCCCTCTCTGCTACTTCGGGATAGTAGCCCTCTCTGCTACTTCGGGATAGTAGCCCTCTCTGCTACATCGGGACAGTAGCCCTCTCCTGCTACATTGGGACAGTTGCCCTCTCTGCTACATCGGGACAGTAGCCCTCTCTCTGCTACATCGGGACAGTAGCCCTCTCTGCCACTTTGGGACTATAGCCCTCTTTGCTACCTCGGGATGACACCCCTATCTGCTACACATCGAGACAGTAGCCCTGTCTACTACATCAAGACAGCAGCCCTCTCTGCCACTTTGGGACAATAGCCCTCTTTGCTACCTCAGGATGACACCCCTATCTGCTACACATCGAGACAGTAGCCCTGTCTACTACATCAAGACAGCAGCCCTCTCTGCCTCAAGTATGCAACACCCTATCACTAGAGCTTGCACCACTCGGGACGGCAGCCCTCTCTGCTCTAGGTATGCAACACCCGTGTTATCAGAGACTGCACCACCATCAGGGTCATCGACGTTACCTTTTTCTGCTACCACTATCACCTCGGAGTGCTTTGCCACACATCGGTGCAAGCCTTTGTATCGACCGTGCTTCAACTTCGACATCCTCTTCTACTTCAACACTGTCCACCTAAGCTTTGAGCATGTTTTTCTCACTCATGAGGGATCTGATCTTCCCTTCACTCAGCTTTTTCTGCTGGACTAAGGCCTTCTCTGCCAGAGCAAGCTTGTTTTTCATTTCTACATTATGCTTGAGCCATTACATTTGCTTTTCTCTCCAAGTTCATGGCTTAGCTGCAACATTTTTGAGTAGTGAATGTTGTTGTTGATTCAGGGTGCACATCTGATTGATGGTGCTCTGGGACTTTGACTCATATTCCTCCACGGATGCGAGGGCATGAGAGAGGATGCTCTGGGCCACAATCATCATCCCTTTGTTCATGTGCATAGCTGGGGATTTGTGCTTCCAATTCTTCGGGTAGCTTAGGGCTATGGCTTGGTCCTTCCTACATCTTCTGTGCCAAAGCTACCATCCAAGGCTCAAGTTTCGATGGTACGGAGAACTCAACCCCTATGGAAAGCTTCCCCTTTTGTTCTTTTTCTTCCCTCTTTCTCTGATGTTTTACTTGTTTCCTCTTTCTCTCTTCCTTCTCCTTACTTCTCTTTTATTCTTCCTCCTTTTTCCTTTTCTCTTCTTCCAGCATTCTCTTCTTTTTTGCTTCTGCAGGTGGCTTCCTGTTTCTATCTCTCTTCTAATTGTCTTTTTCTTTCTTCTTCCGCTTTTTGTTTGTTTACCTTGTCTGGTTCAGGCAACAGCTCTTCATATACTCTGAGCTTTCTCTTCTTACTGGCATTCTAGGAGATTTTTGCCACTCTTCTTCATCATCTACATCATCTTCAAAAGAGCTGAAGGTCACCCTGGTGGGTTCTAAGGATCCTCCATCTTCGTGGTGCAGTCGTTCAGCATAGGATTCTCCAAATTTGAGATCCATGAACTTAGCGGCCCTATGTGATGGCCCTTAGGTGTCATGCACCAGTGTTGGCTTTTTTTCCTTAGCCCGTGTGGCTTTTTTTCCTTGGCCCGTGTGGCTGCTCTCTTTGTCAAATTCTCCTTGTAGTAGATGGTAGCCCAGTTGATCTTTTCTCTTGCTTTTGCTACTCTAAGAAGCCTCTAGTTTTTGTTTGACATACCCCATTAACATTACATTCTATAAGCAAAAAGATAAACTACTCTCGTCAGGTCTCATCTTCCACATCCGTAACTTGATGCATGTTGCCTGTTTTCGGAATCTCCTCCTCCACTCTGGGCTTCATGCTTGTGGCCAGCACTCCGTCCACCATCGGCAACCCTAGTGCATGGTACAATGCGAGCTCGAAAATCTTTTATGGGTTCCTTCCCCTCCACAGCACAGTGTTTATTTCAAGGAACTTGTTGAATTAGCTTGCCCCCATCCTTAGGGTCCTAAAGATTCTCTCAAAGCCGCACTTCTGCGCCCATTCCTGGTGTTCTTTCTTTGTCATGTCGAGGATCATCATAGGCATGCAAAGGATTTTCTCTAGCATCTTGTCTGGCCTTAGAGTCTTGCTGACCTTCGGCATGGCTTTGTCTTCTGAGAGAGAATTGCAAATTGGTGATAAAACTGTGAGCAAGAAAGCAAGTTGAGAGTGTGTGTGCATTTTGGCTCCTTGTGCTCTTTTTCGTGATGCTTTTTTCTTTTTCCTTCCTTTCTTAGGGCATTGTCATTTTTAACTTCCCACTTCTCGATGTGATTTGACTCTTGATTCGTATCATCCCTGCTGCTATCATGGCGTAAAGGCATTAAATTTTTCTCGCCACCTCCCCTTCTTACCGTTGCATGTGGAATTTTAATGATGTCATGACAATTATCCTTTATCTCAGGGGGTTCACTATTTGTAAACCCTCTATATCACGTGCATTCAAGGGCTAGTTTAAAAAATCCTAATCTATGAATTTTTCATGAATAAAACACACCCTTTTTCTATTCAATCTGTGAATACCCCTTTTAATGGTAGCCTTCTATATGTAAAAAATCTGTTAAAAAAGGATTTTAAAAATCCCTTTTGTTGAACCCATGTGCTATGCTTACATATTTATGAGTGACACCCCCCCCAAGTCCTTCATGAGGTTACTTATGCCAACATCGTGGCAATTTGCCTTGCGAACGTGGATCTTGCTGCTGGCATACACTTGGTCACTTTCTTCTCTGCTGTTCTAGCCTTGATTTGTTCCAGAATTGTGTTCTTCTACAAACTCACCACCCCTACAGAATTCTTCCACAGCTCTGTTGCTTCTTGGATTTTCTACATCATTGTATGCCAGTGAGATCATGCCACTCCAAACCAACCCCTTGTCCTTTGCTTGTACTTCTTCTAGTGTAACTTCCACCAATTGGCCCATGTATTTCATCATCATAAAGGCATTCACTATTTTGAGAAAAGGCATACCATCCATGCTTTCTAATGTGAAAGCATTCTGACTGACCGGGTCTCCTTACTTGAAAATTTTGTGCTTGAGATGCTTGTCAATCCAAGCACCTTTTTCGAGAATCTTTCCACACCCCTGTATTCACTCATGCTACCCTTGATTCTCTCATACCTCTCACCTTTTCACTGCAATCCACTTAATTATAGACTCCCTTTTATAGTCCCTTGCTAAGGGCATGTTCCCACACACACCCATTCACTTGCATATTTCAACATCCCCCACATTATCTTTATGATATCAGAGCTCCGATTTGTGTGATAGATAAGGAAGCAACCAAGAGGCAAGAACAAGCAAGTGGTGCACGGGTAAGAGCATCACCATCTCTTTCCCTTCTTGATTTAGGTACAACACCCCTCAATACATCCGAGAGCTACACATCTCCGATTGAGGACCTGTCTTTGTAGGCTTGGAGGTGTATGTGTGGTACGTAGTACTTTGTACCAAAGATTTGTGGCCAAGATCGCATTTTGAGCACGTCTCAATCTCCATTCTGTCACTCTAAGGTATTTTTGATAGTTTCGAGAGAAGTTCTGGTTAAGAATTGTCTTTGGTCAAAATCAGGTTTTTGCAGTGCAGCAATGCATTTTGGGAGTGCAAACAGTGTTTTCACATATTTTGTTGACATTGGGATGTACATGTAATTTGGTCAGATCTGGTGACCTACATGTTATGCTGAAGTATTTCTACAATCACAGAAGATACTATTGTATTACAGGTTGCATACAGAAATTGTCTGTTTTAGATTTTTTATTGTTGTAGAACATGTCTGACACTACAGTCAATCAAATTGTTAGTGAGAAGCTGGACACAAGAACAACTTCCATGCCTGGAAGTTCAAAATGACCAATTTCCTTGGTGGGTAAAGGATTTGGGACTATGTCAAAGGAAACAATAAGGAGCCTCCTTAGTTGTTTTTTGAAGAGAATGCCACTCCAGTAGACATAAAGGCATTTAAGGATCGGAACCAGGCTGAAAGGAAATCCATGCATTGGCTTTCAATTAGTGTCACAGACATGATGATATGACACATACACAACGCCAACACTCCAGCAATTGCATTGGTAGAATCTGGTGCGTATGTTCTAGACCAACATAAAGACAAGGAAATTGTAGCTAAAGCAAGATCTGCATATTGTGTGAAAAGAAAAATATGTCTATCAATGAGTATGCTTCAAAGATCAAGGGCATTGTTGAATCCCTTGTGTCCATCAATGTATCGGTGGAAGATGATGATTTGGTGACTATCCATTTGAATGGGCTTCGTAAAGAGTACAAGCCATTCAAGACCTCCATTGCAATCAAGGAGAATATTCCAAACTTTTGGGACGTGGTGTCTATGCTGATAATAGAAGAAAAGTCACTAGGTGAGGACTCTTCTTCATAAACACATTGAAACATTCCTTTTAATCTACTTTAGGTAGAGGGAGAGGTAGAGGTGGTGGTCAAGGACATAGTGGTGGGGCTGACAAGAAAATCAAAATTATGGACAACAGCAGTCGAATGATTCGTAGAGCAGCAATCATACACAGGTGGAAGAGGCCAATCTAGAGGCAAGGGGGGAGCCAAATAAGTCGAGGTGGTTGGTAAAGAAATTAGAATGCAAATAGCATAGAGTGCTATTATTGTGGTAAACTAGGGCACATGGCAAAGGACTACTATAAAAAGCAGAATGACATTAAAGTGGAAAGTTGTAGCACAGCAGCAAGGCAACTATGCATCATCTAGTAAACAGGGAGGTGATATCATAAGTGAGAAGTTATTTGTGATGTAACATATGCTCAATTTCATAACAAGAGATGTGTCAGGATCTCAAGATACATGGTATGTGGATTCTGGTGCCTCTAACCACATGACCAGTCATGCTGAGTGGTTTAGAGACATGCAAAAAATGAAAAAACTAGGTTATGTAGAAACAGGTGATGATACTGCACATCCCATTGCGCATGTTGTGGTAAAGTGCCGTTATCTATGCATGATGGAAAAATCAGGTACTTGAAAGATTTACTTCATGTTTCAAATATTACAAAGAACCGGGTTTCTGATGGATAGATGGTTAATCAGAGTCTGCAAGTGAGGTTTAATCCTCAAGGATGTTTTGTGGAAGACTTCAAAAATCAATGTTGCTTAGTTACAAAGGGTAACAGAGATGGTAGGATGTTTACCTTGGTGGATGTGAACATGCCTGAAGTAAAGGCAGCCATGTTTGCACATGGAACAAGTGTCATTGCAGATATTGACATATGGCACAAGCACATTGGTCATGTGAATGTGTAGCGATGCAGGCCCAAAATATTCTTATAGGTTTACCAAAGTTTAAGGTTGATGGTATGCACAAAGTATGTGAAGAATGCCAACTTGGTAAGCATGCCAAACATGCTTTCCCACATGAAAATCATGTTAGTGCAAGGCCATTAGATGTCATACATCCAGATGTATGGGGACTGACTAAGACTGCAACAATTGCAGGTTGCAGTATTATGTTACATTCATTGATGTGACCACACTAGGAAAGTGTGGGTTTACTTCATGAAGGAGAAAAGTGAGGTGCCCCCGGCACCGTCTGGTCAGACCCTCTAGGAGCCTCCTTAGGTGTCCTAGCTCTTCACGTAGAGGTCGCTTCATCGATCCCTCGCCCATTGCACCGAGAGTGCACCATTTTTAACTGTAATTCCGAGGCTGGTCAAGACCTTGGCAGGCTTTATCGCAAGAGACGTCCTTCACAGACTCCCCATCGGCTGTTGCAACGTAAACTCTCCTTAGATTAAACAATAAACCAAATGCTTCCTCTAGCATTCTGGCATAAGACAGTCCTTTTCCAAAAAAAACAGAGTTTCTATGCAAGTAGGATTTTTCCATTGAGTTTGTTTTCATCTCACGAAAAGCTATTTCATGAGAAAACATCTCTATTATTGGTTTCACAAGACCTTTAATTCAAAACCTAGACTTCCTGCATGAAAATCATGAATCTCGTATCTCGGGCGATCCATCCATCAAATACAAATCAGAACAAATTTCTAACTTATTTCTAGACGATTTCAGGTCTTAGGTGAAACTTCTCGGGTATCCCTTCTTTGTACTGAAGAAATGGGAATGGTCACAAGTCTTTGGCTGAATTTACGATTCAAGAGATGGGCAGGCATCTTACTATCCCACCTTTCTCAAGTGGTCATAGTCTAGTTAAATTTATTCCTAGATTTATTTCCTATTTCTATCCTGGAAAATTTTTGCCATAACCTAGTTGTACAGTTTTTCAATTTAAATTCAATAATCAAGAAACTTGAAAATAAGTATTTGTACTTAAAGCTATTTGGAAATTTTTTGCCATAACCTAGTTGTACAATTTTTCAATTTAAATTCAATAATCAAGAAACTTGAAAATAAGTATTTGTACTTTAGCTAATATCAAAAATAAGAATTTCTCTCTTTTTCCTTTTCCAAGGAATTGCATAAACATAAATTCCTAGAATTTATATAAAAATAGACATGAGAATTTTCTATAGATATTTCTCCATTTATCTCATAAAATAAATGTGAATTCTAATTGCATGGATAAACATCCAATAATATGAAAATTCATTCTACTTTGGATATAAAAGAACTATAAATAATTCTACTCAATCATGAATAATGAAATTTAAACATGAATATTTCTTTTCTAAATTATCCTTCAATAAATATGCATGCATCATTTCATCAAAATATTCGCATGAAAATATTCTTAAACATTCCTTTTTCCATTTAAACCTAGGCACCAACATGCCATAAACATATACATGGAAATATGATGAAACATTCTCTTTTTATGCTAAAATTAATTTTGCATATTCATATATAAAAATGTGATGAAACTTCATCTTTTTGATATAAAATTATTCATGTATAGATATACCATGAATATACACATGAAAATATGTTCACACAACTACTTTTGATATCTAAAAATGTCTAGGCATAAGCATACCATGAATATATATACATAAGAATACATTCACACGTCCTCTTTTGTCATCTAGATAATTATTCATACACATGCATGAATATAATTATGAAAATATAACAAAAATTCCTCTTTTGACATCTAAACATTTATGCATACACATACTATGAATGTATAAAAATATATTGAAAATCCTTCTTTTAGCATTTAGAATATTTATGCATAGAAATATATAAATATTTATACATAAAAGTATCATGAAACTTCCTCTTTTAGCATTAGAGTATTTATGCATAAAATATCATGAAAATTCCTCTTTTAGCATTATAATATTTATGCATAACATACATAAATATTTATACATAAAAATATCATGAAACTTTCTCTTTTAGCATTATAAGATTTATGCATAAACATAAGCATAAGCATAAACATAAATACATCTAAGCATCTTGTTTATTTAAAAATATTCGAATATAACTTCCATATGAAAATAGATATATAAATGTTATCATAAGCTCTCTTTCATCATGAAATGAATAAATATAAGATTTCTTATCATAAAAACAAGCTTAAATGAATTAACCTCACTCTAAGTAGGTTAATAAACATAAAAATGTTTAACCTTCATCTCTAGCTTGATAAGCTTAGATTTTAGGGTAATAAAATGAGATTAGAATTAAGGTTTAATCTTCCAAGAAGGATTTAACCATAAGAAGTGGGTATTCCTTCATAAGGAGTGAATATAAATCATAAACAATACACTTAAGCATAGGAGATTAACATTACTTCATCTAAATAACAACATAAATCAAGAAGGGTATGCTTTTAAGAAGAAACCATGAGATAATACGCTTCCCAAGCATGTAGATAGGTTGGGAAGAAGATTAACATCTAAAGAAGAGAGTAAACATCTATTTGAAACAACAACCATGAAAAAGAAGGGAGAACCATAGCTTACCATGTTTCTAAACATGAAGAGGGAGTACATAACATTGTTTAGGCTTACCTCCAAGAGTTAGGGAGTCTTCAAGCTTCAATGAAAGAGCTCCAAGAGAGAGGGAAGCTTGAGATGAAGAGGTTTGGCCACCAAAATTAGGGTTAGGGTGAGCTCAAAAGCTTCCACAAGAGGGAGAGCAAGGAGGAAATGAAAATAAGCCTAGAAAAAATGTTACACTATAATCTCACAAGGAGAGCTCTCTATTTATAGGTGAGGGAGGCCTCCAACCAAGCCCAACTAGGATCTAGAGGCTTCCAGCTTCAGTTTGGGCCAAATTGGACAAGATTAGACTAGTTATGCCCACTTTTTGATCTAGTTTGGAAGAGGAGAGATGAGAGATGAAATATCCCATGCTTTTGGAGTATTTTTGAATTAAAAAATGGGAGTTTGATGGGACTTCTAGGCGCCTAGAAGAAGCTCTCTTCCCACTCCACTTAGGTGTCAAAAGGCCTCCAAAAAGTCTCCTTTACATATCAGAAACTCATGATTATGAAATCTCCACCTCATGTGAGCCTTTCTTTACTATTTCTTTTAAGATTATCCAATTTTTTTATTTTAAATCCCATTTTTCCATTTGTTAGAATAATAATATCACATTTTTAAATTCAAAATAATTTAATAAGGCTTAGAACTTCGAACTAGGGGCCTCCTTGGTTCACCCACCATCTAAAACTAATGCAACTTAGAAAATTTAGACTAAAATTCTGTTTCAGGGGATTACTTCCTATTTATGGAAGAAAATACTTATCCAAAAAAATATTCAGATTTTTAATTACCTCTCTCTAGAATATTTTCTCTATCTAGGCCAAAAACAAGGGAAAACCATGCCTTTTTGCATTCTGAAAAGGGGATGATCACTGGGGACTAAAAGGAGCTTACACATCTTTAGAAGCTGGGGAGGAATCTGACACCTGAGATGAGATGGTGAGGGAGAATATTTCTCCAATGAGTTCAGCGATTTTCTAAGGAAGAATGGAATCAAGAGACAATTTACATGCAGGTACACTCCGCACAACAGAATGGTATTGCAGAAAGAAAAAATAAGCACATTGCAGAAGTGGCACATGCCTTGATGGCTGAAAAGAATATGCCACATTATTTTTGGGCAGAAGCAGTAGCAACTGCTGTGTACATTATGTACAGGACACCCAATTGTTCATGGTATGACATCTAATCAACAGAAGTTTACAGGCATAAGACCGGATGTGTCTCACTTGAAAGTGTTTGGGTGTATTGCATATGTGCATGTTCCTGATGAAGTAAGAAAAAATTTAGATTCAAAGCTAGAGAAATGCATCTTTATTGGTTATTCTATGGAGCAGAAAGGTTATAGGTGTTATAACCCTACCACTCGTGAGATGCAAGTAAGCAGAGATGTTGTCTTTAACGAGATGAGTAGCTAGTATTATGCCTAGTAGGTGAAGGCAGAAGAAGATGCAGATGTAAGAAGTGACGATGTTGCACCACATGTAGAGCAGCAATCCCATGTGCTTTTAGTGGACTTGGAGAGTCCTCTAGTAGTGGATCCAATGTTATCCCATGGTCAGGCAGGTTGAGGATAGATGTAAGTACACATATATCACACAGAGGGAAGAAAAAGGTAGATCAACCTTTTGTAACCTGATCTGTGAGCAAGTCACTCATATGTGGATATATTCAACCCATCATTATGCTTACATGGTTAAAACAATATAAGAATTGGAGAGTAGTTTTTTTGAGCAGGCACTTGGAAATAAGAAATGGAAAGATGCCATGAATGAGGAGATGGCAACATTGGATTCAAATACAACATAGGAGTTAGTGCCTTTGCCTAAGGAAAAGAAGGCAATTGGATGTAAGTGGATGTATAAAGTCAAATATAACACTGATGGTTCAGTGAGCAAGTTTAAGGCAAGATTGGTGGCGAAAGGCTATGCGCAATCTTATGGCATTGACTATGAAGAGACATTCAGCCTGGTTGCAAGAATGGTAACCATGAGAGCTCTCATTGCTATGGCTGCCAGCAAAGGGTTGGTATTTACATCAAATGGATGTAAAGAATTCCTTCTTGCATGGTGATTTGCAAGAAGAAGTTTACATGATGCAGCCACCAGGTTATGAGAGTGATGCACACCCAGATTTTGTGTGCAAGTTACGCAAAGCCTTGTATGCCTTGAAGCACGCACCCAGAGCATGGTCAAACAAGATTAGGGAGTATCTTGTTACCATTGGATCTCATATATCCAATGTAGCTTTTTCACTTTATGTGAAAAATAAAGATATAGGGATCATGCTATTAGTCATCTATGTGGATGACTTGATTATCACTAGGGTGATAGTGATGTTGACATATAGGATGTCAGGAGACTTTTGAAGCAAAAGTTTGAGATGAAGGATTTGGGTGAGTTGCGATAATTTTTGGGCATAGAGATGGTGAGATCAACTCATGGTATTTTGTTAGACCATAGAGGTGGTGAGACCATCTTACATCATCGGGATGGCAACCCTCTCTACTTATCTTCACCATGGACACCACTTGGGATGACAACCCTTTCTGCTCCTCACCACCCCTTATGTATTGTAGCACCCTTGTCACCAAATCTTGCACCACTCGGGACAGCAGCCCTCTTTGCTCTCTTCACCACTCAGTTACCGCAACACCCTTATCACCAAAGTTTGCATCATCATCATTTCCAACCATCCAAGAGCATCCCACTCTCTGTTTTTAGTATAGCACATCAATGTTTTATCATCAGTACATATCTTGGGACAACAACCTAGTCTCTGCTTTGCTGCTATAGCACATCATCGTTTTTCTTCTACAGTTTATCTCAGGATAGCAGCCCTCTCTTGTCACGTGCACACCCATGCCATGTCTTAATCTTCGGCATGCGTACTACCTAAGCATACTTAAAAACATTGATGCTAATTACTTATATTTAAGACATAGAGGAGAGAGAAGAAGAGAGAGATTAGTGCTTAGGGTTTTCTTGCATAACTATGTTACAAAAATGTAACTAATGCTTTTACATGAATGAGGCTTGTGGTTAGCCCCTTAGGGGTTGACCCTAGCTCTTTTACATTTATTCTACTCTTGCTATGATTGAATGCTAATTTATGAACTAAACTATGACTTGAGAATTGCTGAATATACTTGAGTTACTTATATCTGTTGCATGAGGACTAGTCGGCCAGTAAACAGCAAGTCGGCCAACTTTGGGTGGATAAACAAATGCTAATTGGCTTTATTCATTGTTGCGCTTCACTATGGCAGGTCACACCTCATGCCTTGCTACTGCCCCTTATGCTAACTCTAACCCAGACAACACTATTGTGGCTCTACTACTAACAGTGTACCAAGCCCCTCATGCATTGTATGCTACTACAAATAAAGATGATGATGATGATGTGATGCTGCTAATGCTAAGGTGCTCATGATGATGTTGCTATAGACCATGCTTATGATGAAGATGCTTCTGCCTATTGATCAGGGATTTAGACAGTTCATGCTAAAAATTAATCCATGGCATGTGCCATGGCACGTGCGTGCACATGACATCTCTTCTCACCATCTCACATCAGTGGGATAGCAGCCCTCTCTGCTCATTTTCACCATTGACACCACTCAGAACAACATCCCTCTGTGCTCCTAACCACCCCTCGGGTATTGCAGCACCCTTGTCACCAGAGCTTGCACCACTTGGGATGGCTACCCTCTCTGCTCTTCATCAGTGCAAGCTCTAGTGAATGACAAGGGTGCTACAAGAGTGGTCGGTGTCAAAGGCTCACGTTGATGGATGTAGAGGCACTCCAAGGTGGTAGTGGGCAGAGAAAGATGAAGTAATGATGTAGATGATGATGCAAACTCTAGTGAAAAGGGTACTGCAGTACCTGAATGGTACTACACCACTTGGGATGGCAACCCTCTCTACTCTTCATCTACCACCTTAGGTACCACAACACCCTTGTCACCAAAGCATGTATTACCTCATCTTACTACCACCTTCTTAGAGTGCCTCTGCATCCACCGACCACGCGAGCCTTCGACCACCTCTCGACGAAGTGCTTTGCCTCACATCAACATGACCTTCGTCATCAACCGTGCTTCTGCGTTACTGTGTTGTTTTTCTCTGATCTCTTGTACATTTGGTTCTTTTTCTCTCACATGGTATCAGAGCTATCATGAGCAAAAAGATTGAAGACCTTGCACACAACATGGATCGTCTACCCGCACTCTCGGAGGACCAATTCTTCTCACTTGAAGTTGATTCTCCAAACTCTGATTTGGACCACACAAGGAATGTGACTTCTTACTCAGTGGAGAGTCTCGTTCAAGATCTTACTTTTTTGGGAGATGATCAACCCATCTACATCACCTCACCTTCACCACCCCTTTTCCATCAGGATTTCCCTCTCTGACTTTATTAGATTTTGTTTCCAAAGGGGGATACATTCCTTCTGCCCACTATGTTAATGTGGGACCTTGGCATCCATCATCTTCTCTCATGGTCCCCTTTTTGGCCTGAGAGGGGGTGTGTGAAAACAACACTTTTCCTAGCCCTAAAAAGGGGATTTTAATGGGCTTTATTAGGTTTATTTAGTATTTTTGGTGTCTTTGCTACTAGCCAACCAGCAGTCCCATAGACTATATATAGCTGTGCCTCATCACTTCACCATTGTACCACTTCTTGACCATATTAGGTACCATCTACTGTTGTTGTTACTGATGCCGACGCATACACCATACCTCGTACATCACACCAACCTGCTCTACTACAGCACAATACTTTAGTGTTTTACATATGGCTACACTTTGGGACGACATCCCTCTCTTCCACATAGATCGCATTAGCATTACATATCTATTCATGGGACAATAGCCCTCTCTACCACATATATCACATCAATGTTACATATCTATTCATGGGACAGAAGCCCTCTCTGCTACAATAGAGCATATCAATGTTTTATCTTCAGCTCATGGGACAACATCCCTCTTTGCTACATAAAGCACTTCAATATTTTTCCTCAACTCACACCATCGGGACATCAGCCCACTCTTTGTTTGCTACAGTACTACAGGATCAATACTCTCTAGGATAGTATCCCACTCTTTGCTACATCACACCATTGGGACGACAGCCCACTCTTTGCTTATCTTCACCATTGGCACCACTCGGGATGGTAGCCCTCTTTGCTCTTCACCACCCCTTAGGTACGGAGCACCCTTGTCACCAAAGCCTGCACCAGGTATGCAGCACCCTTGAAACCAGAGCCTACAACCTTCAGGTCTTGTAGCACCCTTGTCACCCAAGCTTGCACTATTACACCACTCGGGATGGCATCCCTCTCTACTCTTGTCACCAAAGCTTGCATCACCTCATCTTTCGCAACCACTACCACTACCACCTCAAAGTGCCTCTACATCCCCCACACGGGCCTTCACATTGACCACCTCCTCTCGGAGTGCTTTGCCTCACATCGATGCGAGCCCTCTACAACCACCTCTCTGAGTGCTGCTTGGTCTGAGATGATCCCAAGCTCATAGTAAACTGGCTGCAAAGCTGTCCTCACTAGACCATAGAAAGTTGTGGATCGATCATTGAACCTGACCAATGCAGGTTCGTGAGAAGACCCAACAAGAAGTGATATACCACATGGTGGCAAGAAGAATCTCATTTTCCACCACTACCCGGCTGGCTAAGAAAAGCCTCGTTGAACTCTAGTATAGTAGCTTCTTCTGATTGCTTAGAAGAAGAGGGCTTGCTGCTCCAAGGAGATATCGATGCCCACCTGGCATAGGAGAACTGATTCTTTTATTATCATGTAGAAGGCCATTCTAAGTCGAAGTGTCCCAAGAATGTCAATAGTGAGTGAACCATAGGGCACACTCTAGCTACTAGTAGTAGCACATCAGTTCTAGATTCCATAGTCACTAGGTTTGAAGCTCAATAGAGTAGGGTCTCAACCTTGGGCAAAGTCAAAAAGCTAAGCACGAGGGGGTCTCACTCACTATCCATATTAGTGTGCTTCAAAGTTCACCAGCTAGTCCTATGAGTAGAGAATACTATGTGGCTAGTAGTTCTTAGGATTTAGTCAAGGAGGCTAGTAGTTTTGAGTTGTTTAAGGCTGGGGGGGCATCTAAATGATTACATGGTCACACTTCTTTTGGATTGTGGTAGTACCAAGGATGTCATTTTTGAACAAGTGGCTCAAAGGGCTTACTTGGAAGCTGTCTTGGTTGATAGAAAAGTGTCACGATTTGTATCAAACACTTAGTTTTAAGAATGCATTGTTAAACATCAAGAAAAATAAATTCACTAGAGATTTCATTTTTTTGCAAGCCGTGGCTTGAACATCGGCTCAAAAGGTTGAAAGAAGTATCCCTCGCACTATTCAAGTTGGTAGTGGTAGAACGCCGATGATCATAAGTTTTCATCCAGTCATAATGTGGTGTGTGGCACAAAAATTGACCCATCACACATGCAAACGACATAGGGGACACAAGGCACAAAAGAGAAGTAGAGGAGTGTAAAATTCTAGGGCATGTGTTTGCAAAGTTTGCTGCCGATCCGGTATGATTTACATGGTCATGCATGCATGTGTGTGAGCAATCGGGGACTTACCCAACTAGGCGGCACATAAGGGCCAAGCGTCTTGTAAATCTGCAAAAATTAGAACAAAACAAAGCTCATAGATCATTACCTCGATGGAGGGAAGGTGAGAACGGGAGGAGAAGCGATGGGTGGCGGGCGGTAGGCACTGATCGATTGTCTTCTTTTGAAGTAGCTTAGGGCATCAATGCTAAGAATGCAAATGGCTCCTATGAATTCATGGGAGACATTTGATTTGGGTTTTTTTTTAATTTCCCAGACTTTTTCTTACGCACGACGTTTGTATAAGTGATGTCATGTAAGTGACACTTTCCAATATGCAACCACCATCGTGTAATCGATGCATAATTAACCGTCACTTATGTGACATTTAATGTGACGGAGGTTTGCAATGTTTCATTAGCACATTTCAAACACGTCGCTTAAGCGATGTTCATCATCGCTTAAGGGACATGTTTGGAAAAACCCGTCATTTTGGCCACATTGCTAAGGGGGGGTTTTGTTCTAGTGTCAATGTTCAAGTTAAGAACTAAGTGCAGAGGGTACACCACTTGTGAACAGAAGTCTTCATTTAGACAAGACCAAATACATGTTATTACTATTTCTCAAATAATGAACTAATGTTCAAACATGTTTAGTTCACTTACTGGATCCTAACAAGGCTACATCGTCTTCTTTTGAACTCTCTGATCCCTGCTCTTTGCTCTTACCATGCAGGCTCATTTGCTGGAACACCCTAGCATGGGGCTCATACTCATTTCCCTGTACGTGGGACTCATGCTCATTATCCTTAGAGTGTCTATTCTCAGCATCCTCATCAATCCTCAGCATCCTTAGAGTGTCTATCCTCAGCATCCTTCATCAATTTAATCCCCCTCTCACTCTAGTTGTCGTGACCTCTTTTTGGGCATTTCTTGTCAAAACGGTTGTGGATGATGAAGGCTCCACGTTTGCTGATTTCTTGCCCTTCTTCTCGAGGGAAGATTTTTGCTCGATGTCAAGCTTCTTGCCCTTCTTCGCTCTTGCATTCAACCAACATACAAACTTTAAACTCCCAAAAAACAAACTTCATAGTTCATACAGATTTGCTACCCTCTACACAATGAAACTTACTCTAAAAATGTTCAGCCTTCTCTCGAGGGAACTCCCCCTTAGGGTAGTCTATCCACCATGGGAGTACTATCCAAGTGTCCTTGCCCCGTGGCTCGTCGATCCACTCCTCAGGGTACAATCTCCTCTCCTCTGTCTCTTAGATTTCCCCCATGCCTCTGAAGGGTTCTCGCGAATATATACCCAATTACACACACTACTTCTCCACCACATAATATAAAAACTTTAAAATTATCTAACAAAATAATAAAAAATAATAACAACTTCTAACAATGGTAATATTGTGTCATGCCACTACATACATGTACAAGAGGTGTCATGCCGTGCACAACAAGTGTGGTTGTTGGTCAAGATCCAAGGTGGCACACATTTTCCCTTTCAACCTTGTGAACACCTTCTCAAAGTGAGTCTTCCTAAAAGCTTTGAGGGCATCCATGATACCTACCCCAGAGTCCACTTTGGCTCTTGTGCATGCCAAATACTAAACTACTTTGTGTACAGTTGTAGCATGTACTCGATCAATTGGAACCAGTACACGTGATGATGTATCCACACAAAGAACTGTCTATTAAATGGAGAAATCTAGGCATCCCTCAAAGAAAAATCACCACCAATATGTCAAGGAGCCTACATTTCCTACATTGTGAACTAGCTTTATGTTTCTACCTACATATAAAAATACTTTAATGCACTGAGAGAGTTAGAGATCTTACTCTCCATTTGGAATATGTGCCCAAGTGATCTTTGCTAGCTTGGGAGTAGTGAATTTTCTAGCCTTTTCACCCCACACCTGGTAAGAGATCACTTTCTTGAAAAACTCTTTGCCATAATCAGGGTTTGCAATTTATGCCAGCTCATGTCCTCTCTTTGTAAATAGCGCCTCCATCTCCTTTAGGGCATATAATTCTTGTCAAACATTTCTTCATTCAAAAAGTATTCTCTACTCCCTCGCTCAAGCAAGCCACTAACCTTGGCTTGGTACGTGGCACCAAACTCCCGCTGTAATGCATTTATGTTTAAGAAACATATTTCATAATCCAAACATGGCTTTATTGTGGTCTGCTGAGATTAGAATGAGACGCGCACATACCTTGAAAACCAATTGTTGTGAGAGGAGTGCCATGGGAAGCTTTAGTCACTTTGATCTATTAGGTCCTTGATGAGTAATAGCTTTCTTGTCCCATGCACGATCCGCATCACTGAACTTTGACAAAAATGATTGTGGATTTGTAAGGCCCACACACTGCATCATAAATATGTCATGTGCCATTGTGTTTAACACATGAATGGTAGTGACCCTTGCAAGTTTGCATGCATAATAAATAAGTTAAATGATGACATATAACATGTTTGTTCATTTTAATCACACAAAATAAAATACAATCCACTTTCTTGTTTATCATGTGTAGCACCAACAAGAACTTAACCTCCTCCTCCGTGTAAGAAATCGGACCACTCTACAAATCACCTTAGGAACCTTATCTCTTTCAGCTCGAGTGGCTTTTGCCTATTCTTTCTATGCTTTGAGTCAATGATTTCCATCCCAAAAAACAAACGTCTTCCCAAACCACATGTTGCCATCCTTCCATCTATTCTAGTAACATGTCAAACTCTGTTGACAATGATAGATCATGTAACCGACTCCACTCTCCACTTCAACACAGTCGAATGGAAAGGGCTCTTGGCCAAGGAAACTCTCAGAGAGACAATGAACACCGAAATTGTCTGACTGGTATATTCTCTCTTCCATGGTTTTAATTAACCCTTTGATGGAATCCTCATTTGTATGGATTGTCGGGTTTGCAAGGAGGCAAGACAAAGAAGCACTCTAGGAAGGCAATTATGATGATCAACCAAGTGGTCCTCCACCCAATTCGTGGAGATGTGTCGATCAACCCTCTTGGCCGAAACTCTTCTTTATGGACTCCTCTTCTTTGGCAATCGTGGCACCACTACTGGGCAACATGATTGTTGGCGGGCGTTGCAAGAGAAACCCTCACAAACCAATTGCAATGCAGATGTTATTGTTACCTCCCTTAATGTGGCAACTTATGACATGCCCACTTCCTCTATGATATTATAATCTCATCTTGATTTTCAATGAAGCCCTTGGATTGCAAATGCGACTGGGGAGGCATTTTCCATTAAAGGAGAGGGCGCGTTGTTGTGAAGGAGAGGGCACATGGAGGAGGAGGGCACTTGTGAAGGAGAGGGCACTTGTGAGGGGAGCGCATTGAGGGTTGTTATCGCTATGAGGGGGTTGCTATCACTATGAGGGGGTTGCTATCACCTGTGAGGGGGAGGAGGGCACGTTGAGGGTCGCTATCACTGTGAGGAGGAGTAGGGTTCTTGTGAGGGTTGCGTTAGATAACGATAGCAAGCATCACGTGTGGCATGCACCCTATGCATGACATGCACATGCCATGTGGTGTTGCCACGTGTAATTCTCGAGCTCAAGCATTACACATGGCATGCCTATGTGTGGACTTTGCTATCCACATAGGAATTCCATGTGTAATGCTCAAGCTTGGTCATTACATGTGGTAGTTGCCACGTGTAATGCCTATGGTCGGCGGGCCATTACACGTGGGTGATTATTTTCCACCACGTGCAATGCCCGACCACCCATGGGCATTACACGTGGCATGCTCACGAGCTCTAGCATTACACGTGACATGCCTACATGGACAATGCACTCCACATAGACATGCCATGTGTAATTCGCAAGCTTGAGCATTACACGTGGCATGCTGCCATGTGGACTACACTGTCCATGTAGGCAGTGGAGAGAGAGAGAGATATATATATATCCTCTTCGTTACACTCCCAAGATGGTAGTCAAGAGAGAGAGAGAGAGGAGGGAGAGGGAGACAGATAAAGAGACATATCCTCTTTGTTACACTCCCAAGATGCTCTATGATCTAACTAGATGCAATCCCAAGATCTCTTAGACATGATGGACCAATGTTTAAGCAACCTTAAGTGAGGTTCACCGTTATTTCCCTCTTACACTCCGTAGCTTTTTTAAAGATAGAGTACTAATTTACTTTTATGGGGAATGACAAAGAACACATTACTTTTTGCAAATATGTAAAAAGATTGGCATAGACCTAGATGTGTCTTAAAGCACTTTTGCTCAAAAAAACATTGTGTAAAGAAGAAAAGGATGCATGTCATTTCACAAGTGTGATAAGAGAAGGTCGCCTTTAGAGAGAGTTGTGTGAAACTTTCTCTATCTCTTTAGAGAGAGAGACAGAGAGAGAGAGAGAGAGAGAGAGAGAGAGAGAGAGAGAAGCAAAGGGAATCTAGATTTACTTCAACACTCTATTTGTATAGTATTATTGTAAAAGATGGCATGTATTTGGTTAAACACTAGGAGATGCTAATTTTCATATATATATATATATATATATCATAGTATTTATTTTTTTAAGAATTAATAGTTTTTAAAAATAATAATTACTTTAAAATAGTCAACTTATTTAAGGGTGTTAATCACCATTCATTTCGTGTGTACTTGGTACCTGTTGTGTCATTCTTTTTTGTTCTTGTGTACTTCTTTTTTGTTCCTCTTTACAATGAGTTGTACAATCACCTTCCCATCTTCTTCTATGTTTTAGAAAATGAACGAGTTCTCGTGAGTGCAAAGTTCTTACGAACAAGTAGCTTCTTTTTGTTACTCTTTTATAAGGAGTTGGACAATCACTTTCCCATCTTCTAAGAAGAATCTATGTTTCAAAAATGATCAAGTTCTCGTGAGTGCAAAGCTCTTATAAGAACAAGTAGCTCCCCACTCATTCTATGAATTGAAAGCAATAGTAAATATTGGGTCCCGAGAGTTGCATGTCCCTCTAGAGCCAACCTCTAATCAAGAGGGGGGGAGGAGTTCTATATACTTGAGGACTCTCCTTCAGCCAATTACTCCGCAATAGTTGATGCTACGTTAAACTCAAATGCAAAACCAATAGCCATCCAAGATAGCCTGCCCCAAAGGATTTCCAACTCAATAAAATGTGATAGATTTATGCAGCCCCCAAGATAACAACAAAACCGGTGCAGCAGCCTCATCCACTATTGCAAGGGAAGATGTTAAGAGAATTTTTAAATTTATTTGGAGCATGAATAAGGGAAACACATTAACAAATATTTTGTTGAATATCAAAGAGGTTATCAAGGATGTGGAGACTCCAAGGGGCAATATAATGGTGATATTGCATTTGAGTTTCCATCAACCATGGTAACACGTTCAGGAATGGAATCCATGGAGCATAAGTATGATCCCCACTAGTGGTCAAAGCCCCAAACCTCTAACATTGCCTTCCCTAGAGTGTGTGCCATTGCCGAGGTAATTTGAAGTGTGTGAATGAACTTTACCTGTGTTTAAGAACCACACGGTGTCAAATACATCACATTTTACTGGAGTGTAGCAGTGCATCTGGAAAGCTCCTTTGCCATTACTGCTTAGTGCCAACAACGAAATGCATTGCTACATCTATTATGTGATTCCCACCAATGAGATGATGAGTCAGTTAATGATATAGATTGGTTTACATCAACATAATGTATGGTTAGGCACATCAAAGGCAGTAACTCATAGGACAAAGAAAATGGTGTTCAAGGTGCTAGGAGTAGATTGCAATGCCAGGGCAAGAAAAGTACAAATGTGTGTGGCCAAAGAAATTGTAATGGCAATACTAGTTCAAGAAGGCGGTTCCTCACATTTCATTGGGGAACAAGAGTTCATCAACATTGCAGATGGGACCACTATCAGTATGAAAAATATAATTTTACAAAGCACTAAGGCAATCTCTTACTCGCAAGACAAGCATATAGGGAGAGGAACAAGCTTGGAGAAACTGAAAGAATGGATGTCTACAAGCCTAGCCCAAGTTGTCTGAATAGTTAATCAGGCAAGTGAAGGAACACCCATGTAGTATAAGGAGCCTACCCCTCTTCGGTGATAAAGAAAGTGCATGTCACAAAACAAGAGACCAGCATCTATGGTCATTGATATTGATGGTGAGGCCACGCATCAACCAGAGTATAACGCACATGTACAAGATTGCAAGTATGCTGGGAAGCCACAGAAGACCTTTTTTAAGGAGCATGATACAAGCAGTACTCCAGAAAGACCAGCGGAAGTCACAAAGTGCAGTGTCATTGAGCGCAAGGTGAATAAAGAAATTTGGGAAATCTGAAGGACATGCATTGGGTGGCAGCAAGGTCACATGCAGTGGAACGCCTCGTGAGAGTCAGAGGTGTGTGGGAGACACAATCAAATCTGCAAAGGGTGTGCTTGCACCATCTTTTGAAGGCTATTGCAAGCACCCCAATCGTCTCATTAGACAGTGGAGGTGGTTTTTCCCTCACCACGTGCTTCATTGCTATATTGTGGATACCAACATAGACACAATGCCCAATCTACCACCCAAGATATGGCCAGTTTCCTATAGGAACTAACCTCACAGAGATGAGGAGGTATATTCAATGGGAAGGTGGATACCAGGTGGAGAGCAAGAATGCAAAAGGTGTTATGCCCACCCCACCGAGTAGCGATGAGGCTACAAGGTTTTTTACAACTGCTAATTCCAAAGAACCACCATATGGGTCCACTACTAACACATGCAAAATGGCATAAGAGTCAAGTACCGCATGTCAATATTAGAGGAAGCGGTAAAAAAATAAAGGTCTCTTTAAAAATGAAAGCTACGGTGGTAGAAGAAGTGCAAAGACTGGAGCACGAGGATGATGCACACGTGGGAAAATATGAAGTGCATGTGAAAGACGAACCATGTTATACGTGTCCAGATTTTAGAGATCAAGAATCTAAGAAGAATCTCTATCTTGCATGCAAGAACTTGTACTTAATTTATTTGCATGTGCTAGGCTTGAGCCAAAATGAGAATATGTTAATCCACCAACCTATCCTATCGGACCTTGAGCTTTACGATGCCTTGTCTCATAGGAGAACCTGCCCTAATTTAGATAATTGAATGCATGGATTATCACTTGACCTGTAGTATTTTGGGACTTTTGTAACATTTGTGGAAGCAACCTCATTGTAGAGGGTTCAATTCAATATCTTTCTCTCGTTCTCCATGCAAGTGGACCTCGGCCTTAAGGCTCGAACTTGAGTTTGAGCCTTTGCTCTCCATGCTAGTGCACCCCGGCCTTAAGGCTCGAACTTGAGTTTGAGCCTTTGCTCCTTTGCTCTCCACCCTAGTACACCCCGGCCTTAAGGCTCGAACTTCAGATTGAGCCTTCGTTCTCCATGCTAGTGCACCCTGGCCTTAAGGCTCAAACTTCGGATTGAGCCTTCGTTCTCCATGCTAGTGCACCTCGGCCTTAAGGCTCGAACTTGAGTTTGAGCCTTTGCTCTCCATGCTAGTGCACCCCGGACCTAAGGCTCGAACTTGAGTTTGAGCCTTTGCTCCTTTGCTCTCCATGCTAGTGCACCCCGGCGTTAAGGCTCGAACTTCAAATTGAGCCTTCGTTCTCCATGCTAGTGCACCCCGGCCTTAAGGCTCAAACTTGAGTTTGAGCCTTTGCTCTCCATGCTAGTGCACCCCGGCCTTAAGGCTCGAACCTCAGATTGAGCCTTCGTTCTCCATGCTAGTGCACCCCAGGCTTAAGGCTCAAACTTGAGTTTGCGCCTTTGCTCTCCATGCTAGTGCACCCCAGCCTTAAGGCTCGAACTTGAGTTTGAGCCTTTGCTCCTTTGCTCTCCATGCTAGTGCACCCTGGCCTTGAGGCTCAAACTTCAGATTGAGCCTTGGTTCTCCATGCTAGTGCACCTCGGCCTTAAGGCTCGAAATTGAGTTTGAGCCTTTGCTCTCCATGCTACTGCAACCCGGCCTTAAGGCTCGAACTTGAGTTTGAGCCTTTGCTCCTTTTCTCTCCATGCTAGTGCACCCCGGCCTTAAGGCTCGAACTTCAGATTGAGCCTTCGTTCTCCATGCTAGTGCACCCCGGCCTTAAGGCTCGAACTTGAGTTTGAGCCTTTGCTCTCCATGCTTGTGCACCCCGGCCGTAAGGCTCGAACTTGAGTTTGAGCCTTTGCTCCTTTGCTCTCCATGCTAGTGCACCCCGGCCTTAAGGCTCGAACTTCAGATTGAGCCTTCGTTCTCCATGCTAGTGGACGCCGGCCCCTTAAGGCTCGAACTTGAGTTTGAGCCTTTGCTCTCCATGCTAGTGCACCCCGGCCTTAAGGCTTGAACTTGAGTTCGAGCCTTTGCTCCTTTGCTCTCCATGCTAGTGCACCCCGGCCTTAAGGCTCGAACTTCAGATTGAGCCTTCGTTCTCCATGCTAGTGCACCCCGCTAGTGCACCCCGGCCTTAAGGCTCGAACTTGAGTTTGAGCCTTTGCTCTCCATGCTAGTGCACCCTGGCCTTAAGGCTCAAACTTGAGATTGAGCCTTTGCTCCTTTGCTCTCCATGCTAGTGCACCCCAGCGTTAAGGCTCAAAGTTGAGTTTGAGCCTTCGTTCTCCATGCTGGTGCACCCCGGCCTTAAGGCTCCAACTTCAGATTGGGCCTTCGTTCTCCATGCTAATGCACCCCGGCCTTAAGGCTCAAACTTAAGTTTGAGCCTTTGCTCTCCATGCTAGTGCACCCCGGCCTTAAGGCTCGAACTTGAGTTTGAGCCTTTGCTCCTTTGCTCTCCATGCTAGTGCACCCCGGCCTTAAGGCTCGAACTTCAGATTGAGCCTTCGTTCTCCATGCTAGTGCACCCCGGCCTTAAGGCTCGAACTTGAGTTTGAGCCTTTGCTCTCCATGCTAGTGCACCCCGGCCTTAAGGCTCGAACTTGAGTTTGAGCCTTTGCTCCTTTGCTCTCCATGCTAGTGCACCCCGGCCTTAAGGCTCGAACTTCAGATTGAGCCTTCGTTATCCATGCTAGTGCACCCCGGCCTTAAGGCTCGAACTTGAGTTTGAGCCTTTGCTCTCCATGCTAGTGCACCCCAGCCTTAAGGCTTGAACTTCAGATTGAGCCTTCGTTCTCCATGCTAGTGCACTCCGGCCTTAAGGCTCGAACCTCAGATTAAGCCTTCGTTCTCCATGTTAGTGCACCCCGGCCTTAAGGCTCAAACTTGAGTTTGAGCCTTTGCTCTCCATGCTAGTGCACCCCGGCCTTAAGGCTCAAACTTGAGTTTGAGCCTTTGCTCCTTTTCTCTCCATGCTAGTGCACCCCGGGCTTAAGGCTCGAACTTCAGATTGAGCCTTCGTTCTCCATGCTAGTGCACCCCGGCCTTAAGGCTCGAACTTGAGTTTGAGCCTTTGCTCTCCATGCTAGTGCACCCCGGCCTTAAGGCTTGAACTTGGGTTTGACCCTGTACGCCTTTGCTCTCCATGCTAGTGCACCCCGGCCTTAAGGCTCGAACTTCAGATTGAGCCTTCGTTCTCCATGCTAGTGCACCCCGGCCTTAAGGCTCGAACTTGAGTTTGAGCCTTTGCTCTCCATGCTAGTGCACCCCGGCCTTAAGGCTCAAACTTGAGATTCAGCCTTTGCTCCTTTTCTCTCCTTGCTAGTGCAACCCGGCGTTAAGGCTCAAAGTTGAGTTTGAGCCTTCGTTCTCCATGCTAGTGCACCTCGGCCTTAAGGCTCGAACTTCAAATTGAGCCTTCGTTCTCCATGCTAGTGCACCCCGGCCTTAAGGCTCAAACTTGAGTTTGAGCCTTTGCTCTCCATGCTAGTGCACCCCGGCCTTAAGGCTCGAACTTGAGTTTGAGCCTCTGCTCCTTTGCTCTCCATCCTAGTGCACCCCGGCCTTAAGGCTCGAACTTCAGATTGAGCCTTCGTTCTCCATGCTGCACCCCGGCCTTAAGGCGCGAACTTGAGTTTGAGCCTTTGCTCTCCATGCTAGTGCACCTCGGCCTTAAGGCTCGAACTTGAGTTTGAGCCTTTGCTCCTTTGCTCTCCATGCTAGTGCACCCCGGCCTTAAGGCTCGAACTTCAGATTGAGCCTTCGTTCTCCATGCTAGTGCACCCCGGCCTTAAGGCTCGAACTTGAGTTTGAGCCTTTGCTCTCCATGCTAGTGCACCCCGGCCTTAAGGCTCAAACTTGAGATTGACCCTTTGCTCTCCATGCTAGTGCACCCCGACGTTAAGGCTCAAAGTTGAGTTTGAGCCTTTGCTCCTTTGCTCTCCATGCTAGTGCACCCCGGCCTTAAGGCTCGAAGGTGAGTTTGACCCTTTGCTCCTTTGCTCTCCATGCTAGTGCACCCCGGCCTTAAGGGTCGAAGTTGAGCCTGAGCCTTTGCTCCTTTGCTCTCTATGCTAGTGCACCCCGGCCTCAAGGTGTGAACTTCAGATTGAGCCTTCGTTCTCCATGCTAGTGCACCTCGGCCTTAAGGCTCGAACTTGAGTTTGAGCCTTTGCTCTCCATGCTAGTGCACCCCAGCCTTAAGGCTTGAACTTCAGATTGAGCCTTCGTTCTTCATGCTAGTGCACCCTGGCCTTAAGGCTCAAACCTCAGATTGAGCCTTCGTTCTCCATGCTAGTGCACCCCGGCCTTAAGGCTCAAACTTGAGTTTGAGCCTTTGCTCTCCATGCTAGTGCACCCCGGCCTTAAGGCTCGAACTTGAGTTTGAGCCTTTGCTCCTTTGCTCTCCATGCTAGTGCACCCCGGCCTTAAGGCTCGAACTTCAGATTGAGCCTTCGTTCTCCATGCTAGTGCACCCCGGCCTTAAGGCTTGAACTTGAGTTTGAGCCTTTGCTCTCCATGCTAGTGCACCCCGGCCTTTAGGCTCGAACTTGAGTTTGAGCCTTTGCTCCTTTACTCTCCATGCTAGTGCACCCCGACCTTAAGGCTCGAACTTCAAATTGAGCCTTCGTTCTCCATGCTAGTGCACCCCGGCCTTAAGGCTCGAACTTGAGTTTGAGCCTTTGCTCTCCATGCTAGTGCACGCCGGCCTTAAGGCTCGAACCTCAGATTGAGCCTTTGTTCTCCATGCTAGTGCACCCCGGCCTTAAGGCTCAAACTTGAGTTTGAGCCTTTGCTCTCCATGCTAGTGCACCCCGGCCTTAAGGCTCGAACTTGAGTTTGAGCCTTTGCTCCTTTGCTCTCCATGGTGGTGCACCCTGGCCTTAAGGCTCGAACTTCAGATTGAGCCTTCGTTCTCCATGCTAGTGCACCTCGGCCTTAAGGCTCGAACTTGAGTTTGAGTATTTGCTCTCCATGCTAGTGCACCCCGGCCTTAAGGCTCGAAATTGAGTTTGAGCCTTTTCTCCTTTGCTCTCCATGCTAGTGCACCCCGACCTTAACGCTCGAACTTCAGATTGAGCCTTCGTTCTCCATGCTAGTGCACCCCGGCCTTAAGGCTCAAACTTGAGTTTGAGCCTTTGCTCTCCATGCTAGTGCACTCTGGCCTTAAGGCTCGAACCTCAGATTGAGCCTTCGTTCTCCATCCCGGCCTTAAGGCTCAAACTTGAGTTTGAGCCTTTTCTCTCCATGCTAGTGCACCCCGGCCTTAAGGCTCGAACTTGAGATTGAGCCTTTGCTCCTTTGCTCTCCATGCTAGTGCAGGCCTTAAGTCTCGAACTTCAGATTGAGCCTTCATTCTCCATGCTAGTGCACCTCGCCCTTAAGGCTCGAACTTGAGTTTGAGCCTTTGCTCTCCATGCTAGTGTACCCCGGACTTAAGGCTCGAACTTGAGTTTAAGCCTTTGCTCCTTTGCTCTCCATGCTAGTGCACCCCGGCCTTAAGGCTCGAACTTCAGATTGAGCCTTCGTTCTCCATGCTAGTGCACCCTGGCCTTAAGGCTCAAACTTGAGTTTGAGCCTTTGCTCTCCATGCTAGTGCACCCCGGTCTTAAGGCTCGAACTTGAGTTTGAGCCTTTGCTCCTTTGCTCTCCATGGTAGTGCACCCCGGCCTTAAGGCTCGAACTTCAGATTGAGCCTTTGTTCTCCATGCTAGTGCACGCCGGCCTTAAGGCTCGAACTTGAGTTTGAGCCTTTGCTCTCCATGCTAGTGCACCCCGGCCTTAAGGCTTGAACTTGAGTTTGCGCCTTTGCTCCTTTGCTCTCCATGCTAGTGCAACCCGGCCTTAAGGCTCGAACTTCAGATTAAGCCTTCGTTCTCCATGCTAGTGCACCCCGGCCTTAATGCTACTGCACCCCGGCCTTAAGGCTCGAACTTGAGTTTGAGCCTTTGCTCTCCATGCTAGTGCACCCCGGCCTTAAGGCTCAAACTTGAGATTGAGCCTTTGCTCTCCATGCTAGTGCACCCCGGCGTTAAGGCTCAAAGTTGAGTTTGAGCCTTTGCTCCTTTGCTCTCCATGCTAGTGCACCCCGGCCTTAAGGCTCGAACTTGAGTTCGAGCCTTTGCTCCTTTACTCTCCATGCTAGTGCACCCCGGCCTTAAGGCTCGAACTTGAGTTTGAGCCTTTGCTCCTTTGCTCTCCATGCTAGTGCACCACCCCGGCCATAAGGTTCGAACTTCAGATTGAGCCTTCGTTCTCCATGCTAGTGCACCCCGGCCTTAAGGCTCGAACTTGAGTTTGAGCCTTCGTTCTCCATGCTAGTGCACCCCGGCCTTAAGGCTCAAACTTGAGTTTGAGCCTTTGCTCTCCATGCTATGCACCCCGGCCTTAAGGCTCGAACTTCAGATTGAGCCTTCGTTCTCCATGCTAGTGCACCCCGGCCTTAAGGCTCAAACTTGAGTTTGAGTCTTTGCTCTCCATGCTAGTACACCCCGGCCTTAAGGCTCGAACTTGAGTTTGAGCCTTTGCTCCTTGTTCTCCATGCTAGTGCACCCCGGCCTTACGGCTCGAATCTCAGATTGAGCCTTCGTTCTCCATGCTAGTGCACCCCGCGGCCCTAAGGCTCGAACTTGAGTTTTAGCCTTTGCTCTCCATGCTAGTGCACCCCGGCCTTAAGGCTCGAACTTGAGTTTGAGCCTTTACTCCTTTGCTCTCCATGCTAGTGCACCCCGGCCTTAAGGCTCGAACTTCAGATTGAGCCTTCGTTCTCCATGCTAGTGCACCCCGGCCTTAAGGCTCGAACTTGAGTTTGAGCCTTTGCTCCATGCTAGTGCACCCCGGCCTTAAGGCTCGAACTTGAGTTTGAGCCTTTGCTCCTTTGCTCTCCATGCTAGTGCACCCCAGCCTTAAGGCTCGAACTTCAGATTGAGCCTTCGTTCTCCATGCTAGTGCACCCCGACCTTAATGCTAGTGCACCCCGGCCTTAAGGCTCGAACTTGAGTTTGAGCCTTTGCTCTCCATGCTAGTGCACCCCGGCCTTAAGGCTCAAACTTGAGATTGAGCCTTTGCTCTCCATGCTAGTGCACCCTGGCGTTAAGGCTCAAAGTTGAGTTTGAGCCTTTGCTCCTTTGCTCTCCATGCTAGTGCACCCCCGCCTTAAGGCTCGAACTTGAGTTTGAGGCTTTGCTTCTTTACTCTCCATGCTAGTGCACCGCGGCCTTAAGGCGCGAACTTGAGTTTGAGCCTTTGCTCCTTTGCTCTCCATGCTAGTGCACCCCGCGGCCTTAAGGTTCAAACTTCAGATTGAGCCTTCGTTCTCCATGCTAGTGCACCCCGGCCTTAAGGCTCGAACTTGAGTTTGAGCCTTAGCTCTCCATGCTAGTGCACCCCGGCCTTAAGGCTCGAACTTGAGTTTGAGCCTTTGCTCTCCATGCTAGTGCACCCCGGTCTTAAGGCTCGAAATTGAGTTTGAGCCTTTGTTGTCCATGCTAGTGCACCGACCTTAAGGCTCGAACTTCCGATTGAGCCTTCGTTCTCCATGCTAGTGTACCCCGACCTTAAGGCTTGAACTTGAGTTGGAGCCTTTGCTCTTGATGCTAGTGTACACCAGCCTTAAGGCTCAAACTTCAGATTGAATCTCCCCTACATGGAACTTATGTGTTAAGGCTCATTCTCCATGCTTAACTTTACATGGAACTAGGGCTTCAGGCTCCAACTTGAGTTGGAGCCTTGCCTATCTATGCTAGCGTATCCCTAGTATATGAGTGCACAACTTGAATCTAGGCTCCAGCTTAAGTTCAAGCCTCTCCTACATAAAACTTGGCCTAAAGGCTCGAACTTGAGCTTGAGCCTTGTCTCTATATGCTGGTGTACCCCTGTCATATGAGTGCACAACTTGGATCTAGGCTCTAGCTTAAGTTCGGATTTTCCCTATATGGAACTTGGCCTTAAGGCTCCAATATACTAGTGTACCCCTAGCATATGAGTGCACAACTTATATCTAGACTCCAGCTTAAGTTCAAGCCTCCCATGCATGGAACTTCGCCTTAAGGCTCAAACTTGAGTTTGAGCTTTGCCTCTCTATGCTAGCGTACCCCTAGCATATGAGTGCACAACTTAGATCTAGGCTCCAGCTTAAGTCGAGCTTCTATATGGATTAAGTAAATGCAAGTGTGGCCCCCGCTATTCAAGAAAACTAAGTGAAGCATCAATAATTGTAGCATGTATTAAGTTTCTTAAGTTTGATAGGTTTTGATTTGATATGTAGCATTTAAATCCATTTTTTTCTAAGGTTTTGAAACTTTTTTTGTGCTTTCACAGGAATGGAAGCTAGTAGAGTGCCTGCTACCTCGCAACCACATGGTAGGCTCTCAGGTGCAAGAAGAGGAGCAAGCACTTACAAGAAGAGAAAGGCAAAGCACTCTACCATGCTCATAGCCCATCAAGCTCTCAACCAAAGAAAGGTAGAAAAGTGCATTGATAGTGCTTATGAATGTACAACGAATGGTGATCATTGAAAGGAGCTTATCAACTACTCATATTAACATAGGTCTTATTCAAAGTGTGGATTTGTTGAAATAATTATTAGTCTTTTGATTAATACATTGGCTTTTTTGGATTCACTTTTAACATTTTTTTTATTAAAGTGAATATTGCTATTCTACTTATCATTTATTTCATGCCAACGTCTGACTGGTACAAATGATAATGCACACTTACTACTATTAAGAAATTACTCCATATCCTAGTGTAGCAGCGAGGCTCAAAATTAAGTTTGAGCCTAATACAAATGATGATGCACACTTACTATTAAGAAATTACACTTACTCCATATCCTAGTGTAGCGGTGAGGCTCAAAATTAAGTTTGAGCCTCCACTTATGTCCAACCTTGGGGATGTCTTCTAACACAAGGCACAATCTCAAGTTGAGTGATCTTTACTTTGCCCTTGTAAGTGAGGCTCAAACTCAAGTTTGACCCTTATGTGAAAGTCTTGGCATGTAATATGGTTCCTAATTCATCATGGTACATCACTCAATGTTGAGTAATCTAAGTTTGGATACAAAGTATATGTGTAGATATAAAAATGACCTAGTATTATCCTTGGTGTATTATTTAAATCCTAAAAGTAATGGCATTTTATTTTAATCTTACAGATATATACAAAGAAGGGAAAGATGAAGATAACATTGCTCAACTAGAACATCATCATGAAAGCCCTACTAGAGAGATCAACTCTCATGATTCAAATGCTAGAAATAATGAAGACAACATGGTGGAGGTAGATCACATCGATGATTTAGCTTTGCAAACATCTTCAAGGTTAATGAAGAGCTTCAAGAGACTTTTGCAACCAATATTTGGTCCGCCATGCTACACAAGAATGTTTGTGCCTATGTAAACACTCTTCAACAGTATGCACATAAGAAATATCATTTATTTATGGTGTGGGGACAAGAAGAATGTTATATCCATAATCTTTGAAAAGTGTATAGGCCAGATAAGCCTACTGTTGAGGCTATGTTTAAACCTTTACTCAAGGTTTGGAATCAGTGCCAAGATATTTGCAATAAGAAGAATACATTGCTTATTGATGATAGCCCTTTCAAGGGATGTGTTAATCCAAAAGACAACTGTCTCTTCCCTGAAAGTTAATCAAGAGCCTGGGAAAAAAGAGAAGTAGAATCCATAAGCAAGGATCTAGCAATGTTGGCATCCAAAGCTAGAGTACCATTACTATCCAAAGACCAGCTAAGCTTGTTAAAAGTGTGTTACAAAAGAAGGATTTTGAGTGATCAACATGCTATTGCTTATGCTACTCGCTTGGGATATGATCGTGGTCATCTCATAAGTGGAGTTGCAACAAAAGCATACATATCAAGGCTACAAAAGGCTTACTTGAGCTTAGGGGTAGGATAATGTCTGGTTTCATTAAACATTGAGTGACTATATAATCAGATTCCAACCTAACTCATACTAGTTGTTGCTGCAGGTCGAAGGAAACCATTTTTGAGGTCTAAACGTGCAGTTTGAAGTATGGGATCTACACAAATATCAAGACTTGTTGGGTGCAGAATGTTTGGAGCCATTTTGTACTAAAAGCCCATAAGATAAACTTAGGCTTTGGCCAAAACAATGTGCCTAGATGGGTTTAATTTTTGGATTGTACGAGCCAAATCTTTACACTATTGTATCAAGCAATCAAATGCCTCCAAACTTACTGTCATTTGATTATCTCTTTTGTCAATATTTGCAATTCGATTGCAATGAAGATGTGTTTGTTTTTATTGAAGATATTGCCTTGTCAAGGTGTAAGGCTATGAATATTATAATTTAATTTGGATAGACTCAATTATCTCAACAGTGAAAATCTTTTATACATCATATTCAATAAATTTGATGAAATTTAGCATTGACAATATACTCGCTCTTTTATTTTTTTGGTTGAACTTTTGAGGTATTGGAGCATTTGTCTATGAAGGTTTAAGACCATCCATATCATGGATGAATTTATGTTGTTGTTGGCACATAATATATTTATTTAAAATTTTGAATGTCCATTAACCATACATTTTGTTTTCAACAGGATATGTTGAAGCATATAGCTTTGATTTCAAGTGTACAGAAAACTTACTATTGAGGTGGCACCAATCATTGGTGACTCATGTACCTAGAAGCAAAAGAGTTCCACCACCCCCAGATATAATAAGGAAACAAAGAAGAGTATTGATACTTGAACTCAATGGTGTCTTACTTAAGATGTGAACTTGAATGTAACAATCTCATTGAAATTCGATTGCTTCTGGTGTTTTTAAACACCACACTCTTTGGAGATCCCTCAATTCTAAGGTTCCTTTTCCAAGTATTCTTTGGCATTATTATCCCATGTTTTTACTTCAATGTCCCTCAAATTTGAGCATATATATCATAATTTATAATCTTGATATAGTGTCTAAGATGGGTTTTTATCTGTGGATCAATCGTAAACTTAGCACATTGTACTGTCATTGAGATTTACTTTTTGTTTATTTGTTTCTAACACCACACCCTTTAGAGATCTCTCACTTCTAAGGTTCTTTTTAAGTGATATTTAGAATTCTTTTGGCAAATTAAATAAAGCCCATGTTTTTACTTCAATGTCTCAAAGTGGAGATAGTATTTAACATTCTCTTCTTCATATGAAAGGTGTTGTATAATCTCAATTAAGTTTAGTGTCATGTTTCCCTTGTCCTTCCAATATTGTTGCATTGACGTATGTATCTATACAACTACAAAAAAATACGCCAAATAGTTGTGTCAAGATATAATCTATTGGCACAAAGAGTGCACCAACAAATAGATGTTAGCTCAAACTACACAAAAATACCGACTTTCCAACCAATCCTATAAGAAATGGGACTCGAATAATTCCCAAAATTCCTAAATTTGTCTAATAGGTAACACTTTTGATAATAAAATTACCCCTTATGTACCAAAATTTTCACCATTTCAATTAAAAATCCCCTTATGTATTCAAAATTTTTGTAACTCCACAAGAAAACAAAAACCCTTCTATTGAGCTCACATGCTATCTTACATATTTTTAAGTAACCCCCTTGAGAGTCATTGAGAAATTCACATGATTACCTCCTTGTACTGATGGTCTTGTAGGTTTACCTTAGTGGTGTTTCCCTCTTGAGAACAGAGGTAAATGATGTCATATCCCTAATTGTAAATCATTGATAATTGGTGCATGAATGGTCTTCCCAATATTGCATCATAATTGGTGTTGGCCTTCCAAATCTAAAGTCATGTCCTTAATCATGAAGCATTGCAATTGGTGTGGTCCTTACAAATCCAAAGTCAACAACAGTAAATGTCTGCTCATAGGTCTCGCCATAGTGGGCCTTACAGATGGCACATTTATAACTTTTATTGAATCCTTATTCGTAGGATGGTGCGGTATGTAGGTTTAGATTTGTGTGGTACCCATGTGCATTATAAAGGTGGTCTCTTTGTGTATCTTCCCATTATGGATTCTTCAAGGGCATATTTCCTTTCTCAGACAAGCCTCTCTCTTATGATGTGCTCATGGAGCAATCTCTTATTCTCAGTTTCCTCAAGCTCCTTGATCTCTTCTAATGTTTTTGTTTTATTTTTAATCTTTTTGTAGTAGCAAGGCTTTGGCATTTTTATAGGAAAAACTTATTCCTTACTTGATACACTCCTGTCATGTGATTCTCCTCTAACCATGTCTAATGGCGTGTGATCCACACCACTTGTTTCCCTTTTCCTTTTCTCTGAAGACTTTGCACTCATGCACTATGGTGTTGCTTTTGAAAATATCACACTAAGTCATTTCTAAAGAGAATGTAGGGGAGAGGAAAAGCTTGAGTTTTTTGTAAGCAAACACACATATAAAATAGAGAGCAAGGTATAGAAGAGAGAGATAGATGGGTGAATTTTCTTCTATCTTCATCTCTTCTCTACAACCATAAATTAAAGAGATAAGATTACTACCTATAAGGAATAGTAATCTCACTATAACATATAATGGTCAATTTATTATCTAAACTCAAATATATGAATTGACATTATAATAATGTCATAACCTAAATATATGAACTGGTGCTATAACTATTTCATAACTCTAGTACTCTAAATATGGTTTTCATACAACCTATCATCCAACTAGAGGCATATCAACCATAATCTCACCAACCATGCTAGTGAAATAAGTGTAGATACTATCACCCAGGCTAGTCATCAATGTCTATAGCACTAGTTGAGCTCAATATCTCGACACTCTCCCTCGAGCTAAACTCCACACATTACAATCTAAGTAAGATCCTAAATCTATGGAGCTTCTCTACCCTTGTGAAGATGTTAGAGCCACCTCAACATCTGTGCTTATATATACTAGATCTCCATCACCTCTTCTAGAACCTTCTCCCTTCACAAAAAGTCATAATGCACCTCAATGTGCTCCATCCTAGCATCATGGTATACTGGGTTACTCATTAGCTCTATGCTAGTTCTATGCAATAGGGCCAATTTGGACTCAAATTGCACCCTTTAAGGATTTTTTACACATTCTCTCTCTACAAAAATGGGCTCATGGTGAAATTTTTGTAAATCAATTCAAAAGTGAGCGGAGTTTGAACATTTGGAATCTACTCTTTGAGACCTTTCTCATGATATATAGCATGATGGAAAATTTTGTATATTCAAGAAGTCCCCAAATTTAGTGATGACATTTCACGTTACATGCCATGTCATCACCAAATTTAGGGACTTCCTGAATATGTAGGCCGGGGTGCACTAGCATGGAGAGCAAGGGAGCAAAGGCTCAAACTCAACTTTGAGCCTTAACGCCGGGGTGCACTAGCATGGAGAGCAAAGGCTCAATCTCAAGTTTGAGCCTTAAGGCCAGCATGGAGAGCAAAGGCTCAAACTCAAGTTTGAGCCTTAAGGCCGGGGTGCACTAGCATTAAGGCCGGAGTGCACTAGCATGGAGAACGAAGGCTCAATCTGAAGTTTGAGCCTTAGGGCCGGGGTGCACTAGCATGGAGAGCAAAGGAGCAAAGCCTCAAACTCAAGTTCGAGCCTTATGGCCAGGGTGCACTAGCATGGAGAACGAAGGCTCAATCTGAAGTTCGAGCCTTAAGGCCGGGGTGCACTAGCATGGAGAGAAAAGGAGCAAACGCTCAAACTCAAGTTCGAGCCTTAAGGTCGGGGTGCACTAGCATGGAGAGCAAAGGCTCAAACTCAAGCTTGAGCCTTAAGGCCGGGGTGCACTAGCATGGAGAACAAAGGCTCAATCTGAGGTTCGAGCCTTAAGGCCGGGGTGCACTAGCATGGAGAACGAAGGCTCAATCTGAAGTTCAAGCCTTAAGACTGGGGTGCACTAGCATGGAGAGAAAAGGCTCAAACTCAAGTTCGAGCCTTAAGGCCGGGGTGCACTAGCATGGAGAACGAAGGCTCAATCTGAAGTTCAAACCTTAAGGCCGGGGTGCACTAGCATGGAGAGCAAAGGAGCAAAGGCTCAAACTCAAGTTTGAGCCTTCAGGCCGGGGTGCACTAGCATGGAGAGCAAAGGAGCAAAGGGTCAAACTCAAGTTCGAGCCTTAAGGCCGGGGTGCACTAGCATGGAGAGCAAAGGAGCAAAGGCTTAAACTCAACTTTGAGCCTTAACACCGGGGTGCACTAGCATGGAGAGCAAAGGCTCAATCTCAAGTTTGAGCCTTAAGGCCGGGGTGCACTAGCATGGAGAGCAAAGGCTCAAACTCAAGTTCGAGCCTTAAGGCCGGAGTGCACTAGCATTAAGGCCGGGGTGCACTAGCATGGAGAACGAAGGCTCAATCTGAAGTTCGAGCCTTAAGGCCGGGGTGCACTAGCATGGAGAGCAAAGGAGCAAAGGCTCAAACTCAAGTTCGAGCCTTAAGGCCGGGGTGCACTAGCATGGAGAGCAAAGGCTCAAACTCAAGTTCGAGCCTTAAGGCCCGGGGTGCACTAGCATGGAGAACGAAGGCTCAATCTGAAGTTCTAGCCTTAAGGCCGGGGTGCACTAGCATGGAGAGCAAAGGAGCAAAGGCTCAAACTCAAGTTCGAGCCTTAAGGCCGGGGTGCACTAGCATGGAGAGTAAAGGCTCAAACTTAAGTTTGAGCCTTAAGGCCGGGGTGCATTAGCATGGAGAACGAAGGCTCAATCTGAAGTTGGAGCCTTAAGGCCGGGGTGCACTAGCATGGAGAACGAAGGCTCAAACTCAACTTTGAGCCTTAACGCCGGGGTGCACTAGCATGGAGAGCAAAGGAGCAAAGGCTCAATCTCAAGTTTGAGCCTTAAGGCCGGGGTGCACTAGCATGGAGAGCAAAGGCTCAAACTCAAGTTCGAGCCTTAAGGCCGGGGTGCACTAGCATTAAGGCCGGGGTGCACTAGCATGGAGAACGAAGGCTCAATCTGAAGTTCGAGCCTTAAGGCCGGGGTGCACTAGCATGGAGAGCAAAGGAGCAAAGGCTCAAACTCAAGTTCGAGCCTTAAGGCCGGGGTGCACTAGCATGGAGAGCAAAGGCTCAAACTCAAGTTCGAGCCTTAAGGCCGGGGTGCACTAGCATGGAGAACGAAGGCTCAATCTGAAGTTCGAGCCTTAAGGCCGGGGTGCACTAGCATGGAGAGCAAAGAAGCAAAGGCTCAAACTCAAGTTCGAGCCTTAAGGCCGGGGTGCACTAGCATGGAGAGCAAAGGCTCAAACTTAAGTTTGAGCCTTAAGGTCGGGGTGCATTAGCATGGAGAACGAAGGCTCAATCTTAAGTTGGAGCCTTAAGGCCGGGGTGCACTAGCATGGAGAACGAAGGCTCAAACTCAACTTTGAGCCTTAACGCCGGGGTGCACTAGCATGGAGAGCAAAGGAGCAAAGGCTCAATCTCAAGTTTGAGCCTTAAGGCCGGGGTGCACTAGCATGGAGAGCAAAGGCTCAAACTCAAGTTCGAGCCTTAAGGCCGGGGTGCACTAGCATTAAGGCCGGGGTGCACTAGCATGGAGAACGAAGGCTCAATCTGAAGGTCGAGCCTTAAGGTCGGGGTGCACTAGCATGGAGAGCAAAGGAGCAAAGGCTCAAACTCAAGTTCAAGCCTTAAGGCCGGGGTGCACAAGCATGGAGAGCAAAGGCTCAAACTCAAGTTCGAGCCTTAAGGCCGGGGTGCACTAGCATGGAGAACGAAGGCTCAATCTGAAGTTCGAGCCTTAAGGCCCGGGGTGCACTAGCATGGAGAGCAAAGGAGCAAAGGCTCAAACTCAAGTTCAAGCCTTAAGGCCGGGTTGCAGTAGCATGGAGAGCAAAGGCTCAAACTCAAGTTCGAGCCTTAAGGCCGAGGTGCACTAGCATGGAGAACCAAGGCTCAATCTGAAGTTTGAGCCTTTAGGCCAGGGTGCACTAGGATGGAGAGCAAAGGAGCAAAGGCTCAAACTCAAGTTCGAGCCTTAAGGCCGGGGTGCACTAGCATGGAGAGCAAAGGCTCAAACTCAAGTTTGAGCCTTAAGGCCGGGGTGCACTAGCATGGAGAACGAAGGCTCAATCTGAGGTTCGAGCCTTAAGGCCGGGGTGCACTAGCATGGAGAGCAAAGGCTCAAACTCAAGTTCGAGCCTTAAGGCCGGGGTGCACTAGCATGGAGAACGAAGGCTCAATCTGAAGTTCGAGCCTTAACGCCGGGGTGCACTAGCATGGAGAGCAAAGGAGCAAAGGCTCAAACTCAAGTTCGAGCCTTAAGGCCGGGGTGCACTAGCATGGAGAGCAAAGGCTCAAACTGAAGTTCGAGCCTTAAGGCCGGGGTGCACTAGCATGGAGAACGAAGGCTCATCTGAAGTTCAAACCTTAAGGCCGGGGTGCACTAGCATGGAGAGCAAAGGAGCAAAGGCTCAAACTCAAGTTCGAGCCTTTAGGCCGGGGTGCACTAGCATGGAGAGCAAAGGAGCAAAGGGTCAAACTCAAGTTCGAGCCTTAAGGCCGGGGTGCACTAGCATGGAGAGCAAAGGAGCAAAGGCTTAAACTCAACTTTGAGCCTTAACGCCGGGGTGCACTAGCATGGAGAGCAAAGGCTCAATCTCAAGTTTGAGCCTTAAGGCCGGGGTGCACTAGCATGGAGAGCAAAGGCTCAAACTCAAGTTCGAGCCTTAAGGCCTAGCATTAAGGCCGCGCTGCACTAGCATGGAGAACGAAGGCTCAATCTGAAGTTCGAGCCTTAAGGCCGGGGTGCACTAGCATGGAGAGCAAAGGAGCAAAGGCTCAAACTCACGTTCGAGCCTTAAGGCCGGGGTGCACTAGCATGGAGAGCAAAGGCTCAATTTCAAGTTCGAGCCTTAAGGCCGGGGTGCACTAGCATGGAGAACGAAGGCTCAATCTGAAGTTCGAGCCTTAAGGCCGGGGTGCACTAGCATGGAGAGCAAAGGAGCAAAGGCTCAAACTCAAGTTCGAGCCTTAAGGCCGGGGTGCACTAGCATGGAGAGCAAAGGCTCAAACTTAAGTTTGAGCCTTAAGGCCGGGGTGCATTAGCATGGAGAACGAAGGCTCAATCTGAAGTTGGAGCCTTAAGGCCGGGGTGCACTAGCATGGAGAACGAAGGCTCAAACTCAACTTTGAGCCTTAACGCCGGGGTGCACTAGCATGGAGAGCAAAGGAGCAAAGGCTCAATCTCAAGTTTGAGCCTTAAGGCCGGGGTACACTAGCATGGAGAGCAAAGGCTCAAACTCAAGTTCGAGCCTTAAGGCCGGGGTGCACTAGCATTAAGGCCGGGGTGCACTAGCATTAAGGCCGGGGTGCACTAGCATGGAGAACGAAGGCTCAATCTGAAGGTCGAGCCTTAAGGCGGGGTGCACTAGCATGGAGAGCAAAGGAGCAAAGGCTCAAACTCAAGTTCAAGCCTTAAGGCCGGGGTGCACAAGCATGGAGAGCAAAGGCTCAAACTCAAGTTCGAGCCTTAAGGCCGGGGTGCACTAGCATGTAGAACGAAGGCTCAATCTGAAGTTCGAGCCTTAAGGCCCGGGGTGCACTAGCATGGAGAGCAAAGGAGCAAAGGCTCAAACTCAAGTTCAAGCCTTCATTCTCCATGCTAGTGCACCCAAGCCTTAAGGCTAGGACTTCAGATTGAGCCTTCGTTCTCCATGCTTGTGCACCCCGGCCTTAAGGCTCGAACTTGAGTTTGAGCCTTTGCTCTCCATGCTAGTGCACCCCGGCCTTAAGGCTCGAACTTGAGTTTGAGCCTTTGCTCCTTTGCTCTCCATGCTAGTGCACCCTGGCCTTAAGGCTCGAACTTCAGATTGAGCCTTCGTTCTCCATGCTAGTGCACCTCGGCCTTAAGGCTCAAACTTGAGTTTGAGCCTTTGCTCTCCATGCTAGTGCACCCCGGACTTAAGGCTCAAACTCAAAGTTTGAGCCTTTGCTCCCTTGCTCTCCATGCTAGTGCACCCCGGGCTTAAGGCTCGAACTTCAGATTGAGCCTTCGTTCTCCATGCTAGTGCACCCCGGCCTTAAGGCTCGAACTTGAGTTTGAGTCTTTGCTCTCCATGCTAGTGCACCCCAGCCTTTAGGCTCGAACTTGAGTTTGAGCCTTTGCTCCTTTACTCTCCATGCTAGTGCACCCCGGCCTTAAGGCTCGAACTTGAGTTTGAGCCTTTTCTCTCCATGCTAGTGCACCCCGGCCTTAAGGCTCGAACTTGAGTTTGAGCCTTTGCTCTCCATGCTAGTGCACGCCGGCCTTAAGGCTCGAACCTCAGATTGAGCCTTCGTTCTCCATGCTAGTGCACCCCGGCCTTAAGGCTCAAACTTGAGTTTGAGCCTTTGCTCTCCATGCTAGTGCGGCCTTAAGGCTCGAACTTGAGTTTGAGCCTTTGCTCCTTTGCTCTCCATGCTAGTGCACCCTGGCCTTAAGGCTCGAACTTCAGACTGAGCCTTCGTTGTCCATGCTAGTGCACCCTGGCCGTAAGGCTCGAACTTGAGTTTGAGTATTTGCTCTCCATGCTAGTGCACCCCGGACTTAAGGCTCGAACTTGAGTTTGAGCCTTTGCTCCTTTTCTCTCCATGCTAGTGCACCCCGACCTTAAGGCTCGAACTTCAGATTGAGCATTCGTTCTCCATGCTAGTGTACCCCGGCCTTAAGGCTCGAACTTGAGTTTGAGCCTTTGCTCTCCATGCTAGTGCACCCCAGCCTTAAGGCTCGAACCTCAGATTGAGCCTTCGTTCTCCATGCTAGTGCACCCCGGCCTTAAGGCTCAAACTTGAGTTTGAGCCTTTGCTCTCCATGCTAGTGCACCCTGGCCTTAAGGCTCGAACTTGAGTTTGAGCCTTTGCTCCTTTGCTCTCCATGCTAGTGCACCCTGACCTTAAGGCTTGAACTTCAGATTGAGCCTTTGTTCTCCATGCTAGTGCACCTCGGCCTTAAGGCTCAAACTTGAGTTTGAGCCTTTGCTCTCCATGCTAGTGCACCCCGGACTTAAGGCTCGAACTTGAGTTTGAGCCTTTGCTCCTTTGCTCTCCATGCTAGTGCACCCGGCCTTAAGGCTCGAACTTCAGATTGAGCCTTCGTTCTCCATGCTAGTGCACCCCGGCCTTAAGGCTCGAACTTGAGTTTGAGCCTTTACTCTCCATGCTAGTGCACCCCGGCCTTAAGGCTCGAACTTGAGTTTGAGCCTTTGCTCCTTTGCTCTCCATGCTAGTGCACCCCGGCCTTAAGGCTCGAAATTCAGATTGAGCCTTTGTTCTCCATGCTAGTGCACGCCGACCTTTAGGCTCGAACTTGAGTTTGAGCCTTTGCCTCATGCTAGTGCACCCCGGCCTTAAGGCTTGAACTTGAGTTTGAGCCTTTGCTCCTTTGCTCTCCATGCTAGTGCACCCCGGTCTTAAGGCTCAAACTTCAGATTGAGCCTTCGTTCTCCATGCTAGTGCACCCCGGCCTTAGTGCTAGTGCACCCCGGCCTTAAGGCTCCAATTTGAGTTTGAGCCTTTGCTCTCCATGCTAGTGCACCCCGGCCTTAAGGCTCAAACTTGAGATTGAGCCTTTGCTCCTTTGCTCTCCATGCTAGTGCACCCCGGAACGAATGCTCAAAGTTCAGTTTGAGCCTTCGTTCTCCATGCTAGTGCACCCCGGCCTTAAGGCTCGAACTTCAGATTGAGCCTTCGTTCTCCATGCTAGTGCACCCCGGCCTTAAGGCTCGAACTTGAGTTTGAGCCTTTGCTCTCCATGCTAGTGCACCCCGGCCTTAAGGCTCGAACTTGAGTTTGAGCCTTTGCTCCTTTGCTCTCCATCCTAGTGCACCCCGGCCTTAAGGCTCGAACTTCAGATTGAGCCTTCGTTCTCCATGCAAACCTCGGCCTTAAGGCTCGAACTTGAGTTTGAGCCTTTGATCTCCATGCTAGTGCACCCAGGCCCCTTAAGGCTCGAACTTGAGCTTGAGCCTTTGCTCCTTTGCTCTCCATGCTAGTGCACCCCGGCCTTAAGGCTCGAACTTCAGATTGAGCCTTCGTTCTCCATGCTAGTGCACCCCGACATTAATGCTAGTGCACCCCGGCCTTAAGGCTCAAACTTGAGCTTGAGCCTTTGCTCTCCATGCTAGTGCACCCCGGCCTTAAGGCTCAAACTTGAGATTGAGCCTTTGCTCTCCATGCTAGTGCACCCCGGCGTTAAGGCTCAAAGTTGAGTTTGAGCCTTTGCTCCTTTGCTCTCCATGCTAGTGCACCCCGGCCTTAAGGCTCGAGCTTGAGTTTGACCCTTTTCTCCTTTGCTCTCCATGCTAGTACACCCCGGCCTTAAGGCTCAAACTTGAGTTTGAGCCTTTGCTCCTTTGCTCTCCATGCTAGTGCACCCTGGCCTTAAGGTTCGAACTTCAGATTGAGCCTTCGTTCTCCATGCTAGTGCACCCCGCCTTAAGGCTCGAACTTGAGTTTGAGCCTTTGCTCCTTTTCTCTCCATGCTAGTGCACCCCGGCCTTAAGGCTCGAACTTCAGATTGAGCCTTCGTTCTCCATGCTAGTGCACCCCGGCCTTAAGGCTCGAACTTGAGTTTGAGCCTTTGCTCTCCATGCTTGTGCACCCCGGCCGTAAGGCTCGAACTTGAGTTTGAGCCTTTGCTCCTTTGCTCTCCATGCTAGTGCACCCCGGCCTTAAGGCTCGAACTTCAGATTGAGCCTTCGTTCTCCATGCTAGTGGACGCCGGCCCCTTAAGGCTCGAACTTGAGTTTGAGCCTTTGCTCTCCATGCTAGTGCACCCCGGCCTTAAGGCTTGAACTTGAGTTCGAGCCTTTGCTCCTTTGCTCTCCATGCTAGTGCACCCCGGCCTTAAGGCTCGAATCTCAGATTGAGCCTTCGTTCTCCATGCTAGTGCACCCCGGCCTTAAGGCTCGAACTTGAGTTTGAGCCTTTGCTCTCCATGCTAGTGCACCCCGGCCTTAAGGCTCAAACTTGAGATTGAGCCTTTGCTCCTTTGCTCTCCATGCTAGTGCACCCCGGTGTTAAGGCTCAAAGTTGACTTTGAGCCTTCGTTCTCCATGCTAGTGCACCCCGGCCTTAAGGCTCCAACTTCAGATTGAGCGTTTGTTCTCCATGCTAATGCACCCCGGCCTTAAGGCTCAAACTTAGGTTTGAGCCTTTGCTCTCCATGCTAGTGCACCCCGGCCTTAAGGCTCGAACTTGAGTTTGAGCCTTTGCTCCTTTGCTCTCCATGCTAGTGCACCCCGGCCTTAAGGCTCGAACTTCAGATTGAGCCTTCGTTCTCCATGCTAGTGCACCCCGGCCTTAAGGCTCGAACTTGAGTTTGAGCCTTTGCTCTCCATGCTAGTGCACCCCGGCCTTAAGGCTCGAACTTGAGTTTGAGCCTTTGCTCCTTTGCTCTCCATGCTAGTGCACCCCGGCCTTAAGGCTCGAACTTCAGATTGAGCCTTCGTTCTCCATGCTAGTGCACCCCGGCCTTAATGCTAGTGCACCCCGGCCTTAAGGCTCGAACTAGAGTTTGAGCCTTTGCTCTCCATGCTAGTGCACCCCGGCCTTAAGGCTCAAACTTAAGATTGAGCCTTTGCTCTCCATGCTAGTGCACCCCCGCGTTAAGGCTCAAAGTTGAGTTTAAGCCTTTGCTCCTTTGCTCTCCATGCTAGTGAACCCCGAGGCCTTAAGGCTCGAACTTGAGTTTGACCCTTTGCTCCTTTGCTCTCCATGCTAGTGCACCCCGGCCTGAAGGCTCGAACATGAGTTTGAGACTTTGCTCCTTTGCTCTCCATGCTAGTGCACCCCGGCCTTAAGGTTTGAACTTCAGATTGAGCCTTCGTTCTCCATGCTAGTGCACCCCGGCCTTAAGGCTCGAGCTTGAGTTTGAGCTTTTGCTCTCCATGCTAGTGCACCCCAGTCTTAAGGCTTGAACTTCAGATTGAGCCTTCGTTCTCCATGCTAGTGCACCCCGGCCTTAAGGCTCGAACTTCAGATTGAGCCTTCGTTCTCCATGCTAGTGGACGCCGGCCCCTTAAGGCTCGAACTTGAGTTTGAGCCTTTGCTCTCCATGCTAGTGCACCCCGGCCTTAAGGCTTGAACTTGAGTTCGAGCCTTTGCTCCTTTGCTCTCCATGCTAGTGCACCCCGGCCTTAAGGCTCGAACTTCAGATTGAGCCTTCGTTCTCCATGCTAGTGCACCCGGGCCTTAATGCACCCCGGCCTTAAGGCTCGAACTTGAGTTTGAGCCTTTGCTGTCCATGCTAGTGCACCCCCGCCTTAAGGCCCAAACTTGAGATTGAGCCTTTGCTCCTTTGCTCTCCATGCTAGTGCACCCCGACGTTAAGGCTCAAAGTTGAGTTTGAGCCTTCGTTCTCCATGCTAGTGCTCCAACTTCAGATTGAGCCTTCGTTCTCCATGCTAGTGCACCCCGGCGTTAAGGCTCAAAGTTGAGTTTGAGCCTTCGTTCTCCATGCTAGTGCACCCCGGCCTTAAGGCTCCAACTTCAGATTGAGCCTTCGTTCTCCATGCTAATGCACCCCGGCCTTAAGGCTCAAACTTAAGTTTGAGCCTTTGCACTCCATGCTAGTGCACCCCGGCCTTAAGGCTCGAACTTGAGTTTGAGCCTTTGCTCCTTTGCTCTCCATGCTAGTGCACCCCGGCCTTAAGGCTCAAACTTCAGATTGAGCCTTCGTTCTCCATGCTAGTGCACCCCGGCCTTAAGGCTCGAACTTGAGTTTGAGCCTTTGCTCTCCATGCTAGTGCACCCTGGCCTTAAGGCTCGAACTTGAGTTTGAGCCTTTGCTCCTTTGCTCTCCATGCTAGTGCACCCTGGCCTTAAGGCTCGAACTTCGGATTGAGCCTTCGTTCTCCATGCTAGTGCACCCTGGCCTTAAGGCCCGAACTTGAGTTTGAGCCTTTGCTCTCCATGCTAGTGCACCTCGGCCTTAAGGCTCGAACTTGAGTTTGAGCCTTTGCTCCTTTGCTCTCCATGCTAGTGCACCCCGACCTTAAGGCTCGAACTTCACATTGAGCCTTCGTTCTCCATGCTAGTGCACCCCGGCCTTAAGGCTCGAGCTTGAGGTTGAGCCTTTGCTCTCCATGCTAGTGCATGCCGGCCTTAAGGCTCGAACCTCAGATTGAGCCTTCGTTCGCCATTCTAGTGCACCCCGGCCTTAAGGCTCAAACTTGAGTTTGAGCCTTTGCTCTCCATGCTAGTGCACCCCGGCCTTAAGGCTCGAACTTGAGTTTGAGCCTTTGCTCCTTTGCTCTCCATGCTAGTGCACCCTGGCCTTAAGGCTCGAACTTCGGATTGAGCCTTCGTTCTCCATGCTAGTGCACCCCGGCCTTAAGGCTCGAACTTGAGTTTGAGCCTTTGCTCTCCATGCTAGTGCACCCCGGCCTTAAGGCTCGAACTTGAGTTTGAGCCTTTGCTCCTTTGCTCTTCATGCTAGTGCACCCCGGCGTTAAGGCTCGAACTTCAGATTGAGCCTTCGTTCTCCATGCTAGTGCACCCCGGCCTTAAGGCTCGAACTTGAGTTTGAGCCTTTGCTCTCCATGCTAGTGCACGCCGGCCTTAAGGCTCGAACCTCAGATTGAGCCTTCGTTCTCCATGCTAGTGCACCCCGGCCTTAAGGCTCAAACTTGAGTTTGAGCCTTTGCTCTCCATGCTAGTGCGGCCTTAAGGCTCGAACTTGAGTTTGAGCCTTTGCTCCTTTGCTCTCCATGCTAGTGCACCCTGGCCTTAAGGCTCGAACTTCAGACTGAGCCTTCGTTGTCCATGCTAGTGCACCCTGGCCGTAAGGCTCGAACTTGAGTTTGAGTATTTGCTCTCCATGCTAGTGCACCCCGGACTTAAGGCTCGAACTTGAGTTTGAGCCTTTGCTCCTTTTCTCTCCATGCTAGTGCACCCCGACCTTAAGGCTCGAACTTCAGATTGAGCATTCGTTCTCCATGCTAGTGTACCCCGGCCTTAAGGCTCGAACTTGAGTTTGAGCCTTTGCTCTCCATGCTAGTGCACCCCAGCCTTAAGGCTCGAACCTCAGATTGAGCCTTCGTTCTCCATGCTAGTGCACCCCGGCCTTAAGGCTCAAACTTGAGTTTGAGCCTTTGCTCTCCATGCTAGTGCACCCTGGCCTTAAGGCTCGAACTTGAGTTTGAGCCTTTGCTCCTTTGCTCTCCATGCTAGTGCACCCTGACCTTAAGGCTTGAACTTCAGATTGAGCCTTCGTTCTCCATGCTAGTGCACCCCGGCCTTAAGGCTCGAACTTGAGTTTGAGCCTTTACTCTCCATGCTAGTGCACCCCGGCCTTAAGGCTCGAACTTGAGTTTGAGCCTTTGCTCCTTTGCTCTCCATGCTAGTGCACCCCGGCCTTAAGGCTCGAAATTCAGATTGAGCCTTCGTTCTCCATGCTAGTGCACGCCGACCTTTAGGCTCGAACTTGAGTTTGAGCCTTTGCCTCATGCTAGTGCACCCCGGCCTTAAGGCTTGAACTTGAGTTTGAGCCTTTGCTCCTTTGCTCTCCATGCTAGTGCACCCCGGTCTTAAGGCTCAAACTTCAGATTGAGCCTTCGTTCTCCATGCTAGTGCACCCCGGCCTTAGTGCTAGTGCACCCCGGCCTTAAGGCTCGAACTTGAGTTTGAGCCTTTGCTCTCCATGCTAGTGCACCCCGGCCTTAAGGCTCAAACTTGAGATTGAGCCTTTGCTCCTTTGCTCTCCATGCTAGTGCACCCCGGAACGAATGCTCAAAGTTCAGTTTGAGCCTTCGTCCTCCATGCTAGTGCACCCCGGCCTTAAGGCTCGAACTTCAGATTGAGCCTTCGTTCTCCATGCTAGTGCACCCCGGCCTTAAGGCTCGAACTTGAGTTTGAGCCTTTGCTCTCCATGCTAGTGCACCCCGGCCTTAAGGCTCGAACTTGAGTTTGAGCCTTTGCTCCTTTGCTCTCCATCCTAGTGCACCCCGGCCTTAAGGCTCGAACTTCAGATTGAGCCTTCGTTCTCCATGCAAACCTCGGCCTTAAGGCTCGAACTTGAGTTTGAGCCTTTGATCTCCATGCTAGTGCACCCAGGCCCCTTAAGGCTCGAACTTGAGCTTGAGCCTTTGCTCCTTTGCTCTCCATGCTAGTGCACCCCGGCCTTAAGGCTCGAACTTCAGATTGAGCCTTCGTTCTCCATGCTAGTGCACCCCGACATTAATGCTAGTGCACCCCGGCCTTAAGGCTCAAACTTGAGTTTGAGCCTTTGCTCTCCATGCTAGTGCACCCCGGCCTTAAGGCTCAAACTTGAGATTGAGCCTTTGCTCTCCATGCTAGTGCACCCCGGCGTTAAGGCTCAAAGTTGAGTTTGGGCCTTTGCTCCTTTGCTCTCCATGCTAGTGCACCCCGGCCTTAAGGCTCGAGCTTGAGTTTGACCCTTTTCTCCTTTGCTCTCCATGCTAGTGCACCCCGGCCTTAAGGCTCAAACTTGAGTTTGAGCCTTTGCTCCTTTGCTCTCCATGCTAGTGCACCCTGGCCTTAAGGTTCGAACTTCAGATTGAGCCTTCGTTCTCCATGCTAGTGCACCCCGCCTTAAGGCTCGAACTTGAGTTTGAGCCTTTGCTCCTTTTCTCTCCATGCTAGTGCACCCCGGCCTTAAGGCTCGAACTTCAGATTGAGCCTTCGTTCTCCATGCTAGTGCACCCCGGCCTTAAGGCTCGAACTTGAGTTTGAGCCTTTGCTCTCCATGCTTGTGCACCCCGGCCGTAAGGCTCGAACTTGAGTTTGAGCCTTTGCTCCTTTGCTCTCCATGCTAGTGCACCCCGGCCTTAAGGCTCGAACTTCAGATTGAGCCTTCGTTCTCCATGCTAGTGGACGCCGGCCCCTTAAGGCTCGAACTTGAGTTTGAGCCTTTGCTCTCCATGCTAGTGCACCCCGGCCTTAAGGCTTGAACTTGAGTTCGAGCCTTTGCTCCTTTGCTCTCCATGCTAGTGCACCCCGGCCTTAAGGCTCCAATCTCAGATTGAGCCTTCGTTCTCCATGCTAGTGCACCCCGGCCTTAAGGCTCGAACTTGAGTTTGAGCCTTTGCTCTCCATGCTAGTGCACCCCGGCCTTAAGGCTCAAACTTGAGATTGAGCCTTTGCTCCTTTGCTCTCCATGCTAGTGCACCCCGGTGTTAAGGCTCAAAGTTGACTTTGAGCCTTCGTTCTCCATGCTAGTGCACCCCGGCCTTAAGGCTCCAACTTCAGATTGAGCGTTTGTTCTCCATGCTAATGCACCCCGGCCTTAAGGCTCAAACTTAGGTTTGAGCCTTTGCTCTCCATGCTAGTGCACCCCGGCCTTAAGGCTCGAACTTGAGTTTGAGCCTTTGCTCCTTTGCTCTCCATGCTAGTGCACCCCGGCCTTAAGGCTCGAACTTCAGATTGAGCCTTCGTTCTCCATGCTAGTGCACCCCGGCCTTAAGGCTCGAACTTGAGTTTGAGCCTTTGCTCTCCATGCTAGTGCACCCGCGGCCTTAAGGCTCGAACTTGAGTTTGAGCCTTTGCTCCTTTGCTCTCCATGCTAGTGCACCCCGGCCTTAAGGCTCGAACTTCAGATTGAGCCTTCGTTCTCCATGCTAGTGCACCCCGGCCTTAATGCTAGTGCACCCCGGCCTTGAGGCTCGAACTAGAGTTTGAGCCTTTGCTCTCCATGCTAGTGCACCCCGGCCTTAAGGCTCAAACTTAAGATTGAGCCTTTGCTCTCCATGCTAGTGCACCCCCGCGTTAAGGCTCAAAGTTGAGTTTAAGCCTTTGCTCCTTTGCTCTCCATGCTAGTGAACCCCGGGGCCTGAAGGCTCGAACATGAGTTTGAGACTTTGCTCCTTTGCTCTCCATGCTAGTGCACCCCGGCCTTAAGGTTTGAACTTCAGATTGAGCCTTCGTTCTCCATGCTAGTGCACCCCGGCCTTAAGGCTCGAACTTGAGTTTGAGCTTTTGCTCTCCATGCTAGTGCACCCCAGTCTTAAGGCTTGAACTTCAGATTGAGCCTTCGTTCTCCATGCTAGTGCACCCCGGCCTTAAGGCTCGAACTTCAGATTGAGCCTTCGTTCTCCATGCTAGTGGACGCCGGCCCCTTAAGGCTCGAACTTGAGTTTGAGCCTTTGCTCTCCATGCTAGTGCACCCCGGCCTTAAGGCTTGAACTTGAGTTCGAGCCTTTGCTCCTTTGCTCTCCATGCTAGTGCACCCCGGCCTTAAGGCTCGAACTTCAGATTGAGCCTTCGTTCTCCATGCTAGTGCACCCGGGCCTTAATGCACCCCGGCCTTAAGGCTCGAACTTGAGTTTGAGCCTTTGCTGTCCATGCTAGTGCACCCCCGCCTTAAGGCCCAAACTTGAGATTGAGCCTTTGCTCCTTTGCTCTCCATGCTAGTGCACCCCGACGTTAAGGCTCAAAGTTGAGTTTGAGCCTTCGTTCTCCATGCTAGTGCTCCAACTTCAGATTGAGCCTTCGTTCTCCATGCTAGTGCACCCCGGCGTTAAGGCTCAAAGTTGAGTTTGAGCCTTCGTTCTCCATGCTAGTGCACCCCGGCCTTAAGGCTCCAACTTCAGATTGAGCCTTCGTTCTCCATGCTAATGCACCCCGGCCTTAAGGCTCAAACTTAAGTTTGAGCCTTTGCACTCCATGCTAGTGCACCCCGGCCTTAAGGCTCGAACTTGAGTTTGAGCCTTTGCTCCTTTGCTCTCCATGCTAGTGCACCCCGGCCTTAAGGCTCAAACTTCAGATTGAGCCTTCGTTCTCCATGCTAGTGCACCCCGGCCTTAAGGCTCGAACTTGAGTTTGAGCCTTTGCTCTCCATGCTAGTGCACCCCGGCCTTAAGGCTCGAACTTGATTTTGAGCCTTTGCTCCTTTGCTCTCCATGCTAGTGCACCCCGGCCTTAAGGCTCGAACTTCAGATTGAGCCTTCGTTCTCCATGCCAGTGCACCCCGGCCTTAAGGCTCGAACTTAATGCTAGTGCACCCCGGCCTTAAGGCTCGAACTTAATGCTAGTGCACCCCGGTCTTAATGCTAGTGCACCCCGGCCTTAAGGCTCGAACTTGAGTTTGAGCCTTTGCTCTCCATGCTAGTGCACCCCGGCCTTAAGGCTCAAACTTGAGATTGAGCCTTTTCTCTCCATGCTAGTGCACCCCGGCGTTAAGGCTCAAAGTTGAGTTTAAGCCTTTGCTCCTTTGCTCTCCATGCTAGTGCACCCCGGCCTTAAGGCTCGAACTTGAGTTAGACCCTTTGCTCCTTTGCTCTCCATGCTAGTGCACCCCGGCCTGAAGGCTCGAACTTGAGTTTGAGCCTTTGCTCCTTTGCTCTCCATGCTAGTGCACCCCGGCCTTAAGGTTTGAACTTCAGATTGAGCCTTCGTTCTCCATGCTAGTGCACCCCGGCCTTAAGGCTCGAACTTGAGTTTGAGCCTTTGCTCTCCATGCTAGTGCACCCCAGTCTAAAGGCTTGAACTTCAGATTGAGCCTTCGTTCTCCATGCTAGTGCACCCCGGCCTTAAGGCTCGAACCTCAGATTGAGCCTTTGTTCTCCATGCTAGTGCACCCCGGCCTTAAGGCTCAAACTTGAGTTTGAGCCTTTGCTCTCCATGCTAGTGCACCCCGACCTTAAGGCTCGAACTTGAGTTTGAGCCTTTGCTCCTTTGCTCTCCATGCTAGTGCACCCCGGCCTTAAGGCTCGAACTTCAGATTGAGCCTTCGTTCTCCATGCTAGTGCACCCTGGCCGTAAGGCTCGAACTTGAGTTTGAGCCTTTGCTCCTTTGCTCTCCATGCACCCTGGCCCTAAGGCTCAAACTTCAGATTGAGCCTTCGTTCTCCATGCTAGTGCACCCCGGGGCCTTAATGCTAGTGCACCCCGGCCTTAAGGCTCGAACTTGAGTTTGAGCCTTTGCTCTCCATGCTGGCCTTAGGGCTCAAACTTGAGATTGAGCCTTTGCTCTCCATGCTAGTGCACCCTGGCGTTAAGGCTCAAAGTTGAGTTTGAGCCTTTGCTCCTTTGCTCTCCATGCTAGTGCACCCCGGCCTTAAGGCTCGAACTTGAGTTTGACCCTTTGCTCCTTTGCTCTCCATGCTAGTGCACCCCGGCCTTAAGGCTCGAACTTGAGTTTAAGCCTTTGCTCCTTTGCTCTCCATGCTAGTGCACCCCGGCCTTAAGGTTCGAACTTCACATTAAGCCTTCGTTCTCCATGCTAGTGCACCCCGGCCTTAAGGCTCGAACTTGAGTTTGAGCCTTTGCTCCTTTGCTCTCCATGCTAGTGCACCCCGGCCTTAAGGCTCGAACTTCAGATTGAGCCTTCGTTCTCCATGCTAGTGCACCCTGGCCTTAAGGCTCGAACTTGAGTTTGAGCCTTTGCTCTCCATGCTAGTGCACCGCGGCCTTAAGGCTCGAACTTGAGTTTGAGCCTTTGCTCCTTTGCTCTCCATGCTAGTGCACCCCGACCTTAAGGCTCGAACTTCACATTGAGCCTTCGTTCTCCATGCTAGTGCACCCCGGCCTTAAGGCTCGAGCTTGAGGTTGAGGCTTTGCTCTCCATGCTAGTGCATGCCGGCCTTAAGGCTCGAACCTCAGATTGAGCCTTCGTTCTCCATTCTAGTGCACCCCGGCCTTAAGGCTCAAACTTGAGTTTGAGCCTTTGCTCTCCATGCTAGTGCACCCCGGCCTTAAGGCTCGAACTTGAGTTTGAGCCTTTGCTCCTTTGCTCTCCATGCTAGTGCACCCTGGCCTTAAGGCTCGAACTTCGGATTGAGCCTTCGTTCTCCATGCTAGTGCACCCCGGCCTTAAGGCTCGAACTTGAGTTTGAGCCTTTGCTCTCCATGCTAGTGCACCCCGGCCTTAAGGCTCGAACTTGAGTTTGAGCCTTTGCTCCTTTGCTCTTCATGCTAGTGCACCGCGGCGTTAAGGCTCGAACTTCAGATTGAGCCTTCGTTCTCCATGCTAGTGCACCCCGGCCTTAAGGCTCGAACTTGAGTTTGAGCCTTTGCTCTCCATGCTAGTGCACCCCGGCCTTAAGGCTCGAACCTCAGATTGAGCCTTCGTTCTCCATGCCAGTGCACCCCGACCTTAAGACTCAAACTTGAGTTTGAGCCTTTGCTCTCTATGCTAGTGCACCCCGGCCTTAAGGCTCGAACTTGAGTTTGAGCCTTTGCTCCTTTGCTCTCCATGCTAGTGCACCCTGGCCTTAAGGCTCAAACTTCAGAATGAGCCTTGGTTCTCCATCCTAGTGCACCTCGGCCTTAAGGCTCGAACTTGAGTTTGAGCCTTTGCTCTCCATGCTACTGCAACCCGACCTTAAGGCTTGAACTTGAGTTTGAGCCTTTGCTCCTTTGCTCTCCATGCTAGTGCACCCCGGGCCTTAAGGCTCGAACTTCAGATGGAGCCTTCGTTCTCCATGCTAGTGCACCCCGGCCTTAAGGCTCGAACTTGAGTTTGAGCCTTTGCTCTCCATGCTTGTGCACCCCGGCCTTAAGCCTTGAACTTGAGTTTGAGCCTTTGCTCCTTTGCTCTCCATGCTAGTGCACCCCGGCCTTAAGGCTCGACCTTCAGATTGAGCCTTCGTTCTCCATGCTAGTGCACCCCGGCCTTAATGCTAGTGCACCCCGGCCTTAAGGCTCGAACTTGAGTTTGAGCCTTTGCTCTCCATGCTAGTGCACCCCGGCCTTAAGGCTCAAACTTGAGATTGAGCCTTTGCTCCTTTGCTCTCCATGCTAGTGCACCCCGGCGTTAAGGCTCAAAGTTGAGTTTGAGCCTTCGTTCTCCATGCTAGTGCACCCCGGCCTTAAGGCTCCAACTTCAGATTGAGCCTTCGTTCTCCATGCTAATGCACCCCGGCCTTAAGGCTCAAACTTAAGTTTGAGCCTTTGCTCTCCATGCTAGTGCACCCCGGCCTTAAGGCTCGAACTTGAGTTTGAGCCTTTGCTCCTTTGCTCTCCATGCTAGTGCACCCCGGCCTTAAGGCTCGAACTTCAGATTGAGCCTTCGTTCTCCATGCTAGTGCACCCCGGCCTTAAGGCTCGAACTTGAAATTGAGCCTTTGCTCTCCATGCTAGTGCACTCCGGCCTTAAGGCTCGAACGTGAGTTTGAGCCTTTGCTCCTTTGCTCTCCATGCTAGTGCACCCCGGCCTTAAGGCTCGAACTTCAGATTGAGCCTTCGTTCTCCATGCTAGTGCAGCGCGGCCTTAATGCTAGGCCTTAAGGCTCAAACTTGAGTTTGAGCCTTTGCTCTCCATGCTAGTGCACCCCGGCCTTAAGGCTCAAACTTGAGATTCAGCCTTTGCTCTCCATGCTAGTGCACCCCGGCATTAAGGCTCAAAGTTGAGTTTAAGCCTTTGCTCCTTTGCTCTCCATGCTAGTGCACCCCGGCCTTAAGGCTCGAACTTGAGTTTGACCCTTTGCTCCTTTGCTCTCCATGCTAGTGCACCTCGGCCTAAAGGCTCGAACTTGAGTTTGAGCCTTTGCTCCTTTGCTCTCCATGCTAGTGCACCCCGGCCTTAAGGTTTGAATTTCAGATTGAGCCTTCGTTCTCCATGCTAGTGCACCCCGGCCTTAAGGCTCGAACTTGAGTTTGAGCCTTTGCTCTCCATGCTAGTGCACCCCGGCCTTAAGGCTCGAACTTGAGTTTGAGCCTTTGCTCCTTTGCTCTCCATGCTAGTGCACCCCGGCGTTAAGGCTCGAACTTCAGATTGAGCCTTCGTTCTCCATGCTAGTGCACCCCGGCCTTAAGGCTCGAACTTGAGTTTGAGCCTTTGCTCTCCATGCTAGTGCACCCCGACCTTAAGGCTCGAACCTCAGATTGAGCCTTCGTTCTCCATGCTAGTGCACCCCGGCCTTAAGGCTCAAACTTGAGTTTGAGCCTTTGCTCTCCATGCTAGTGCACCCCGGCCTTAAGGCTCGAACTTGAGTTTGAGCCTTTGCTCCTTTGCTCTCCATGCTAGTGCACCCTGGCCTTAAGGCTCAAACTTCAGAATGAGCCTTGGTTCTCCATGCTAGTGCACCTCGGCCTTAAGGCTCGAACTTGAGTTTGAGCCTTTGCTCTCCATGCTACTGCAACCCGACCTTAAGGCTTGAACTTGAGTTTGAGCCTTTGCTCCTTTGCTCTCCATGCTAGTGCACCCCGGGCCTTAAGGCTCGAACTTCAGATGGAGCCTTCGTTCTCCATGCTAGTGCACCCCGGCCTTAAGGCTCGAACTTGAGTTTGAGCCTTTGCTCTCCATGCTTGTGCACCCCGGCCTTAAGCCTTGAACTTGAGTTTGAGCCTTTGCTCCTTTGCTCTCCATGCTAGTGCACCCCGGCCTTAAGGCTCGACCTTCAGATTGAGCCTTCGTTCTCCATGCTAGTGCACCCCGGCCTTAATGCTAGTGCACCCCGGCCTTAAGGCTCGAACTTGAGTTTGAGCCTTTGCTCTCCATGCTAGTGCACCCCGGCCTTAAGGCTCAAACTTGAGATTGAGCCTTTGCTCCTTTGCTCTCCATGCTAGTGCACCCCGGCGTTAAGGCTCAAAGTTGAGTTTGAGCCTTCGTTCTCCATGCTAGTGCACCCCGGCCTTAAGGCTCCAACTTCAGATTAAGCCTTCGTTCTCCATGCTAATGCACCCCGGCCTTAAGGCTCAAACTTAAGTTTGAGCCTTTGCTCTCCATGCTAGTGCACCCCGGCCTTAAGGCTCGAACTTGAGTTTGAGCCTTTGCTCCTTTGCTCTCCATGCTAGTGCACCCCGGCCTTAAGGCTCGAACTTCAGATTGAGCCTTCGTTCTCCATGCTAGTGCACCCCGGCCTTAAGGCTCGAACTTGAGTTTGAGCCTTTGCTCTCCATGCTAGTGCACCCCGGCCTTAAGGCTCGAACTTGAGTTTGAGCCTTTGCTCCTTTGCTCTCCATGCTAGTGTACCCCGGCCTTAAGGCTCGAACTTCAGATTGAGCCTTCGTTCTCCATGCTAGTGCACCCCGGCCTTAATGCTAGTCCACCCCGGCCTTAAGGCTCGAACTTGAGTTTGAGCCTTTGCTCTCCATGCTAGTTCACCCCGGCCTTAAGGCTCAAACTTGAGATTGAGCCTTTGCTCCTTCGCTCTCCATGCTAGTGCACCCCGGCGTTAAGGCTCAAAGTTGAGTTTGAGCCTTCGTTCTCCATGCTAGTGCACCCCGGCCTTAAGGCTCGAACTTCAGATTGAGCCTTCGTTCTCCATGCTAGTGCACCCCGGGCCTTAAGGCTCGAACTTGAGTTTGAGCCTTTGCTCTCCATGCTAGTGCACCCCGGCCTTAAGGCTCGAACTTGAGTTTGAGCCTTTGCTCCTTTGCTCTCCATGCTAGTGCACCCCGGCCTTAAGGCTCGAACTTCAGATTGAGCCTTCGTTCTCCATGCTAGTGCACCCCGGCCTTAATGCTAGTGCACCCCGGCCTTAAGGCTCGAACTAGAGTTTGAGCCTTTGCTCTCCATGCTAGTGCACCCCGGCCTTAAGGCTCGAACTTGGGATTGAGCCTTTGCTCTCCATGCTAGTGCACCCCAGCGTTAAGGCTCAAAGTTGAGTTTAAGCCTTTGCTCCTTTGCTCTCCATGCTAGTGCACCCCGGCCTTAAGGCTCGAACTTGAGTTTGACCCTTTGCTCCTTTGGGTTGTTGCAAGATCAGGGTGTCCAGTTTTATCCAGTTTATGCTGGAGTGGGACAATGCTTGGAGAGCAAATTTACCTAAAATGAGATCAAGCAAATAATAGAAAATACGCTTGCTCTTAAATTAACCCAATATAACTTAAATTAATATAAATTAGTCTAATTAATCAAAATTAATCAAAAATATGATGAAATGATAAACAAATGATCTTTCCATACTTAGAGTGATCCAATTTATTTTTCCATAGATGCACCATTACAAGTACACTAGTCCCTATAGGTTTTAGATGATTCACATAAAAAATGTAATTTTACTGATTAGATTATTAATATTTGCAGGCCTTCTGATAATCTGGAAGAATTTTGAAAAAGAGATCATTAAAAATCCAACCATTGGATTTGCAATTTTTACTAACCACCACATTCTACTAATGTCTCAGTATCTACCCACTCTTTTGATCTACAAGATTGAGAATTTTAAGTGGTAGCTATTGTGGGTAGGAAAAAAAGCGTATATTATAACACTTTAAAGACTTTGAAATATTTAAAGAAAATAGACAAATATCTTAAAATTTTCTCAAAAAATCAAGTTGAGCTCCATATTATGTGAAGATCTAAGGTACAAAGTGGGAATCTCATATGAGTTTATATGTAAAAGATATTAGCATTTTATGGAATCAGTTCAAATTTGGGACAGGGTGTATACATTGACTTTGTACCTAAGAAAATGAGGACTTTTGACTATCTAATGCTTAATCAAATTATGCAACTATATTTCCAACTTTGAATATGATGTTCCAACAAAAGAACTTGAAACAAAATTCCTTCATTTACTAGGAGAGATTAGCCACTAAAGGTAAACAAATGTCTGTTTTTTTACTGTTTACAAGATGCCTGAGTGGACAAAACTGGGCACCCTGATCTTGCAACCACCCCTTTGCTCTCCATGCTAGTGCACCCCGGCCTGAAGGCTCGAACTTGAGTTTGAGCCTTTGCTCCTTTGCTCTTTATGCTAGTGCACCCCGGCCTTAAGGTTTGAACTTCAGATTGAGCCTTCGTTCTCCATGCTAGTGCACCCCGGCCTTAAGGCTCGAACTTGAGTTTGAGCCTTTTCTCTCCATGCTAGTGCACCCCAGTCTTAAGGCTTGAACTTCAGATTGAGCCTTCGTTCTCCATGCTAGTGCACCCCGGCCTTAAGGCTCGAACCTCAGATTGAGCCTTCGTTCTCCATGCTAGTGCACCCCGGCCTTAAGGCTCAAGCTTGAGTTTGAGCCTTTGCTCTCCATGCTAGTGCACCCCGACCTTAAGGCTCGAACTTGAGTTTGAGCCTTTGCTCCTTTGCTCTCCATGCTAGTGCACCCCGGCCTTAAGGCTCGAACTTCAGATTGAGCCTTCGTTCTCCATGCTAGTGCACCCTGGCCGTAAGGCTCGAACTTGAGTTTGAGCCTTTGCTCCTTTGCTCTCCATGCTAGTGCACCCCGGCCCTAAGGCTCAAACTTCAGATTGAGCCTTCGTTCTCCATGCTAGTGCACTCCGGCCTTAATGCTAGTGCACCCCGGCCTTAAGGCTCGAACTTGAGTTTGAGCCTTTGCTCTCCATGCTGGCCTTAAGGCTCAAACTTGAGATTGAGCCTTTGCTCTCCATGCTAGTGCACCCCGGCGTTAAGGCTCAAAGTTGAGTTTGAGCCTTTGCTCCCTTGCTCTCCATGCTAGTGCACCCCGGCCTACATATTCAGGAAGTCCCTAAATTTGGTGATGACATGGCATGTAACGTGAAATGTCATCACTAAATTTGGGGACTTCTTGAATATACAAAATTTTCCATCATAATATATATCATGAGAAAGGTCTCAAAGAGTAGATTCCAAATGTTCAAACTCCGCTCACTTTTGAATTGATTTACAAAAATTTCACCATGAGCCCATTTTTGTAGAGAGAGAATGTGTAAAAAATCCTTAAAGGGTGCAATTTGAGTCCAAATTGGCCCTATTGCATAGAACTAGCATAGAGCTAATGAGTAACCCAGTATACCATGATGCTAGGATGGAGCACATTGAGGTGCATTATGACTTTTTGTGAAGGGAGAAGGTTCTAGAAGAGGTGATGGAGATCTAGTATATATAAGCACAGATGTTGAGGTGGCTCTAACATCTTCACAAAGGTAGAGAAGCTCCATAGATTTAGGATCTTACTTAGATTGTAATGTGTGGAGTTTAGCTCGAGGGAGAGTGTCGAGATATTGAGCTCAACTAGTGCTATAGACATTGATGACTAGCCTGGGTGATAGTATCTACACTTATTTCACTAGCATGGTTGGTGAGATTATGGTTGATATGCCTCTAGTTGGATGATAGGTTGTATGAAAACCATATTTAGAGTACTAGAGTTATGAAATAGTTATAGCACCAGTTCATATATTTAGGTTATGACATTATTATAATGTCAATTCATATATTTGAGTTTAGATAATAAATTGACCATTATATGTTATAGTGAGATTACTATTCCTTATAGGTAGTAATCTTATCTCTTTAATTTATGGTTGTAGAGAAGAGATGAAGATAGAAGAAAATTCACCCATCTATCTCTCTCTTCTATACCTTGCTCTCTATTTTATATGTGTGTTTGCTTACAAAAAACTCAAGCTTTTCCTCTCCCCTACATTCTCTTTAGAAATGACTTAGTGTGATATTTTCAAAAGCAACACCATAGTGCATGAGTGCAAAGTCTTCAGAGAAAAGGAAAAGGGAAACAAGTGGTGTGGATCACACGCCATTAGACATGGTTAGAGGAGAATCACATGACAGGAGTGTATCAAGTAAGGAATAAGTTTTTCCTATAAAAATGCCAAAGCCTTGCTACTACAAAAAGATTAAAAATAAAACAAAAACATTAGAAGAGATCAAGGAGCTTGAGGAAACTGAGAATAAGAGATTGCTCCATGAGCACATCATAAGAGAGAGGCTTGTCTGAGAAAGGAAATATGCCCTTGAAGAATCCATAATGGGAAGATACACAAAGAGACCACCTTTATAATGCACATGGATACCACACAAATCTAAACCTACATACCGCACCATCCTACGAATAAGGATTCAATAAAAGTTATAAATGTGCCATCTGTAAGGCCCACTATGGCGAGACCTATGAGCAGACATTTACTGTTGTTGACTTTGGATTTGTAAGGACCACACCAATTGCAATGCTTCATGATTAAGGACATGACTTTAGATTTGGAAGGCCAACACCAATTATGATGCAATATTGGGAAGACCATTCATGCACCAATTATCAATGATTTACGATTAGGGATATGACATCATTTACCTCTGTTCTCAAGAGGGAAACACCACTAAGGTAAACCTACAAGACCATCAGTACAAGGAGGTAATCATGTGAATTTCTCAATGACTCTCAAGGGGGTTACTTAAAAATATGTAAGATAGCATGTGAGCTCAATAGAAGGGTTTTTGTTTTCTTGTGGAGTTACAAAAATTTTGAATACATAAGGGGATTTTTAATTGAAATGGTGAAAATTTTGGTACATAAGGGGTAATTTTATTATCAAAAGTGTTACCTATTAGACAAATTTAGGAATTTTGGGAATTATTCGAGTCCCATTTCTTATAGGATTGGTTGGAAAGTCGGTATTTTTGTGTAGTTTGAGCTAACATCTATTTGTTGGTGCACTCTTTGTGCCAATAGATTATATCTTGACACAACTATTTGGCGTATTTTTTTGTAGTTGTATAGATACATACGTCAATGCAACAATATTGGAAGGACAAGGGAAACATGACACTAAACTTAATTGAGATTATACAACACCTTTCATATGAAGAAGAGAATGTTAAATACTATCTCCACTTTGAGACATTGAAGTAAAAACATGGGCTTTATTTAATTTGCCAAAAGAATTCTAAATATCACTTAAAAAGAACCTTAGAAGTGAGAGATCTCTAAAGGGTGTGGTGTTAGAAACAAATAAACAAAAAGTAAATCTCAATGACAGTACAATGTGCTAAGTTTACGATTGATCCACAGATAAAAACCCATCTTAGACACTATATCAAGATTATAAATTATGATATATATGCTCAAATTTGAGGGACATTGAAGTAAAAACATGGGATAATAATGCCAAAGAATACTTGGAAAAGGAACCTTAGAATTGAGGGATCTCCAAAGAGTGTGGTGTTTAAAAACACCAGAAGCAATCAAATTTCAATGAGATTGTTACATTCAAGTTCACATCTTAAGTAAGACACCATTGAGTTCAAGTATCAATACTCTTCTTTGTTTCCTTATTATATCTGGGGGTGGTGGAACTCTTTTGCTTCTAGGTACATGAGTCACCAATGATTAGTGCCACCTCAATAGTAAGTTTTCTGTACACTTGAAATCAAAGCTATATGCTTCAACATATCCTGTTGAAAACAAAATGTATGGTTAATGGACATTCAAAATTTTAAATAAATATATTATGTGCCAACAACAACATAAATTCATCCATGATATGGATGGTCTTAAACCTTCATAGACAAATGCTCCAATACCTCAAAAGTTCAACCAAAAAAATAAAAGAGCGAGTATATTGTCAATGCTAAATTTCATCAAATTTATTGAATATGATGTATAAAAGATTTTCACTGTTGAGATAATTGAGTCTATCCAAATTAAATTATAATATTCATAGCCTTACACCTTGACAAGGCAATATCTTCAATAAAAACAAACACATCTTCATTGCAATCGAATTGCAAATATTGACAAAAGAGATAATCAAATGACAGTAAGTTTGGAGGCATTTGATTGCTTGATACAATAGTGTAAAGATTTGGCTCGTACAATCCAAAAATTAAACCCATCTAGGCACATTGTTTTGGCCAAAGCCTAAGTTTATCTTATGGGCTTTTAGTACAAAATGGCTCCAAACATTCTGCACCCAACAAGTCTTGATATTTGTGTAGATCCCATACTTCAAACTGCACGTTTAGACCTCAAAAATGGTTTCCTTTGACCTGCAGCAACAACTAGTATGAGTTAGGTTGGAATCTGATTATATAGTCACTCAATGTTTAATGAAACCAGACATTATCCTACCCCTAAGCTCAAGTAAGCCTTTTGTAGCCTTGATATGTATGCTTTTGTTGCAACTCCACTTATGAGATGACCACGATCATATCCCAAGCGAGTAGCATAAGCAATAGCATGTTGATCACTCAAAATCCTTCTTTTGTAACACACTTTTAACAAGCTTAGCTGGTCTTTGGATAGTAATGGTACTCTAGCTTTGGATGCCAACATTGCTAGATCCTTGCTTATGGATTCTACTTCTCTTTTTTCCCAGGCTCTTGATTAACTTTCAGGGAAGAGACAGTTGTCTTTTGGATTAACACATCCCTTGAAAGGGCTATCATCAATAAGCAATGTATTCTTCTTATTGCAAATATCTTGGCAGTGATTCCAAACCTTGAGTAAAGGTTTAAACATAGCCTCAACAGTAGGCTTATCTGGCCTATACACTTTTCAAAGATTATGGATATAACATTCTTCTTGTCCCCACACCATAAATAAATGATATTTCTTATGTGCATACTGTTGAAGAGTGTTTACATAGGCACAAACATTCTTGTGTAGCATGGCGGACCAAATATTGGTTGCAAAAGTCTCTTGAAGCTCTTCATTAACCTTGAAGATGTTTGCAAAGCTGAATCATCGATGTGATCTACCTCCACCATGTTGTCTTCATTATTTCTAGCATTTGAATCATGAGAGTTGATCTCTCTAGTAGAGCTTTCATGATGATGTTCTAGTTGAGCAATGTTATCTTCATCTTTCCCTTCTTTGTATATATCTGTAAGATTAAAATAAAATGCCATTACTTTTAGGATTTAAATAATACACCAAGGATAATACTAGGTCATTTTTATATCTACACATATACTTTGTATCCAAACTTAGATTACTCAACATTGAGTGATGTACCATGATGAATTAGGAACCATATTACATGCCAAGACTTTCACATAAGGGTCAAACTTGAGTTTGAGCCTCACTTACAAGGGCAAAGTAAAGATCACTCAACTTGAGATTGTGCCTTGTGTTAGAAGACATCCCCAAGGTTGGACATAAGTGGAGGCTCAAACTTAATTTTGAGCCTCACCGCTACACTAGGATATGGAGTAAGTGTAATTTCTTAATAGTAAGTGTGCATCATCATTTGTATTAGGCTCAAACTTAATTTTGAGCCTCGCTGCTACACTAGGATATGGAGTAATTTCTTAATAGTAGTAAGTGTGCATCATCATTTGTACCAGTCAGACGTTGGCATGAAATAAAGGATAAGTAGAATAGCAATATTCACTTTAATAAAAAAAATGTTAAAAGTGAATCCAAAAAAGCCAATGTATTAATCAAAAGACTAATAATTATTTCAACAAATCCACACTTTGAATAAGACCTATGTTAATATGAGTAGTTGATAAGCTCCTTTCAATGATCACCATTCGTTGTACATTCATAAGCACTATCAATGCACTTTTCTACCTTTCTTTGGTTGAGAGCTTGATGGACTATGAGCATGGTAGAGTGCTTTGCCTTTCTCTTCTTGTAAGTGCTTGCTCCTCTTCTTGCACCTGAGAGCCTACCATGTGGTTGCGAGGTAGCGGGCACTCTACTAGCTTCCATTCCTGTGAAAGCACAAAAAAAGTTTCAAAACCTTAGAAAAAAATGGATTTAAATGCTACATATCAAATCAAAACCTATCAAACTTAAGAAACTTAATGCATGCTACAATTATTGATGCTTCACTTAGTTTTCTTGAATAGCGGGGGCCACACTTGCATTTACTTAATCCATATAGAAGCTCGACTTAAGCTGGAGCCTAGATCTAAGTTGTGCACTCATATGCTAGGGGTACGCTAGCATAGAGAGGCAAAGCTCAAACTCAAGTTTGAGCCTTAAGGCGAAGTTCCATGCATGGGAGGCTTGAACTTAAGCTAGAGTCTAGATATAAGTTGTGCACTCATATGCTAGGGGTACACTAGTATATTGGAGCCTTAAGGCCAAGTTCCATATAGGGGAAATCCGAACTTAAGCTAGAGCCTAGATCCAAGTTGTGCACTCATATGACAGGGGTACACCAGCATATAGAGACAAGGCTCAAGCTCAAGTTCGAGCCTTTAGGCCAAGTTTTATGTAGGAGAGGCTCGAACTTAAGCTGGAGCCTAGATTCAAGTTGTGCACTCATATACTAGGGATACGCTAGCATAGATAGGCAAGGCTCCAACTCAAGTTGGAGCCTTAAGCCCTAGTTCCATGTAAAGTTAAGCATGGAGAATGAGCCTTAACACATAAGTTCCATGTAGGGGAGATTCAATCTGAAGTTTGAGCCTTAAGGCTGGTGAACACTAGCATCAAGAGCAAAGGCTCCAACTCAAGTTCAAGCCTTAAGGTCGGGGTACACTAGCATGGAGAACGAAGGCTCAATCTGAAGTTCGAGCCTTAAGGTCGGTGCACTAGCATGGACAACAAAGGCTCAAACTCAATTTCGAGCCTTAAGACCGGGGTGCACTAGCATGGAGAGCAAAGGCTCAAACTCAAGTTCGAGCCTTAAGGCCGGGGTGCACTAGCATGGAGAGCTAAGGCTCAAACTCAAGTTCGAGCCTTAAGGCCGGGGTGCACTAGCATGGAGAACGAAGGCTCAATCTGAAGTTTGAACCTTAAGGCCGCGGGGTGCACTAGCATGGAGAGCAAAGGAGCAAAGGCTCAAACTCAAGTTCGCGCCTTAAGGCCGGGGTGCACTAGCATGGAGAGTAAAGGAGCAAAGGCTCAAACTCAAGTTCGAGCCTTAAGGCGGGGGTGCACTAGCATGGAGAGCAAAGGAGAAAAGGCTCAAACTCAACTTTGAGCCTTAACGCCAGGGTGCACTAGCATGGAGAGCAAAGGCTCAATCTCAAGTTTGAGCCTTAAGGCCGGGGTGCACTAGCATGGAGAGCAAAGGCTCAAACTCAAGTTCGAGCCTTAAGGCCGGGGTGCACTAGCATTAAGGTCGGGGTGCACTAGCATGGAGAACGAAGGCTCAATCTGAAGTTCGAGCCTTAAGGCTGGGGTGCACTAGCATGGAGAGCAAAGGAGCAAAGGCTCAAACTCAAGTTCGAGCCTTAAGGCCGGGGTGCACTAGCATGGAGCAAAGGCTCAAACTCAAGTTCGAGCCTTAAGGCCGGGGTGCACTAGCATGGAGAACGAAGGCTCAATCTGAAGTTCGAGCCTTAAGGCCGGGGTGCACTAGCATGGAGAGCAAAGGAGCAAAGGCTCAAACTCAAGTTCGAGCCTTAAGGCCGGGGTGCACTAGCATGGAGAGCAAAGGCTAAAACTCAAGTTCGAGCCTTAGGGCCGGGGTGCACTAGCATGGAGAACGAAGGCTCAATCTGAGATTCGAGCCGTAAGGCCGGGGTGCACTAGCATGGAGAACAAGGAGCAAAGGCTCAAACTCAAGTTCGAGCCTTAAGGCCGGGGTGTACTAGCATGGAGAGCAAAGGCTCAAACTCAAGTTCGAGCCTTAAGGCCGGGGTGCACTAGCATGGAGAACGAAGGCTCAATCTGAAGTTCGAGCCTTAAGGCCGGGGTGCATAGCATGGAGAGCAAAGGCTCAAACTCAAGTTTGAGCCTTAAGGCCGGGGTGCACTAGCATGGAGAACGAAGGCTCAAACTCAAGTTCGAGCCTTAAGGCCGGGGTGCACTAGCATGGAGAACGAAGGCTCAATCTGAAGTTCGAACCTTATGGCCGGGGTGGTGCACTAGCATGGAGAGCAAAGGAGCAAAGGCTCAAACTCAAGTTCGAGCCTTAAGGCCGGGGTGCACTAGCATGGAGAGTAAAGGAGCAAAGGCTCGAACTCAAGTTCGAGCCTTAAGGCCGGGGTGCACTAGCATGGAGAGCAAAGGAGCAAAGGCTCAAACTCAACTTTGAGCCTTAACGCCGGGGTGCACTAGCATGGAGAGCAAAGGCTCAATCTCAAGTTTGAGCCTTAAGGCCGGGGTGCACTAGCATGGAGAGCAAAGGCTCAAACTCAAGTTCAAGACTAGCATTAAGGCCGGGGTGCACTAGCATGGAGAACGAAGGCTCAATCTAAAGTTCGAGCCTTAAGGCCGGGGTGTGCACTAGCATGGAGAGCAAAGGAGCAAAGGCTCAAACTCAAGTTCGAGCCTTAAGGCCGGGGTGCACTAGCATGGAGAGCAAAGGCTCAAACTCAAGTTCGAGCCTTAAGGCCGGGGTGCACAAGCATGGAGAACGAAGGCTCAATCTGAAGTTCGAGCCTTAAGTGCACTAGCACGGAGAGCAAACGAGCAAAGGCTCAAACTCAAGTTCGAGCCTTCAGGCCGGGGTGCACTAGCATGGAGAGCAAAGGCTCGAGCCTTAAGGCCAGGGTGCACTAGCATGGAGAACGAAGGCTCAATCTGAAGTTCGAGCCTTAAGGCCGGGGAGTACTAGCATGGAGAGCAAAGGAGCAAAGGCTCAAACTCAAGTTCGAGCCTTAAGGCCAGGGTGCACTAGCATGGAGAGCAAAGGCTCAAACTCAAGTTTGAGCCTTAAGGCCGAGGTGCACTAGCATGGAGAATGAAGGCTCAATCTGAGGTTCGAGCCTTAAGGCCGGGGTGCACTAGCATGGAGAACGAAGGCTCAATCTGAAGTTCTAGCCTTAAGGCTGGGGTGCACTAGCATGGAGAGCAAAGGCTCAAACTCAAGTTCGAGCCTTAAGGCTGGGGTGCACTAGCATGGAGAACGAAGGCTCAATCTGAAGTTCGAACCTTAAGGCCGGGGTGCACTAGCATGGAGAGCAAAGGAGCAAAGCTCAAACTCAAGTTCGAGCCTTAAGGCCCGGGTGCACTAGCATGGAGAGCAGAGCAAAGGGTCAAACTCAAGTTCGAGCCTTAAGGCTGGGGTGCACTAGCATGGAGAGCAAAGGAGCAAAGGCTCAAACTCAACTTTGAGCCTTAACGCCGAGGTGCACTAGCATGGAGAGCAAAGGCTCAATCTCAAGTTTGAGCCTTAAGGCCGGGGTGCACTAGCATGGAGAGCAAAGGCTCAAACTCAAGTTGGAGCCTTAAGGCCGGGGTGCACTAGCATTAAGGCCGGGGTGCAATCATGGTATATATCATTGGAAAGGTCTCAAAGAGTAGATTTGAAATGTCTAATCTTCTAAGTTGATTTGTAAAAAATTTACCATGAGCCCATTTTTGTAGAGAGAGAATGTGTGCAAATCCTTAAATGTCCCAATTTGAGTCTAAATTTTCACTGATGCTACTTATATTATCATAATAAATGACAATATCCCTATCTAAGGAGCCACACGCTTACCCATATCACCACATAGCTTCTGAAACTAAGCTACCTCACAAGTTATCATAGTAGCAATGCCCCTCTTGTACATTGCCTCTCTACTCAATAATGCAACTGTTAGCTAATACTCCTCTAACTAATAGTAGCACACTCCCAAAAGAAAACATTAAGGTGTTGGTAGATCTCCTAGGTCTGTAACACTACCAGCCTAATCATTATCTATGTACCCATATAGCTATATGTGTATTCTAGCCTCATAGCTATACCCACATTAAGGTGTTGGTAGATCTCCTAGGTCTGTAACACTACCAGCCTAATCATTATCTATGTACCCATATAGCTATATGTGTATTCTAGCCTCATAGAAAAGTCCATAATCAATTATGGAATTTATGTATCAAGAATCTGTCTAGCCATATCTAAGTGTGGCTTCTTAGGGGCTTGTATAAACTAACTCATATGTCAAATAGCATAGCTCAAATTTGTCCTAGTAATGTTCATGGAGGCCAAGCTACCCATTATATTCCTATACATAGTGGGATGATCCTCTAAAATACCATGTACATAGCTTAAATCTGGCATAGGAATGGTCATGTAGAGATAAAGCTCCACTTTACACTTGTACATAGTAGGGTACTCTAAAAGCTCACTTGGATCCATGGAAGTTGGCACTAAAATAGTCTTACATCTTATCATACCATACTTGGATAACATGTCCAAGCCATATTGCATCTATAAAAATAACACAATGCCATAAGGCGATCTCACCACTTCTGTGCTCAAGAAATATTGTAGCTCATCTAGATCCTTTATCTTAAAGTTTTGTTTCAAAAGCATCCTCAGATCATGTCTGTTAGCATCATTATCATGAGTGATAATTAAGTCATCCACATAAATGACTAATAGCATAATCCCTCAATCTTATCATACCATACTTGGACAATATGTCCAAGCCATATTACATCTATAAAATGACAAAATGCCATAAGGTGATCTCACCACTTCTATGCTCAAGAAATACTATAGCTCACCTATATCCTTTATCTCAAAGTTTTTCTTCAAAATCATCCTCACATCATGTTTGTCAGCATCATTATCATGAGTGATAATTAAGTCATCCACATAAATGACTAATAGCACGATCCATCAATCTATCTTTACATTACATATCTGAAATCCAATGGTAATAAGATACTCCTAAATCTTTTTTGACCATGCTTTGGGTGCTTGCTCTTCAAGCCATCCAAGGCTTTATGTTATCATCAACAATGATAATTAAGTCATCCACATAAATGACTAATAGCATGATCCCTCTATCTATCTTTTTTACATAAAGTGAAAAATATACATTAGATATCTCAAATCTAATGGTAATAAGATGCTCCTTAATCTTGCTTGACCATGCTCTGGGTGCCTAGTTTAAGCCATATAAGGCTTGCTTGACCATGCTCTAGGCTCCTTCTTCAAGCCAAATAAGGCTTTATGTAACCTACATATGAAGTTTGGGTATACATCACTGGTGGTTGCATCATGTATACTTCTTGTAAATCACCATATTGTAACAAAAAATTCTTTATATAAATTTGATGTAAAGAGAAATCTTTCACTAAAACTATGAATAGAAGCATGAAAGGGTGTTCAAAAAGTACTCCTTTTGACCAAATAATGGCGGAGTACTAAGTGTTCTTTAAGTACTAAATTTTATTGATAAAGGTATAAATTTAAAATGGCCACAAATTTTAAAAATTCAGTGTCCAGGAATTATCCTTGCATCACCTCATCATGCCCTAATGCCTCATAATGTCATGGATTTCTAAAATAGAGTCGTGATTCTATTTTGGATTGAGCTCTCTTTCTCTCTCTCTTTCACACACACACACACGCGTCTCCCTCTCGAGCTGTCACACATGCCTACATGGTGCAAGTGCTACAGATAGGTCTCCCTCTATAGCTCTTATCACAATTCCTTGGATGGGACTATCTACTATTGGCTAGACTCTCTCTCTCTCTCTCGCTCTCTCTCTCTACTACTCTCTACTACTCTTAGACTACATGTGCATGTACTACTCTATACAATATTTGGCTCTGCTTTCCTTATCTATAGATAATAGTTTGGCATGTTTTCACACATTCAAGAATTTGATCACAATGTTTGCAAGAAATATTGCCAACCATTCTCTCTAGATAACTTCTTTTTAATCAGCCTTTCCATTTTGTCTCATTATGCAAGTGCATCCTGGTGTAATAAGTAAAATCTACATTTACACACCACAAATGGCTAGAGCATCTACTAGATCAAATAGCACCGTCAAAAACAACTAGAACTGCATGTTACGTACTCAACCCATGAGTGTCCATCCTACCTCTGTTCCATACCATACATTGCAAGAAGCAGTCCCACATGGCAGTATCTCAAAAGAAACATATCCATCATATGACACTGGCAACTTATCCACTCTATGTATATTGATGGAACTATATGCAATGCAACATGCAAAGTGCTATTGAGAGAAAGTGTCCTAATAGCATCTAATAGACTCAAAAAAGTATCTTTTGGAGCATTATTTTTGTCCATGTCAATAAAATGCTTATAAAACTGATACATTTTTGTATCAAGCTAAAAACCCATTTCACCTATATTCAGCCGATCGAGGTCCCCAGTTTCAAATGCTCAAAGCTTAGAGAAAGGGGCTTCAATATGAAATTGGAAGTCCTGCGAAATCAAAATAATCATAGTCTATAGATAATTTTAGCTCAAAAAATCTCTTATTAGAGACCAGGCATAGATTTTGTCCTAGACTAGAGCCATACATAGTAATATTCATGCTCATTGTATCCTTCATGGTTCCACCAAAGAAAGAGAAGCATGATACATAGCAGACCAACAGAAGCTCAACTCTATGTAGTTTCAACCGCCCGATTCCTTAATTTTTGAACTAGGCTAAGTCTCTCCTTGTATTACAACTAATAGTAAATGTTAACCCAATTCTAGGGTTAACAAGATCTACCTAAAACCGGACCTTTAATTTTCTTGAAGAAAATAATCAAAAGACTCATAAATTAAATCAAATATCAAACAACTACTTGAATTAAATTAAAAATTAAAGCACAAAACAAAACATAAGATAAGAGAAAGAAATACATCACCATCAACACAAGGCAACACAAGACTGGGTGCAATCTTCCCCCCCCAACGTGAGTGGCTTCTTCTCACGTGGGTATTTTTATATATTCCAAAAAGCAGGCTTTAAGCCAAAAATAAAGTATACATCCATATTTGGACTTTGCCATTTAATTAGCCTTTGTCCTCAATTAGCCTTTGTCCTCAATTAACCTTTGTCCTCAAACCTTCTAAGGTTTACACTATTTTTCTAATGCAATAATCTAACTTGTGCACATATGCACATTACAAAATAAATCAACTAATGCTCATACGCACACTTTACAATAGATTGACGCATGCACACACACACACATTACACTGATGTCAAAATAATATCAATCGCCATAAAACAGCCACAAAATATTGTGAGATCGGTCCACACGCCATGACTCAATCCACCATCCGTGCGACACCTAAATTGATACCCTCGCACTGTGCAACACCTAAATCGGTACCCTTGCACACCTCATCACCTAAACTCATAAACATAAACCACGTCAGTAGTAACAATCAATTGACATCACATCAATCAATCCTAACGTGTTCATGATGAGAAATAGGCATCATAAAAAATATAAATTAAATATTAAATGACCATGATTATTATTCAAATAACATGGGTCATAACAGTCCTCCCTGTTGGGAATCAACTGTCCTCAGTTGCGTGATCAATGAGTGGATGGCTTCATGGTACAAGTGGAGGACAAGATCATCACATCAAACAATTTCTGAAAATAAAACCAAACAAGTGAACGCATGTAAAAGGGATCTAAGTGCCCCATACCACATAGGTACCTTCCACATACAAACACTCACACTGGTAAAAGATAAAAGACATAGATATGTCTGGGGTAGGCATGTAAAACCAATCTAATGTCCCATACCATAGATTAATTCCACACGACACTACCTTAAGACGGAGTAGCTAATTCCCTCTGAAACTTTCATTCCGACATAACTTTTCTCTATCCTCAAAATTAGAATACAAGTCTTATTCCAAAAATGAATTAGGTCGAAATGGAAATTCTTATCAACTTGATGAATTCTGGGGATTTGTTCTTGATCTTCATCTTGTAATTGTCTCACTAAATTCTTGGGATTTGTTTTTGATCTTGATCTTGATGAAGTCTCGAGAGTTATTTTTTGATCTTAATCTTAATCTTGTAATTGTGTGACTAAATTTTAAAAATTATAATCTTTGAATAGGTTTATAATTCTTGAATTTGTGAATGTTACTTGTAAACAATAAAATCTTAAGGGGGATCTTGATCTTAAGCTTAATCTTAAACTTGAAATCAGAACTTGAATAATGATAGACATCTTGCGTCTTAGTTGATAGCAAGAACTTGATATACTAGTAATGAATCTTGGCTTAGATTAAAAATACTTGAATTGATGAAAATTGAGAGATTAGTCTTTCATCAATGATAATTGTAATTCTTGAATAAATCTTGTTCTTAAGGAGTTTAAATCTTGTGGTTGAATATATCTTTGACTTAGAGCAATTCTTGAATAAATCTTGTACTCGGATAGATCTTAAACTAGAACACTTGAAAATTTAGACAAAACTTTACTTGAATTGGTATAAACTTCGTAATTGTGATTGGTATATAACTTAAGCTTGGTTTCTAGTCACTTGAAAGCTATTTCTTTACTTTTCTCGTCATCACTAAATTCAATGGTGAAACAATTGATAACTTGAATCAAAGACTTGAGAAACTTACTTGGCTCTTGAATCTTCAAATTGGTCTTAATCTTCTATGAAATGTCTAGTAATCATTTTTACTTGAATTGGGGCAACTAGATCTTGAAGATAACCTTTGCTAATCTTGTCTCGATCTTTCTAGTTAGGTCACTGTATCTAAAATTCTTTTCAAGAGCTAAAGTTTTCTAACTAGGTCTAGAAACAAAGAATATTCAGAAAACAGATACAAAAGCAAACAAGAAATTGTGTACAGTAAATAATTTTTAACACATACCTCCACCTTTGGTTAGTGTGTCGAGTGTGTTAACCTCTTCGGTGTCAAGCTGTTCCTGAATAGTACGATGAATAGTACGATGGTGCGGATATTCGTCCATTTCTTGACAATTAAAAGAATAAGAAAAATTTAAAACAAGAGAAAAGATAGGGTTTCTTATCTCATATGGAATGTCGAACTAGATGTGAGTCCTGCCAAGTTAGCTCAATACACAAAATGCATAATTTTTTTCAAGAAATAATCCATGTACTTTTAAAATTAAAACTTTATTAATTAAAGCTCAAAGAGTTTCTTAATTAATCTTACTAATAAAAGCTTTACTTAACATAATTTTATTTTATTTTTAACTAATTTAAATCCAACACACAGTTAAACCCAAGCTTTAAAAAAAACTCTAAATGAAATGATTAGGTGAATTCAATCATCTTGGAATTCATGAAGTTCAAGGCAGATTTATTTTTAAAAAAAAGCTTTGCAGGAAATTATAATTAGTGCATAATGATTTCAATATTTGCAACTTATATATATATATATATAAAGCTTTTACTTTTATGCTGGTTAATAAACTTTTAATTAAACTTATTAAAGCTTTTATAAGCTTTAGAATTTCTTTTCTCCCACGGCTATTCACACAGCGCAGCCCATAAGAGTGCCTCCTGGATTTAGCCTAACCCGCCAAGATTAAAGCAAAGCTCACAAAGCTTTTAGCTAATTTAAGCTTTGTAATAATCAAAGCATTATTAAGGGTAAATTCTGAAAATTGCTAATATAAGCTTTGTAAATCAAAGCTTTTAAGCATCAATTAGCAATTAGCACAAATCTAAAATTTTTACTCCACTCCCTGAATTCGCAGATAATAAGCCTTTAATTAAGCTTATTAAAGCTTTTATGAAATTTACATTTTCAACCTCTCCCACAAAGCCAGCACCAAGCGCTCAGGATTTTTTTTAAAAAAAAAAACTAATAACAATAATCCTGAATTTTGCAGCCATGGGCATCGCCGGCAGGATGAAGACATTAGCGGGGCGGTAGGCCGGGTATGAAGGAGGAAGAGAGAGATTTTAAAAAATATATATCAATTGAAAATTTATATATATATATATATTTTAAAATCTATGAACTGGCCCTTCAGAATGCGCAGGGCGCAGGCCGTCGGCCAGATGGGAGAGAAGCGCCGGGTCTAAAAAAAAATTCCTCCCCCCTTCTGAATTCGCAGCGCACGCCGCCGGGGTATGAAGGAGGTAGAGAGAGAGAGAGAGAGAGAGAAAGATCAATTTCAGATATTTTTCTCTCACAGAGCTTATTTCTCTATAAATTAGCTCTTGGTGAATTATATACCGTCCATTATAGATTGCTTCCTCCCTCAATGGTTTAGCAATTGGAAAGCTAAGCTGGATTGACTATCAATTTTGAAACCCATCCATACAGACAGATCACAAAGAGGTCAAGAATTTAGCAAAACCGCTTTTCAATTTTGAGAGAGGTTTCATGGTTTCTGTTGGTTTACCACCTTTATTTTATCTTTGGGCAATAGCCTTTATTTTATCCTTTGGGCAATAGCTTGATGGAGACTCATCACCCAATGGTCAAAAATAAGCTTAATTTCATCCATGCATAAACAAAAATAAGTAAACGTGTTCTACTTCAATTAAAATTCAAAAAATTTACCAAAATCACCTTTTGTTTTTGTCTCTTTCACCTCTTTTGACCGCCTTCAAGAAAATTAAATTTCACCAAAGCTCTCCTGCCTTCAAGAAAATTAAATTTCACCAAAGCTCTAATACCACTACAACCGGACCTTTAATTTTCTTGAAGAAAATAATCAAAAGACTCATAAATTAAATCAAATATCAAACAACTACTTGAATTAAATTAAAAATTAAAGCACAAAACAAAACATAAGATAAGAGAAAGAAATACATCACCATCAACGCAAGGCAACACAAGACTGGGTGCAATCTTCCCCCCCCAACGTGAGTGGCTTCTTCTCGCGTGGGTATTTTTATATATTCCAAAAAGCAGGCTTTAAGCCAAAAATAAAGTATACATCCATATTTGGACTTTGCCATTTAATTAGCCTTTGTCCTCAAACCTTCTAAGGTTTACACTATTTTTCTAATGCAATAATCTAACTTGTGCACATATGCACATTACAAAATAAATCAACTAATGCTCATACGCACACTTTACAATAGATTGACGCATGCACACACACACACATTACACTGATGTCAAAATAATATCAATCGCCATAAAACAGCCACAAAATATTGTGAGATCGGTCCACACGCCATGACTCAATCCACCATTCGTGCGACACCTAAATCGGTACCCTCGCACTGTGCAACACCTAAATCGGTACCCTTGCACACCTCATCACCTAAACTCATAAACATAAACCACGTCAGTAGTAACAATCAATTGACATCACATCAATCAATCCTAACGTGTTCATGATGAGAAATAGGCATCATAAAAAATATAAATTAAATTTTAAATGACCATGATTATTATTCAAATAACATGGGTCATAACACTACCTCCATTATCTTACCTCAAAGAGTCATGATAAATACACCAAATGGTCATACATTCAAGATATGAAGCAATGGTGTCCAAAGTTACAACTTGGACAGGCGCTCGTAATGGTGTGACGGAGTATTTATGGCAATTCCCGCTTCAAGAGCGTGTGCTAGCAAGTTAGGATGAGATCCTAAGTGATGTACTTCATGGATATATTATGAGAGTAGTCATTGTAATAGCATTAGGCCTCTTATGAGCCTAAAGTGCCCGGTTGGCCACAGTTTAAGTGAGTGTGAACACTTATGGCCATGTATATAAGTGAATATCTCTCATAATACAACATGCTCTCCAATTGTGCAATTGAGTCTTGCTCTTGCTAATCTCTCTCCCTAATGTATGCTAGTGAGTGTGTGTGAGTGAAGTGAGGTGAGAGGAGGGACGAGTACCCATAGTGCAATGCGGCGGTGTGACAACACTCTCGCGGGAGGTGCAGTGGAATTGCTTCTCAAGGAGTTGTAGGGCTTGGAGACCTCAAGGGTTACGAGCTCAGCCATTGGAAAAATCCTCACAACAGTTGCGGTTCACAAGGTAATCTCTTTTTGGATGTGTTTCAAGGAGGGTTAGGGTGAGCCTTAACAGCAAATAACCGTTTTTATTAAAATATCCATTCTATTCGATCTCACAGCAAGAAATTCAAGGTCAATAAATGACTATTGAAACATAAATGATAGAGGAAACAATGGCTTTTAAAATCCTAGCCCAAGCCTCAAAGCTACTACCCTTTCACAACTTTCATTTGATAACTTTCATGTGACCTAATGACAATCAACCTTCTTGATAGGAAGCTCCTTAAGAGTGCATCACTCAACTGAGAAGGCAACAATCCTTGATAGGAAGCTCTTTAAGAGTGCATCACTCAACTGAGAAGGCAACAATCCATTCTCAATAATATGTTGATTCTCAATGTTTTTAGATATTTCATGTGTTTAAAAGAAAGGGGTCACTTGGATGTCATGCTTGTAAGAGCAAAGAAATGGTTGACTTCGGCGGATAATGAGGCTATGTGTATGTACCCTCAAAGTATCCATAAGTTTTCCAAGTGGGAGCTGGAGATGTGTCCTTGGTGGATTGACCTTGAGAAGGGTCATGTTTTAGAGTGGGAGAAGGAGCTCCATCAACATTTCAATCTCGGCTAGCCTGTCGAGGTCAAGAAGGTGGTTGATAAGGCAGTGCAGAAAAAGAGACCTACACAAAGGAGAGTTTACTCGAGTTCTTTATCAATCTAGGCATCTACTAACTATTGGACATTGTCTTGCATTGCTCTGGTTGCTTTTTTTAACATGTGTAAGACAAAGAAAAAGTTGTGGAATAGTAGCCAAGGGTGGACTTGTTGGATGATGAGATAGACATGAATATTGAGGATGCTCATGATGATGGTAAGTCATTTTCAACCTCTCTATGATTGAGCTTGAATATTCTTGTTGTTTTGTTGATAGTATGTTATGTCAAGTAATGGTTTTTTACTTTTTGACTATCCTATCAACAAGTGCATGATTAAGGAAAGTACTTTGAATGTAAATCTTTCGTTGGGTTATTTTCAAGAAGAGGGCCTTCATGGCAAAACAATAGGGATCATTTCTAAATGAATGACAACATATTTCTACCAACCACATATGCTAGTTTTAGATGTGTCATGTGGGGATGGTCCAAAGTGTTTGGATGTTGTTGTTGAGGATTATATTTGTGAGACCCCTCTGCCCCCTCCCGGATTCCCAGTTGCAAGCAGCGGAAGTAGAATCCTCTTGCACAGGGCAGGGTTTCCCACTCGGGGCATTGCCCTCAAATGTCCGGACACGAGACTAATCTGGTGGTCATTCTGAAACCGAAACCGGGAAAAATTCCCTTGCTTGAAAAACGGGGACAATTCCACCTTTTTTATTTTCTTAAACGGGGTCAAGAGACTAAACTTTCCTTCACCTGACTAAACCAGATAGAAGGAAAATTATTACAGACTTAACTTGAAAAAATCAACACTTTTTTCCTAAGTGAAATTAGGCACACCTATTGATCTATTCATTTGAGAAAGTCTTCAGGTTATTATTTAACTACTCGAGCTGTAAGCGTATTCCTATTATTCAATTTCATTATTAAAACTCCACTGATTCTAGCCCTAACCCCATCTGGCCCATGGGTTAGCCATCAGCCAACCACTAGAATTGGTAGAACCAGACAATTACTCACCCACCTATAATTGAATGCCTTTCTTAACTTTTGCTTTTGAATACAGATACATACACACTCCTCTTTAAAACTTTAACTTATAAAACAAACTATTGACAAACAGTTATTGGTTACAGATGTCATAACTCAAAATTTCCATCCAGTCCCTTGTTTCTTAAAAAAAACAGTATCACTCTGGACTCTCCGTTGAGACGAGCTCGTCAACCCCAACGAGATCTAGTAAGAAATTACAATAATCAGTTGTCCATCATACAATCTTCCACGACATACGCATGGGTGTCGTTAGGTGTCCTAGCACTTCACTCAGGGACTGCTTTGTCGGACGTCATCCATCATACCAGAAGTGCACCATTTTAACCGTACCGAGGCTGGTCAAGGCTTTGCCGCATGAACTATCCTTTGAACACTGCCCAGTAGCTCTTGCAACTGAACTTCCCATAGAAAAACACATACCAAATGCTCCCTCCAGCATTCTGGTGTAAGACAATCCTTTAAGAAAACAAGGTTTCTATGCAAGTTTTCAGTTTGATTTTCTTTTGAATACAATGAGTATATCTTAAATCAGTATCCCCAAAATTTCTTGATCGTAATTCTGAATTCCATAACAGAATTTCTCGAATTCTGTAACCTTGATCCACAGATCAATTTGATTGGTCTCAAACTTAGTTTTAGGTTTAGTGGGAGTTTTGAGTGTATTTACCTGAACTGGTCACATCTTCTTTCCTCAAAATAGACGAAGAGTTTGGTCTTGGTCATAGTCTGATTCAGGGTTCAAGTCTGATAAGATTTTTTCTGAACTATCTTTCTCAAAAAGAGGTGATATTTCAATTACTATTTTACTGAATTTCATTCATTGAATATTCACTTAATTGATTTCTAAATTAATTATGAATTTCGATGAGGAATAAATTAATCATTTATCTGAAAATTTTGACTTCGATAGATTTTTTGAGTTTTCTCTTTATAATCCGAGTGAATATAAAACAATAGAAATTTCTCTCTCAGAGTATTTACTTATTCATTTATCAAATACTCATAGAAATTAAACATAGAATTAAAGAGAATTCTAATTTTGATATAAAAATTCTTTATGCATCTATTTATGCATAAAAATCAACATCAATGGGAATAACACTTTTATATAAAAGAAAATCATTTTATGCATCTATTCATGCATAAAATCAAATTAATTAGGAATAACACTTTTAAAATAAAAAGAATTTCTTTATGCATCTATTTATGCATAAAAATCTATTTTTATAGGAATAACACTTTTATATATAAAAAATTATTTATGCATCTTTCTATGCATAAAAAATAAATTCAATAACACTTTTATAATAAAAAAATTCCATTATGCATCTTTCTATGCATAGAAATTAAATTCAAGGAAAACAACACTTTTATAATAAAAAAATTTCCATTATGCATCTTTCTATGCATAGAAATTGAATTCAATGAAAACAACACTTTTATAATTAAAAAACATCCATTATGCATCTTTCTATGCATAGAAATTGAATTCAATGAAAACAACACTTTTATGATAAAACAATTTTCATTATGCATTTTTCTATGCATAGAAATTAAATTCAATGAAAAAACACTTTTATGATAAAAAAATTCCATTATGCATCTTTTTATGCATAGAAATTAAATTCATTGAAAACAACACTTTTATAATAAAAAAATTTCCATTATGCATCTTTCTATGCATAGAAATTAAATTCAATGAAAACAACACTTTTATAATTAAAAAAAATTCTATTATGCATCTTTCTATGCATAGAAATTAAATTCAATGAAAACAACACTTTTATAATAAAAATAATTTCTATTATGCATCTTTTTATGCATAGAAATTAAATTCAATGAAAACAACACTTTTATAATTTAGAAAATCCATTATGCATCTTAATATGCATAGAAATTAAATTCAATGAAAATAACGCTTTTAAATTAAAAAAATTTCATTATGCATCTTTCTATGCATAGAAATTAAATTCAATGAAAAAAACACTTTTATAATAAAAAAATTTCATTATGCATTTTTCTATGCATAGAAATTAATTTTACTAATTAATATTAGTTATATCCATGTATATTCATAGGTGAATATGTACATGGAGTAAATTAGAATATTTCTTTTAGAATGCACAAACGGTGGGAATTACTCTTTTAGAATAACATTAAAATAAACTTTCTTTTCCACAAAATTCAAGAAAATTTTGCCATAACCTCCTTTGTATAGTTGACTATTTCTCATTTTTAACATTTTATTTTCAATTTAAATTAACCCCAATTAGATATAAAGGACTCTAATCTACACAATTTTTAATTTCTAAGAGAGTAAATAATAAGAAAAGTTTAATCAATCTTTGTTAAACATTCTAGGATAAAGAAAGGCTGAATTGTAAAGAAGATAAGGGGATGGTCTTTTCATCAAGGCATAGCATTAGAAGTTACTTCAATCAACTTAAAAAAATAAGAAAATCAAGAAAACCATAGATTTAAAATTAAAAAGTAAGAAATTTTAGCTTACATGGAGTTGTAAGCTTTTCTTTGGCTTGAGGGATTGAGGGTTCTACTCTTGTTTGAAGCAAGAGTGGCCACCAATTACTTTGGAGAGGATTAAGCCAAAAACAATTGAAATATCAAGAGAATTCAATGTAAATGTCTCTGGGTAGGAGTAGAGTAATAGTGCATAAACACGATTAAGCTTTTACAAAGGGGGAGGTTTCTATTTATAGGAAAAAGTGAGCCTCAAACCAAGCAAACTAATTCTAGAATTTTCCAGATCAGTTTGGTCAATTTTTGACCATTTTTGGGTCAGTTCAGCTTACTTTTTGGAACTAGACTTGAAATAGGAGAGAGGAGAGATGAAATATCTCATTTAATTGATTTAAAATTGGGGAGTAATGATGAGAAAAAAAGGTGCCTCCTTTATGAGGGGAAATCCCCACTCTGAGTTGTCAAAAATTCAATTTTTAATGTTTCCTTTGGTCCTTAGTCCACTCTTTATCTTATGTGAGAATTTACTCATTTTTGGGGATCAATTTACCACCTCCTCCCTACATTTGGATTAATCTTATTGGTCCCTCATAACCTTAATCCAAAAATTTTAGAAAATCTGGACTCTTAGGCTAAGGTCTTTTGAGCAGATTATAATTTATTTCTAATGCACCATAGGAATTTCTTTTTAAACTTCTATTTTAGGGGAAATTATTTTAATGAGAAGGGATATTTTTCCATCCAAAGATATCTAAAAACTTAATTATCTCTCTCCAGAATATTTTTCTCTCTCTAGGCCAAAAGAGTTAGAAACAAGATCTTTTATTATTCTGAAAAGGGAATTGATTACAAGGGAAGAAATTGGACATCTTGAGGGGCTAGGGAGGAATCTTACATCCTCTCCCACTTGAAAAACGTGAGATGTCATCATCTCGCAAGCTGGGGGGGTAATCGCGCATCAGTTCGGCTTCTTTCTCCTAGGTGGCATCTTCAAAAGGATAGAACTTCCATTTGACTAATAATTCTCTTAGAATTCTTCCTAAGAACCTTCTCTCGAACATCAAGGATTTCTTTAGGTTGGAGTTCCATCAGTCCTTGGGTTGAAGAAGTTAAGAGTTCATCATTAAGCAAATGATTCGAGCTCAGTACTACATACTTCTTAAGTAGGCTGACATGAAATACATTATGTACTTTGAGATGAGGAGGCAGAAGAAGTTCATAGGCTAAGTCACCTACTTTCTTTGTAATCAGATATGGCCCACAGTATCTGGGGGATAACTTCTTGTACTTCCCAAGAGATAGAGAACTTCTTTTAGGGCATACTCGAATGAAGACCATATCTGCTTCTTTGAATTTTCTATCTGACCTCTTCTTATCTGCATACTGCTTCTGTCTATCCTGGGCAGCTTTTATATCTTTGCGGATTGACTACATCTGCTGCTCCATGTCATCAAGCATCTGTCTGGACATCTCGACCTAATCAATGGGTCGGACCAAGTTAATGGCGTTAGGCAGTCTTGTCCATACAGAGCTTTGAAAGGGCTCATCCCGATACTTTGGTGATAACAAGCATTGTAGGCAAACTCGACTAGGTGCAGATAGCTTAGCCATTTCTTGGATTCCCTGCCACAACATGACCGAAGTATATCTTCGATTACTTGGTTCACCCTTTCTGTTTGACCATCGATGTTGGGGTGGTAAGCTGTGCTGAGATCCAAGAAAGTTCCTACTGCTTCAAAGAATGCAATCTAGAATCTTGACGTGAACTTGGGATCTTGATCATTTACTATTCTCCTCGATAGGCCATGCAAGCTGAAGATTTCCTTGAGGAACACTCTTGCCACATCCACTGCAGTGTAGGTTTCTTTTACTGGAATCAGATGGGCAACTTTGGCTAGTCTGTCAACTACCACGAAGATGGAGTTGTAACCTGATTGCACTGAAGGTAGTCCAGTAATAAAATCCATACTGATACATTCCCACTTCATCTAGGGGATGTCTAATGGATGTAACTTCCTAGGCATTTTTACTCTCTCGGCTTTGACTCTCTGACATATCAGGCATTGACGTACATGATTAAGTACATCCTTTTTTAGTCCAGGCCAAAAGAAGCTTTTCTTTAACAAATATGTAGGTCTTGATGAAACTTGGATGTCCTGCTATAAGTCTATCATGGACTTCATTCAAAATTTGACCCTTAGTTTCCTCATTATTGTTGGGAATGCATAGCTTACTATTGTAATACATAATTCCATCATCCAGGCTCTACCCTTGAACTCGGTTCAACTCCTGAGGAGTTTTGCTTTCCTGCATAAGTAGGGTAGCAATAGGGCCAAAGAATCTATCCTAAACGATCTCTTGCTTCATTAATCAATGGATTTGACACCAGTGTGATTGCAAGCAAGGAGGCTTTTTCTGCTGAGGGCATTTGCCACCACATTTTCTTTGCTTGGATGGTACTTGATTTCAAAATCAAATTCTTACAGGGTCTGCATCCACCTTCTTTGGCGCATGTTGAGATCCTTCTAAGTGAAGATCCACTTTAAGCTCTGATAATCTGTCACCAAAGTGACTCTTCGACCTAGTAGGTAATGTCTCCACAACTTCAAGGCATAGACTACTGAAAGTAGCTCCAGGTCATGGGACAACATAATTTCGCTCATGCGTTCTGAGTTTTCGGGATTCATAGGCCGCTGCATGACCTTCCTGCATGAGCGCACCTCCCAAGGGGCAAAACCACTGGCATCAGTTACAACCTCAAAGGGTAGAGAGAAATCTGGTAACTTTAGAACGGGATTTATTTTACCAAGGCAGTCTTCAGCTTATCAAAAGCGCTCTGACACACCTAGTAGACCATTAAAACGAGATATTCTTTTTGAGAAGATTAGTCAGGGGGGAAGCTATGAGAGCATACTTAGATATAAAAATTATATACCAACCAGCTAATACCAAGAATCCTCTAACTTCTTTCACTGTCTTTGGTTCAGGCCAATCTATGACTGCTTGAACTTTTGTGGAATATGGAGAAATTTTATCTTTTGATACCTGAAAGCCCAAGTATTCAACATGGTCGGTAGAGAAAGTGTATTCAACATGGTCGGTAGAGAAAGTGTATTTTGTTTTTTTTTGCAAAGAGTTGGTGCTTCCTTAGAATCTCAAGAACTTTTCGGACGTGAGCTTCATGGTCAGCTACATTCTTTGAGTAAATTAGAATATCATCAAAGAAAACAAGAACAAAATCATCCAAGTATTCTCTAAGAATGTCTTGCATTAGGCGATTGAATGTAGCTGGGGCATTTGTCAATCCAAATGGCATGACTGTAAATTCATAGTGCGCAAATCAAGTATTGATGGATGTCTTTGGGATATCTTGCTCATTAATCCTGATTTGGTAATACCTTGATTTGAGATCTATCTTTGTGAAGATCTGGGCTCCACTTAGCCTGTCCAGAAGCTCATCAATTCTGGGGATAGGATACTTATTCTTAACTTTTAGTTGATTGAGACCTCTGTAATCCACACAGAGTCTTAGCGTTCCATCCTTCTTTTTCTGAAAGAGAGCTGGCGCTCCCCAAGGTGAAACACTCGGTCTTACAAACCCTTGTTCTAACAGCTGTCTAAGCTGTTCCTTGAGTTAAATGGCTTCAAGGACTGGCATTTTGTACATGCACTGGGCTATTGGCTGAGCTCAGGGGGTCAATTCTATCACATGATCTACTTCCAGAATTGGAGGCATCTCTGTTAGCTCTGCTCAGAATAAATCATCATACTCACTCAACCATTCTGGTTGTTTAGCCTTTAACTTTGTGTCTATCGGGGATTTAGTTTGACAACATAAATGAGTTGCCTCTTTCTAAGTCCTTTCAGTTACTTAGAAGCTTTTACTAATTGCACTGGGGATCTGAAAACTCCAGTTCCTTGAACTTTATTCCCATGAAGGTCACGGAAGGAAATGGTTCCATTGTGACAGTGAATGTCAGCTTGATTTGAGTGGAGCCAATCCATTCCAAGGATTCCGTTGAGAACTCCCAAAGGTAAGACTCTGAACTGGCAGTCAGTTACATTCCCATCTAGATTAAATTGAATACGATCTGTCTCATGGTGAGTGAAAAGAATCTTCCCATTGGCCAATTCAACTTGCATAGGTTTCCCTGATTTTTGTTTTAAGACTAGCTTACGCAAGCATCCAGGGAAAATAAATAAATGAGTACTGCCTGAATCAATTAAAAGCTTAAATGGCTTACCCTTATACTCAACTGGAGTATGGATGATAGAGAATTGACGATTTGGGCCCTTAGTTCTCAATTGCGGCCTAAATCTAACCTCTTTCCTCTTCCACTACTTCTGCTATCATAACTGCTCTGGCTGCAGATTGGGTAGGAACTCTATCTCTTTGGTTACCCCAGTTCTGGGAGGGAGTTTTGAGATTACTCTCAATAGAGGCATATGGCTGAGCTGGATTCCTCCTGGGATTGCCTTGACTTTGATGAGACGGTTAACTGATAAGAAGGGGCTAGTCTCTGCACTCTGGGTCCTTGACTTCCTTGTCCTCTTGACATGGCAGGAGTCGGACAGTCTTTAAGCTGGTGACTGAAACCTTGACATCCAAAACACCTATTCTCACTTCTAAGCTCGTCCCTCTGAGTCCTTGAAAAAGGTGGGGCTCCTGAGAAAGTGTTCTGAGGGAAGGGTCTTCCTTCACTTCTGAATCTCCCAGCATCTTGATTCTAAATAGGGCCTTGTTGCCTTTTTGGGGGTGGAAAGTTTGAAGCACTTCCTAGGGTTTAGAACCTTTTAAAGTTTGAGGAGGTAGTTTGGCGGGACCTTAACAACAAATGCCTTGGCAAAGTCCTTTGCCATTTTGACAGCTTTTACCATTGAGACTAGTTTGGCATTTTCACTAAAGTATCCAATGGCTCGTTCATCCCTCGAATGAATCTGGCCACATCAGCTGCTCTTCATCCAAAAGTGGAGAATATTTGAGGAGAAGGGCAAATGCCTGATGGTATTCTTCAATTGTTTGGCTATCCTGCTTCAATTCCAAGAACTCATTCATTTTAGTTTCCGAGGATAGAACCTCTTCGTGAGGTAAGCCTTAAGATCTGACTAGGTTTGGGTATTTTGGTCGAGACGGTTTGTCTCGCAATGGTTTCTCCATGTGACCCCTGATGACGGTTGCGGTTTGCCAGGTAATCTCTTTTTGGATGTGTTTCAAGGAGGGTTACTCTTCCACCCATTGCCTCGATCCATTTTCCACTGTTTCTCCTAATTGTTCCCCTTCTCCCTTGAATGGACCAGGTTGGGATCGGTGCAGGGCTTTACGAATGCCCGGATCTAACTCTTCATAATCAATAAGAGGATCCGACTGCCTAGCACGGGCCGTGCACCTCATGATTCTGACAAAACGAGATTTTTGTCAACTTAACTTTGTCATCAGATTTATGACTATTTAATTTTTGAGATTTATTTCCTAAATAATAATTACTCCATCATAATTCTTAAAAACAAGATTCACTCTGATAATTTTATTAACCAATACTCTTAACCACAAATTTAATTTGGAATCTTTTGCAAAACATCATTTATTATCAAAAGTTTTTGATATATAAAATATACATAGAGCATCTCGGCTCCAAAGGTCACTGCCTCAATCTCACTGATAATGGTGCTGTAATTCTGCTCCTAGGAATAAAGCGACTCAGAAGTCTAAAAATTCGGCAAGAAATTCTAAAATTCTGGGGTGAATGATTATAGAGTTGGACATAATGAATAACTCCTAGCCTTATCAAGATCATGGCTAGCAAGATATTCTGCCTGAGTCTTTGACACTAATTGGTATTGACCTTAATACATTGCCCTCCAGAGAACCACATGTGCTGACGTCGCTCTACTGGATCAAGAAAATATAGATCCTCAAAGTGACGAGCGAGCCTCACTCTGCTTTCTCGGGTTGTAGTAGAGTTGATGAGATTTTCGAAGGCAAAGGCGATCACATCCTTACTTTGGGAGAGTCAAGGAATGCTAGACAGATTTGGGGTATCCATAATCCAGTTCAATTTATGAGTTCTCAATTTATGAATTCATTTCAAACATTATCATAGCAAGTGAAAACATTATTTCCCAGATTTACTTTAAAATTTTAGGCAATTTTTGCTGCTGTTTCATAAGTTTACAACAGCGCTCTGATACCAGCTGAGACCCCTTTGCCCCCTCCACGCACCGCGGATTCTCGATTGCTAGCAGCGGAAGTAGCTCCCTCTTGCACGGGGCAAGGTTTCCCACTCGGGCCCTCGCCCTCGAATGTCCAGACACGAGACTAATCAGGTGGTCATTCCAAAATCAAAACTGTGAAAAATTCCCTTGCCGCCCGAAAAATGGGGACGATTCCACCTTTTTGATTTTCTTAAACGAATTTTCTAACGGGGTCAAGAGACTAAACTATCCTTCACCTGACTAAACCAGATAGAAGGAAAACTATTATAGACTTAACTTGAGGAAATCAACGCTTTTTTCCTGACGGAAATCAGGCAGCACAGGTGTTGATCTATTCATTTGAGAAAGTCTTTAGGTTATTATTTAACTACTCGAGTTCTAACCGTATTCCTATTATTCAATTTCACTATTAAAACTCCACTGATTCCAGCATATCCGGCCCATGGGTTAGCCACCACCCAACCACTAGAATCGGTAGAACCAGACAATTACTCACCCACCCATAATTGAATGCCTTTCTTAACTTTTGCTTTCGAATACAGATACACACACACTCCTCTTTAAAACTTTAACTTTTAAAACAATCCATTGACAACAGTTATTGGTTACAGATGTCATAACTCAAAAATTTCCATCCAGTCCCTTATTTCTCAAAAAAATAGTATCACTCTGGACTCTCTGTTGAGACAAGCTCGTCAACCCCAACGAGATCTAGTAAGAAATTACATTAATCATTTGTCCATCATACAATCTTCTAGGACATACGCATGGGTGTCCTAGGCATCGTGAGCCCGTGCATCGCCTGGTCAGAACCCTCCAGGATCCTCCTTAGGTGTCTTGGCACTTCACTCAGAGACCGCTTCGTCGGACCTTGTCCATCGTACTAGAAGCGCACCATTTTAACCCTACCGAGGCTGGTCAAGGCTTTGCCATGTGAACTGTCCTTTGAACACTCCCCTCAGCTGTTGCAACCAAACTTCCCTTAGAAAAACACACACCAAATGCTCCCTCCAGCATTCTAGCGTAAGACAATCCTTTAAGAAAACGGGGTTTCTATGCAAGTTTTCAGTTTGATTTTCTTTTGAATACAATGAGTATATCTTAAATCAGTATCCCCAAGACTTTTTGATCAAAATTTTGAATTCCATAATAACAGAATTTCTCGAATTCTGTAACTTTGATCCACAGATCAATTTGATTGGTCTCAAACTTAGTTTTAGGTTTGGCGAGAGTTTTGAGTGTATTTACCTGAACTGGTCACATCTTCTAGTTTGGTCTTGGTCATAGTCTGATTCAGGGTTCGAGTCTGATAAGATTTTTCCTGAACTATCTTTCTCGAAAAGGGGTGATATTTCAGTTACTATTTTATTAAATTTCATTCATTGAATATTGACTTAATTGATTTCTAAATTAATTACGAATTCTGATAAGGAATAAATTAATCATTTATCTGAATATTTTCACTTCGATAGATTTTTTGAATTTTCTCTTTACAATATCCAAGTGAATATAAAACGATAGAAATTTCTCTCTCAGAGTATTTACTTATTCATTTATCAAATACTCATAAAAATTAAACATAGAATTAAAGAGAATTCTAATTTTGATATAAAAATTCTTTATGCATAAAAATCAACGTCAATAGGAATAACACTTTTATATAAAAGAAAATCTTTTTATGCATAAAATCAAATTTAATAGGAATAACACTTTTAAATAAAAAGAATTTCTTTATGCATCTATTTATGCATAAAAATTAATTTTTATAGGAATAATGCTTTTATAATAAAAAAATTTCCTTATGCATATTTCTATGCATAGAAATTTAATTCAATGGAAATAACGCTTTTATAATCATAAAAATTTTCATTATGCATCTTTCTATGCATAGAAATTAAATTCAATGAAAACAACACTTTTATAATAATAAAAATTCCATTATGCATCTTTCTATGCATAGAAATTAAATTCAATGAAAACAACACTATTATAATAATAAAAATTTTCATTATGCATCTTTCTATGCATAGAAATTAAATTCATTGAAAATAACACTTTTATAATAAAAACTTTTTCCATTATGCATCTTTCTATGCATAGAAATTAAATTCAATGAAAACACTACTTTTATAATAAAAAAATTTCCAGGCATCTTTCTATGCATAAAAATTAAATTCAAAAAAACAACACTTTTATAATTAAAAAAATCCATTATGCATCTTTCTATGCATAGAAATTAAAATCAATGAAAACAACACTTTTATTATAAAAAAAAATCCATTATGCATCTTTCTACGCATAGAAATTAAATTCAATGAAAACAACACTTTTATAATTAAAAATTTCCATTAGGCATTTTTCTATGCATAGAAATTAAATTCAATGAAAATAACACTTTTTTAATAAAAAATAAATTTTTATTATGCATCTTTCTATGCATAGAAATTAAATTGAATGAAAACAACACTTTTATAATAAAAAAATTTCCATTATGCATCTTTCTATGCATAGAAATTAAATTCCATAAAAAAAACACTTTTATAATAATAAAAATTTTCATTATGCATCTTTCTATGTATAGAAATTAAACTCAAAGAAAATAAAACTTTTATAATTAAAAAAATTTCCATTATGCATCTTTCTATGCATAGAAATTAAATTCAATGAAAACAACACTTTTATAATAAAAAAAATTCCATTAGGCATCTTTCTATGCATAGAAATTAAATTCAATAAAAACAATACTTTTATAATTTGAAAAATTCCATTATGCATCTTTCTATGCATAGAAATTAAAATCAATGAAAACAGCACTTTTGTTATAAAAAAATTTCCATTATGCATCTTTCTATGCATAGAAATTAAATTCAATGAGAACAACACTTTTATAATAAAACAATTTTCATTATGCATCTTTCTATGCATAGAAATTAAATTCAATGAAAATAACACTTTTATAATAAAAACAAATTTCCATTATGCATCTTTCTATGCATAGAAATTAAATTGAATGAAAACAACACTTTTATAATAAAGAAAACTTCCATTATGCATCTTTCTATGCACAGAAATTAAACTCAATGAAAATAACACTTCTATGATTTAAAAAAAATCCATTATGCATCTTTCTATATGCATAGAAATTAAATTGAATAAAAATAACACTTTTATAATAAAAAAAATTCCATTATATATCTTTCTATTTATAGAAATTAAATTCAATGAAAAAAACACTTTATAATAAAAAATTTTCATTATGAATCTTTCTACGCATAGAAATTAATTTTAAAAATTAATATCCATGCATATTCATAGGTAAATATGTACATGGAGTAATATCCATGCATATTCATAGGTAAATATGTACATGGAGTAAATTAGAATATTTCTTTTAGAATGCACAAACGGTGGGAATCACTCTTTTAAAATTCCATAAAAATTAGCTTTCTTTTCCACAAAATTCAAGAAAAATTTACCATAACCTCCTTTGTATGGCTGACTATTTCTCATTTTTAACATTCTATTTTCAATTTAAATTAACCCCAATTAGATAAAAAGGACTAATCTACATAATTTTTAATTTCCAAGAGAGTAAACAATAAGAAAAGTTTAATCAATCTTTTTGTTAAACATTCTAGGAGAAAGAAAGGCTGAAGAAGAGAAGGGGGTGGCCTTTTCATCAAGGTATAGCATAAGAAGTTACTTCAATCAACTTAAAAAAATAAGAAAATCAAGAAAATCATAGATTTAAAATTAAAAAGTAAGAAATTTTAGCTTACATGGAGTTATAAGCTTTCCTTTGGCTTGAGGGATTGAGGGTTCTACTCTTGTTTGAAGCAAGAGTGGCCACCAATTACTTTGGACAGGATTAAGCCAAAAACAATTGAATTATCAAAAGAATTCAATGTAAATGGCTCTGGGTAGGAGTAGAGTAAGAATGCATAAACACTATTAAGCTTTTACTAAGGGGAGGCTTCTATTTATAGGAAAAAGTGAGCCTCAAAACAACAACCTGATTCTAGAATTTTCCAGATCATTTTGGTCAATTTTTGACCATTTTTGAGTCAGTTCAGCTTACTTTTTTCGAACTAGACTTGAAATAAGAGAGAGGAGAGATGAAATATCTCATTTAATTGATTTAAAATTGGGGAGTAATGATGAGAAAAAAAGGTGCCTCCTTCATGAGGGGGAATCCCCACTCTGAGGTGTCAAAAATTGAGTTTTTTAATGTTTTCTTTGGTCCTTAGTTCACTCTTCCTCTTATGTGAGCATTTACTCATTTTTGGGGGTTTTTCTTTATTTATTCAATTTTTCTCCTTCCTTCATCTGGATTAATCTTATTGGTCCCTCAAAACCTTAATCCAAAATTTGTAGAAAATCTGGACCCTTAGGCTAAGGTCTTTTGAGCAGATTATAATTTATTTCTAATGCACCTTAGGAATTTCTTTTTAAACTTCTGTTTTAGGGAAAATTATTTTAATGAGAAGGGATATTTTTCCATCCAAAGATATCTAAAAACTAAATTACCTCTCTCTAGAATATTTTTCTCTCTCTAGGACAAAACAGTTAGAAACAAGATCTTTTATTATTTAGAAAAGGGGATTGATTAGAGGGGAAGAAATTGGACATCTTGAGGGGCTGGGGAGGAATCTTACAATATTTCTATTCATATTCATTTTATGATTGGCACAAAGAATGCATCTTATACCATAGTTCATGAGCACATGCAAAAAAAATCGCACCCAAGGGTAGACAATATTCAAGGAAAGGGAGATCAATTTCTTGGGTGGCTAATTTGATATTTTTGGGCCTCCCTTTCAATGGAATAGTACATGGTGTCGATGACTCTAGGCCCTTGTGTATCTCTGAGGACCATGTGTGGTATATGGAGTTGGCTTAGCTGCATCATCGACTCTTGGTGATTCTGGCTGGTTGTTGATTATGGCATCGATGGGAGGTAATATTCCATATGTTGAAAGCTTGCAAGCCTTTCCTTTTATCTTGAAATTCGTTTGATAAAAGTTATGTTATGTTTTATAGGAGATACAGTGGGTTGGGTTGACTGCTATTTCCATGTATCAGATTTGGAGACTGCTATTTCCATGTATCAGATTTGGAGATTTGGTGCCCTGTTATTATCATGCATCAAAAGTTATGTTATGTTTTATAGGAGATACAGTGGGTTGGGTTGACTGCTATTTCCATGTATCAGATTTGGAGATTTGGTGCCCTGTTATTATCATGCATCACTCACCCAATGGATACTATGAGACTGCCAGTTCCTCCAGACAGAGGTAGTGTTTTTAGTGGTATTTCCAAGGAATTTTGTTCGGCATATACATTTTTTTTTCATTCATTAGACTATTGTGATTGTGTTGTAATATACCTCTTCTATGCTCTTTGCAATTTGTAAATGAGGTATGATTCCTGTGATTTACTGCTTGGAGAGTGCACCTCTTTTCAAGGTGCTTCATGAGTTAAATGATGCGATTGCTTATATATGAGTGAATGCTACTCGTCGGGCTGTTATACTGCTGTCACTCCTCTACTTAAGGCATGTTTGAGGTGGTTAGGTTGTTTATGCGCTTCGATGGACTCTGATGAGGGTCTTCTATCTTCATACATATAGCCATTGCTTCTACCTAAAAGGCAAGGAGGCGAGGGGGAGGCTAGCAGCTCACATGATTGGGATGATGCTATTAATGAGCGTGTGGAAAAAAAGCCATATGAGTAGTGAGCATCTTGACCTTATTCAGTGCTACATTGATGACTATTTATTTGGGTTTGTTTTTTGATGTGCTTGGGACTATTGTCATTTTATTTTGATATGGATTTCGCTATGTTTTACAATAGGTCAATGCTTGAGGATCCAAGTTTGTGATTTTGGTTACCTTTGTGCATATGTTTTAAGAATAAAACATTCAAGTTTGATCTTCAAGACACAAATATACTTAAACATGTAAATTTGAAAAAATAAACAAATTTTATTCTTTATTTTCATGTAAACTATTCTGCCAGTGTATGTAGAAGCAATGGCAATAATCATGGCTCAAGAAGTACGTTTTGAGAAGGACCATGCAGAACGACATCACGCACTGTCATGTTTTTATAGACAATGAGTGTGACTCAACTTGATTTATTATGGTGTATGTAGTGGACAATGAAAAAAATGGTTTTTGTGTTTGCTTTGCAAGCCCCATGATTGGCGATTTTGTTTTAATCTTATTTAATGTAGATATTCTTGAGCTCTACATTGTTTGGACCCCATTGAGAGTGGGTCATGTTCCGTGTAGTTACAAAAATTGAGGGTGTGGTATTTCAATTTTGTATGGTGATTGACGTGATCTTCATATGACTTATGGGATAGAAAAGTGATACAGAGTCTCCACCCTGTTGAGATATCGAGCTCTAGTGAGGCGGTGGACACTGATGACCCGCCTGGGGGATAGGCCCCGCACTTACACCACTGGCATGGTTGGTGAGATCTTGGGTGATATGCGGCCAGTGGGATGACAGGCTGTGTGACAGCCATTCTAGAGACTGGCATAGTTATAGCGCCAGCTCATTTAGTCGGGTTCACACTATAGAGAACCCGTGTATGTATTGGTTGAGTACCTTTCATATTGTGTGTACTCTTATCTTGTATATGGTGTGTTGAGTGTTGAGTAGAGAAGAAGAAGATTTTCAGCCTCTCACCTTGTGTGTTCTCTATTAGGGTTTTGTGAGTGTGTGTGAGTGCTTGCAAGAGCTCAAGCTCTCTTCCCCCCTGCATCTTTTCATGGTATCAGAGCCTGGTTCGTGCTAAGGGCTGAGCTGCAAGCAAGAGAACCACAAGAAGCGGTACGAGGGTAAGAGCTGCAACTACTCTTCCCTATTGTGTTGGTGACTACACCCTTGTCGGGAGCTCTACGGGAGGCACCGGCAAACGATCTCCGATTGAGGAGCTTTCTTCGCGGGAGTGAAGCTACAGGGCAACTATACAGTCCTTTGGACTAAAATTTTCGGGCCGAAAACGCGTTTCGGGCGCGTCTGGACCTCCGTTTTTCAGAAAGCAGGCGATTTCGAGCACTGCGGGTAAGTCATCGATTCTCTGCAGAACTCTGTTTCAAGTATTGCAGGAAGACAGATTGACTGTGCAGACACTGTGGGTGCTGCAAAGAGGTCTACAGTTGCCATTGGGTGTATGTATGTGCATTGAAGTCACTGGTTGTGACATTTGAGAGTACTACAGTACCGCTGTGCAGAAAATACAGCATTTGTGCAGAAAAACCAGAGTGCAGTTTCTGGTAAAATTGTGTGTTTGGCAAGATGTCTAATGATGGCATAACACAGATTGTGGCTGAGAAGCTGGACAAGAATAACTTCCATGCTTGGAGGTTCAGGCTGACTAATTTCCTGATGGGAAAAGGCTATTGGGACTACATAGAAGGTGAGCATGAAGAGGCACCGGAGATACCGGATATAAATCCGACTGCTGCAGATGTGAAAGAGTTTAAAGACTGGAATCAAGGAGCCAGGAAAGTAATGTATTGGCTTTCCATTAGTATACAGGACACCATGATTGGGCACATTCAGGATGCCAAGTCCCCCAAGGAGGCGTGGGACACCTTGGTAAAGCTTTATGAAACAAATACCAAGGCACGTAAGATACAGTTGAAGAATGAACTTCATACTGTGGAGAAAAAGAGCATGTCTGTGAATGACTATGCGCTGAAGATAAAGGGCATTGTGGAATCCCTTGCATCTATTGGTGTGTCAGTAGATGATGATGACAAGGTGGAAGTCTGTCTACGTGGTCTCGGGCCACAATACAAGGCGTTTAAGACGTCTATTCAGACTCGGGAAAACATTCCCAACTTTACAGATTTGGTGTCTATGCTGATTATCGAAGAGAAGAACTTGGGTGAAGACCAACAATCTTCACAAAGCAAAAACAGTTCAGAGCAACAGGCCTTCTACACGAGTTCAGGAAGAGGACGAGGTAGAGGAGGCCGTGGACGCGGTCAAGGAGGTGGCCGAACAGGTAATCAGAATTATGGCCAGCAGCAGCAGCAACAACAACAGTCCCAGAATCAACAACAACAACAACACGTAGGTGGAAGAGGCAAATTTAGAGGCAGGGGGAGTCAAAGAGGCCGTGGAAATTGGCAAAGGCAATATAATGATGCACGTGAATGCTACTATTGTGGTAAGCCAGGACATGTGCAGTCAGAATGTTATAAGAAGCAGGCTGACATGCAAAATGGGAAAGTGCAGCAAAACAACTATGCATCCTCAAGCAGAAATAATGAGGACAATGAAAGGTTGTTTGTTATGCAGCATGTTGTAAATGCCATGTCTGAAAATGTTGATGCAGCACAAAAAGATAATGTATGGTATGTGGATTCAGGCGCTTCCAACCACATGACGAGTCATGGGGAGTGGTTCAAGGAGATGAAGAACCCGGAAAGACCAGGTTTTGTGGAAACAGGGGATGACACGGCTCATCCAATTGCCCACGTTGGAGATGTGCCATTGTCTATGCAGGATGGCAAAGTGAAGTACCTTGCAGATGTACTTCATGTACCGAACATAACAAAGAATCTGGTTTCAGTTGGCCAGATGATTGAGCAGGGTTTGCAGGTTCGGTTTAACCCTGATGGGTGTTATGTTGAAGATTTCAAAGACAAGTGCAGGTTGGTTGCAAAAGGCAACAGAGTGGGCAGAATGTTTACGTTGAATGTAGACATGCCTGAAATGAGTGCTGCGATGTTTGCAAATGGTTCAGGAGTTGTTGCAGACACAGACATATGGCATAAAAGAATTGGACATGTAAATGTGCAGAGATTGAAGTCTATGCAGAAAAAAGGAATTGTGACAGGGTTGCCAAAATTTAAAGTGGAAGGTATGCAGAAAATATGTGAAGCATGCCAATTTGGGAAGCAAACAAAGCATGTGTTTCCACGTAACAGATATGTGAGCATAAATGCACTAGATGTTGTGCATTCAGATGTATGGGGTCCTACGAAGACCGTGTCTATGGGAGGCTGCAGGTACTATGTCACTTTCATTGATGACCACACAAAAAAAGTGTGGGTATATTTCATGAAGGAGAAGAGTGAGGTGTTCACTCACTTTCAGAATTTCAGAGTTTTGGTTGAAAAGCAAACAGGGAAATATGTAAAGTGCCTAAGGTCAGATGGAGGGGGAGAGTACTTCTCCAATGAGTTCTCTGAATTCTTGAAGAAGAATGGTATTCGGAGACAGTTCACATGCAGATATACTCCGCAGCAAAATGGAGTTGCTGAGCGGAAAAATAGGCACATTGCTGAGATTGCACGAGCATTGATGGAAGAGAAGAATATGCCGCATTGCTATTGGGCTGAGGCTGTTTCTACAGCAGTATACATCATGAACAGGACTCCAACTGCAGCCATACATGATGTAACCCCAGAGGAGAGGTTTACTGGCAGAAAACCAGATTTGTCTCATCTGAAAGTCTTTGGATGCATTGCATATGTGCATGTGCCAGATGAGCTGAGAACTAAGCTGGATCCAAAAGCTGAAAAATGTGTGTTCATTGGATACTCCCTTGAGCAAAAGGGATATAGGTGTTATAACCCTGCTACACGTGAGTTGAGGGTAAGCAGGGATGTTGTCTTTGATGAGATGAGCAGCTGGTATGCTGCTGGAAAAGAAGCTGTCGGGGCTGATGTGAGTGGAAGTGTGGTTGCACAGAATGCAGGTCAGCAATCACAGTCTTTGAGTGGACCAGGAGAGTCCTCATCTAGTGGGTCTATTGATAGACCATGGAGTGGCAGGCTGCGTCATAATACCAGCCCTGCAAATGTGATTAGTACATCACGTAAAGGAAAAGAGAAAGTGGTTGAGCCCCTTGGTATGCCTGACATTTCTGCAGGGCATTCTCATGTTGATGGAGAGTCTAGTGGCTCAGATATGAGTCTTGATGAGGAGCTTGGGATCCCAGCTATGAGAACACCTGGTGTAAAGAAGGCTATGGAAGCCATGAATGAAAAGCTGCGAAGATCAGGGAGAGTGAAGAATCCTGTGCAGAGGTTTACATATGATGGTTATGTGGCACATCACTATGCATATATGGCAAAGGTTGTGCAGGTTGTTGAGCCCACATGCATTGATGAGGCTGTTGGAAATGTGAATTGGGAAAAAGCTATGGATGAGGAGATGGATGCACTATATGGAAATGAAACTTGGGATTTAGTGCAATTGCCTGAAGGCAAGAAAGCCATTGGATGCAAGTGGGTGTACAAAGTTAAACATAACAGTGATGGAAGCATAAACAGGTACAAGGCTAGATTGGTAGCCAAAGGATATGCGCAGACATATGGGATTGATTATGAGGAAACTTTCAGCCCAGTTGCCAAGATGGCAACGGTGAGAGTTGTGATAGCAGTGGCTGCGTCAAAGCAATGGTCTTTACATCAGATGGATGTAAAGAATGCATTCTTGCATGGGGATTTGCAAGAAGAGGTGTATATGTTGCAGCCACCTGGTTATGAGGATGAGGGTCACCCCGAGCATGTTTGCAGGTTGAAGAAAGCCTTGTATGGCTTAAAGCAAGCACCAAGAGCATGGTCTGACAAGATTTCTGAATATCTTGTCACTATTGGCTTTCATGTAGCCAATGCAGATTTCTCATTGTATGTGAGACATGGTGATAGAGGAGTTGTGCTTGTTGTCATCTATGTAGATGACTTGATCATTACGGGGGACCATGATGCAGAGATCTTTGATGTAAAGATCTTGCTTAGACAGAAGTTCGAGATGAAGGATCTGGGGGAGCTCAGATATTTCTTGGGCATTGAGGTGATTAGGTCACCACATGGTATTGGATTACTGCAGAGACAGTATGGCTTGGACATGTTGTCCAAGTATGGTATGACAGGCTGTAAGCCTATTTCTGTGCCATTGGATCAGAATCACAAGTTGAGTGCAGATTCAGGAGAGATCTTGGAGGATCCTACTATGTACAGGAGCATAGTAGGAAGTTTGATCTACATGACGATCACCAGACCAGATTTGAGCTATGCTGTTGGGTTGGTGAGTCAGTTTATGCAGGTTCCACGGAAACCGCATTTAGATGCAGTGAGACGCATACTGAGGTATGTGAGGTCTACTTTGCATTGTGGACTATTCTATGAGACTGGGACAGAGATATGTGTACATGGGTACACAGATGCTGATTGGGCTGGTAGTATCTCAGATAGAAGATCTACCAGTGGATTCATGTTTTCTTTGGGGAGTGCTGCTGTGACTTGGAGCAGCAAGAAGCAGCCTACGGTTGCTCTATCGAGTACAGAGGCCGAGTACAGAGGAGCTGCTATGGCAGCATGTGAGGTAGCTTGGTTGAGAAAGCTACTTGCAGATTTGGGTCTATCAGTGGATAGACAAGTTGTCATTTTCTGTGACAACATTAGCAGTATACAGTTGGCCAGGAACCCAGTCTTTCATGCTCGTACGAAGCACATAGAGGTCCACTACCACTTCGTCAGAGAGAAGGTCTTGGCAGGAGACCTTGACCTTGTTTATGTCAGCACAGAGGATCAGGTAGCTGACATCTTCACCAAAGCATTGGGTACAGAGAAGCTCTGCAGATTCAGGGCTTCGCTTGGTGTACATGAGATGGAGTTGAGCTCGAGGGGGAGTGTTGAGATATCGAGCTCTAGTGAGGCGGTGGACACTGATGACCCGCCTGGGGGATAGGCCCCGCACTTACACCACTGGCATGGTTGGTGAGATCTTGGGTGATATGCGGCCAGTGGGATGACAGGCTGTGTGACAGCCATTCTAGAGACTGGCATAGTTATAGCGCCAGCTCATTTAGTCGGGTTCACACTATAGAGAACCCGTGTATGTATTGGTTGAGTACCTTTCATATTGTGTGTACTCTTATCTTGTATATGGTGTGTTGAGTGTTGAGTAGAGAAGAAGAAGATTTTCAGCCTCTCACCTTGTGTGTTCTCTATTAGGGTTTTGTGAGTGTGTGTGAGTGCTTGCAAGAGCTCAAGCTCTCTTCCCCCCTGCATCTTTTCACACCCTAGGGAGGGTAGTGTGGCAATCAAGTAGAGTGAGAGAGAGAGCACAAGGGGGGTTGGCGACAAGAGAGAGAGGGGGAATGATGTCCATGAGAGAGAAAAGGGGGGGCTATCGAAAAGTGAGAGAGGGGGTGGGGTTGTTGATGAGAGAGAAAAGCCATAATTATAAACATAACTATGATTATCCCACTGATTAAGTTAATTTCAACATTCCTCTTTTTCCAAAATGTTAGGATAATCCATTTCTCATTTAGAATGAATTAAAGTAGTTTTTAGCTACTCATAAACAATCTAAAAGAAATAACCATTATTTGATAATACAAAATCATGAAAATATCATTTTCTTAATCTCTATCTCATCAAGCCTAGAGTTTAGCTTTGAAATAAGAGATTATCTTTGAGAAACATTCTTTTGTTAAAGAATTAGCCATAGAGATGACTATTCTTTTTGAGAGAGAGATTTACTTAGAGAGAAAGCATTACAAAAAAGCATAAAGATTAACTTTCTCTTAATTAAACATTAAGACTCTTAGGGAAAGCTTGATTTGAATTAAAACAATCATTTTGAAAGCTTCTCAAGCTTGAGAGAGGTTGAGAAGAAGAAAGTTATTGAGATAATTTGAAAAAACCAGATAAATCAATTTTACCTCCAAGTTTGGCTTGATTCTTTAATAGTAGCAGTGAAGCCCCCGACCAATCAATTGGTCCACCAAGAGGAGAAGACCATTTTCAAGAGTTGTTGGAGAGAGAGAGAGAGAGAGAGAGAGAGAGAGAGAGAGAGAGAGAGAGAGAGAGAAGCTCCAAGCTCCCAAGAGAGGAAATTTAAGGGATAATAGAAATATGATTATTTTAAGATAATACTGGCATGGTATAGCTCCAATATGAAAATACAAAGTAATGAGGGTCTATTTATAGGTGAGGGAGGCCACTAACCAAGTCCAACTGGGCTCTAGAATTTTTCAGGTTCAGTTTGACTCAATTTGGACAAGATTTGGACCAATTTGGCTCCCTTTTTTATTTAGTTAGATCCAGGAGAGAGGAGAGATAGAAATATCACATTTTTTTGAATTAAAAAACCCAACCACACATGTGGAAAATGCACCTACCTCAAGAGTCCCCCTCTCCTTACCAAGGTGTCAAAAATGCATCATTTCTCCAAAATATCTCATTTTTTTAGTAATATCTCTTAATTTTTAACTAATAAACCTTGTACTCAACCAACTCTTCATCTAATGTGAGCATTTACTCATTTTGGGGTATTTTCTTTTATTCTTTGGATTTATCTCATCCCAACACTTGTATTAATCCAATTGGCCCATTGGAACCTTAATTGGACCATAATCCAAAAATTTCTAAAAATGTAGACCCTTAGGCTAAGGTCCCTTATACCATTTTCAATTAATTCCTAATGCACATTGGAAAGTTCATTTGGAACTTCTATTTTAGGGAAATCCATTTTTGACACTAGGAGAATTTTTGTATCGAAAGATATCTCAATTTTGAATTATCTCTCTCTAGATATTTTCTCTCTCTAAGCCAAAACAGGGTAAAACAAGATCTTTCTTCTATTTCAGAGAGGGGAATAATTACAAGAACAGAAGGGGAGGTTCTTACACCTTTACACCTCTAAAGCTAGACAGAGGAATCTTACATCCTACCCCACTTAAAAAACGTGAGATGTACTTATCTTCGCAGGTGGAGGACTCTTTCTTCTTCTTCTTCTTCAATCACTTCCAGCGTTACTGCCTTGGAAGTAGATGGTCGATTTGGGAACATCTCTCTTTGACTTCCCTTATTCTGAGGCAGAGGTCTTGCATTACCTTGCATTGAAGCTGAGGGTTAGTTAGAGGGTCTACCTCTAGGATTTCCCTGATTTTGACGGAAAGAAACCTAATTACTCTAGAAGGAAGGAGCTGTAGTCTGGAATCTTGGTCCCTGATTTTCCCGCCCCGAAAACCTTGATCCAAAAGGAGTTGGGCAACCCATGCTGTGATTTCCAAATCCTTGACAGTTATAGCATTTCACTTCTTTGTTCAAGGGTGGAACTTCTGAAGTTGAATTCCAGGGGATTGAGTTCCGAGAAAAGGATCTTTCTTCCATTTTGGAGCATCCCATATCCTGAGTTTGACCTTGTTGTCTCTTAGGCGGTGGGAAGTTGGAATCACCTTCTGGAATTAGAAATCTTTTGAAAGATGATGTGACTAGATTTGGCGGAACCTTGACAACAAAGGCCTTGGCGAAATCCTTCGCCCCATACGTATGGCTTCAACCATAGAAATTGGCTTGGCATTCTTCACCAGGGTATTCAAGGGTTCGTTCATTTCTTGAATGAACCTGGTCAGCTATTCTTCATCTAGCAGTGGCAAGTACTTGAGGAGGAGAGCGAATGCCTAATGATATTCTTTAATAGTTCTACTCCCTTCTTGGGTTAACTCTAAGAATTCGTTCATCTTGGTTTCCAAAAATCCGGGAGGACAGAATCTCTTCCTTAGGTAAATCTTGAGATCATTCCATGTCTGGGTGTTCGGATCCAGACGGTTTGTCTCGCAGTGGTTTCTCCATGCCAGTGGCTGTTTCTACTATCTTCAGTCTTGCAAGAGCCATTTTACTCTTCTCGTTGTACTCAATGACATCAAAGTATTCTTCCATTTCTTCGATCCACTTCTCCGCAACCTCGCCCAAGTTTTCCCCTTCAACCTTGAAAGGTCTAGGCTAAGCTCTATGAAGAGTTTTTCAAACATCCGGGTCGAGCTCTTCCTCATCGAGTTGGGGGTTAACATTCCCACCACAACAACCTCGATCCATGATCCTATCTATACAAAAATTCTTGTTAAGTCTCTTTTTCCAAATTAACCAAGACGCTCGGTGAAAAGACCACTTTATTTATAATTCAAATCCGACTTTAGATCCAACTGATTCTGGGGTTCCTTATAGTTTGATCAGCCCCCCACAAAATCCTGGGGATAAAGATCCCTTCTACAAGAAGAACATATAGAACTCGTTACGAGAGAACAATTCATTCATATTTCTTAACACAATAATGGTCCATCAGACCAAAAATTCCATCTGAACATTCCTCCATGGGAATTTCAATTATGCAAATTCGTCATTCCTTAATTAGATCACTGGGTCAAAGGTCAAACAGCAACAATCTGTCAGCGCAATCCACTAATCTCATAGTGATCTACTGAAGTCATAATCGTCATTCTAGTCACCATCACTAGGATTCTTCCCATTCATCCTCATTGTGGCTTTGTTGAGCTTATCTTCGTTCAACCAGAATTCAGAAATCATCATCTTTCAATCAAAATCCAAATCAATTCATCAATTCTCAACCAAAATTCTAAAATCATATCGACCAGCATTTGAATTCGTCATCTGGATAGCAATTCTGCTTATAATTTCAAGGTCTTAGATTTTCTTGTATATATTGTCAGTAAAGAGCTGCAAATATAGCCACAGTATATACGAGTAGTCAAGTCCTTGGAGCTATAAGGTAAATACCATCATATCTAGGCCTCAAGCAAATTAGGGATTCCACACGATTGCGGTACTTCCATCTAAAGACCCAATTTCTAATTTATGAATCTTCATGTATGAATTTCATCACACAATTACAATCTTTTACTTGGTATTTCATAAATTTTTGACATTTCGTTGCTTCTCGGTTGATCTAATTTAGCCAATTCGCTCTGATACCAGCTGAAATTTAGAATCCTATGTGACTTAGCCTATGAACTTCTTTTACCTCCTCATCTCAAAGTACATAATGTATTTCATGTGTGTCAGCCTACTTAAGAAGTAAGTACCGAGCCCGAATCATGTTCTTAATGATGAACTCTTAACTTCTTCAACCCAAGGGCAAATGGAACTCCAACCTGAAGAAATCCTTCATGTTCGATAGAAGGTTCTCAGGAACAGAATTCTAAGAGAATTATTAGTCAAATGGAAGTTCTATCCTTTTGAAGATGCCACTTGGGAGAAAGAAGCCGAACTGATACGGAATTACCCCCAGTTTGCGAGATGAGGACATCTCGCATTTTTCAAGTGGGAGAGGATGTAAGATTCCTCCCCAGCCCCTCAAGATGTCCAGTTTCTTCCCCTGTAATCAATCCCCTTTTCAGAATAATAAAAGATCTTATTTCTACCTGTTTTGGCCTAGAGAGAGAAAATGTTCTAGAGAGAGATAATTTAGTTTTTAGATATCTTTGGATGGAAAAATATCCCTTCTTATCAAAATAAATTTTCCCGAAATAAAAGTTTAAAAAGAAATTCTTAAGGTGCATTAGAAATAAATTATAATGTGCACAAAAGACCTTAGCCTAAGGGTCAAGATTTTCTGAAAATTTTGGATTAAGGTTTCTATGGACCAATAAGATTAATCCAAATGTAGGGAGGAGATAAATTGAATAATAAAAGAAAAACCCCCCAAAAATAAGTAAATGCTCACATAAGATGAAGAGTGGACTAAGGACCAAAGAAAACAATTAAAAAACTAAATTTTGACACCTCAGAGTGGGGGTCTCCCCTCATGAAGTAGGTGCCTTTTTCTCATCATTACCCCCAATTATTAATCAATAAAATGAGATATTTTCATCTCTCCTCTCTCTTGTTTCAAAACTAGATCCAAAAAGTAAGCTGAACTAACCCAAAAAATGGTCAAAATTGACCAAATTGATCTGGAAAATTCTAGAATCAGTTTGCTTGGTTAGAGGCTCACTTTTTCCTATAAATAGAAGCCTCTCCCTTTGTAAAAGCTTAATGGTGTTTATGCACTCTTACTCTACTCCTGCCCTGAGCCATCTACATTGAATTTTTTAATAATTCAATTGTTTTTGGCCTAATCCTCTCCAAAGTGAATTGGTGGCCACTCTTGCTTCAAACAAGAGTAGAACCCTCAATCCCTCAAGACAAAGGAGAGATTACAAGCTCCATGTAAGCTAATTTTCTTACTTGTTTAATGAAAAATCTATGGTTTTCTTAACTTTTATGTTTTACAAATGTTTGAATTAAATTCAAATGCTATGCCTTTGATAAAAAGGCCACCCCCTTCTCTTCTTTGCATTCCAACCTTTCTCAATCCTAGAAAGATTAACTAAGGGATTCACTAAACTCTTCTTATTGTTTACTCTCTTGAATTTAGAAAATTATGTAGATTAGAGTTCTATAAATCTAATTTGGGTTAGTTTAAGTTAAATAAAGAATGATAAAAATGAGAAATGGTTAGCCATACAAATGAGGTTATGGCAAAATTTTTCAAAATTTCGTGGAAAAGAAAGTTTGTTTTTATGTTATTCCAAAAGCGTAATTCCCACCATTTTGCATCTAAAAGAAATATTCTAATTACTCCATGTACATATTCACCTATTATAAAAGTGTTATTCTCATTAAATTTGATTTTTATGCATAGAAAGATGCATAAAGGAATTTTTTATTACAAAAGTGTTATTCTTATTAAAATTGATTTTTATGCATAGAAAGATGCATAAAGGAATTATTTTTATTTTTACAAAATATTCTTATTAAATTTAATTTTTATGCATAGAAAGATGCATAAAGGAAATTTTTTTATTATAAAAGTGTTATTCTTATTAAATTTAATTTTTATGCATAGAAAGATACATAAAAGAAATTTTTTTATGACAAAAGTGTTATTCTTATTAAAATTGATTTTTATGCATAGAAAGATGAATAAAGATGTTATTTTATTATAAAAGTGCTATTCTTATTAAATTTGAATTTTCATGCATAGAAAGATGCATAAAGAAATTTTTTTATTATAAAAGTGTTATTCTTATTAAATTTGAATTTTTATGCATAGAAAGATGCATAAAGAAATTTTTTTATTTTAGAAGCGTTATTCTTATAAAAATTGATTTTTATGCATAAATAGATGCATAAAGAAATTCTTTTTATTTTAAAAGTGTTATTATTATTAAATTTGATTTTACCCATAAATAGATGCATAAAAGGATTTTTTTTATAAAAGTGTTATTCCCATTGAAGTTGATTTTTATGCATAAATAGATGCATAAATATTTTTTATATCAAAATTAGAATTCTCTTAAATTCTATGTTTAAAATATATGAGTATTTGATAAATGAATAATTAAATACTCTAAGAGAGAAATTTCTATCATTTTATATTCACACGGATTGTAAAAAGAAAATTCAGGAAATCTATCGAGATCGAAATATTCAGTTAAATGATTAATTTATTCCTCATGGGAATTCGTAACTAATTTAGAAATTAGTTAAGTGAATATTCCAAAGAAAGAAATTCAGTAAAATAGAAACTGAATTATCAAACCTTTTCGAGAAAGATAGTTCAGGAAAAATCTCATCTGACTCGAACCTTGAATCAGACTATGACCAAGACAAAACTCCTTTGTCACTTTGGAGGAAAGGTGTGACCAGGCTAGAAAAATACACTCAAAACTCTCGCCAAATCTGAAACTAAGTTTGAGACCCTTCGAATTAATCTGAAACTAAGTTTGAGACCCTTCGAATTGATCTGACCAGGTTAGAAAAATACACTCAAAACTCTCGCCAAATCTGAAACTAAGTTTGAGACCCTTCGAATTGATCTGTGGATCAAAGTTATAGAATTTGAGGAATTCTGGTATGAAATTCAAAATTCCGATGAAGTTTTAGGAATACTAATTCAAGAAATACTCCTTGTATTCAAAAGAAAATCAAACTGAAAACTTGCATAGAAACCCTGTTTTCTTAAAGAATTGTCTTACGCCAGAATGCTGGGAGGGAGCATTTGGGATATATTTTTCTAAGGGAGTGTTCAAAGGACAGCTCATGCGTTGAGGTGACCAGCCTCGGTATGGTTGAAAAATGGTGCGCTTTCAATACGATGGACGAGGACCAACGAAGCGGTCCCTGAGTGAAGTACCATGACACCTAAGGAGGATCCTGGAGGGTTCTGACCAGGCGATGCATGGGCTCGCGGTGCCTAGGACACCCATACGTATGTCGAGGAAGATATGTATGATGGACGAAATGATTATTGTAATCTGCTCTGGATCTCGTTGTTGCTGACCAGTTGGTCTCAACGGAGAGTCCAAAGTGATACTATTTTTTGAGAAACAAGGACTGGATGGAATTTTTGAGTTATGACATCTGTAACCAAAAACTGTTTGTCAATGAATTGTTTTATAAGTTAAAGTTTTAAAGAGGAGTGTGTGCGTATCTGTATTCAAAAGCAAAAGTTAAGAAAGGCATTCAATTATGGGTGGGTGAGTAATTGTCTGGTTCTACCAATTCTAGTGGTTGGGTGGTGGCAACCCATGGACTGGATAGGCTGGAATCAATGGAGTTTTAATAATTAAATTGAAATAATATGAATACGCTTAGAATTCGAGTAGTTAAATAAAAACTTGAATACGCTTAGAATTTGAGTAGTTAAATAAAAACTTGAAGAATTTCTCAAATGAGTAGATCAATGGCTGTGCCTGATTTCGGTTAGGAAAAAAACGTTGATTTCTTCAAGTTAAGTCAGTAATAGTTTTCCTTCTATCTGGTTTAATCAGGTGAAGGATAGTTTAGTCTCTTAACCCCGTTAGAAAATTCGTTAAGAAAATCAAAAAGGTGGAATCGTCCCTATTTTCCGGGCAAGGGAAATTTTCTCGGTTTCAATTTCAGAATGAACACCTGATTAGTCTCATGTCTGGACATTGGAGGGCGAGGCCCCAAGTGGGAAACCCTGCCCCGCACAAGAGAAAGCTACTTCCACTGCTAGCAACCGGGAATCCGGTGCGTGAAGGGGGCAGAGGGGTCTCACATATGGCTCCTTCTCTTAAATTGATGTCGTGCTGGAAGAATTTAGGGTCAATTCCCTCCAAGTCCTCATAGGACCAAGCAAAGACATCTTGGTATTCTTTCAATAAGGACACCAACTCTTGCTTGAATTCTTCTTCTAGTTCCATACTAATCTTCACCGGCTTTTCTTCTTTTTTATTTCCGAGATTCACCTCTTGTAGTCTGTCCGGGCCTACTTTTGCGGCATTTCCCTTCTGGTTTTCTTTTTGCTTCTGCACCTAATCGTGGATCTCTTGAATTTGTTCCTCTTGTCCAAATTTCGGGCCCATTCAACCTCTTCCGAGGATATCTCCTGCATGCTTTTTCTCAACTTTTCTCTCCTTGGGCCCTCTTGTTTTGTGAAATTTAGTTCTTTTTTATTTATTTCTTTGGTTACTTCTTCCAATTTTCCATGTTTTGCTTCTGCATAGTGTCCCTTCACTTCATCTACATGTAACATGTATAAGGGCACCATGTTGGGATGTTTGAGGAGTATTCTATCCTCTTCATCATCATCAAATCCATGTTATTTCTTTGGTTGCTTCTTCCAATTTTCCATGTTTTGCTTCTGCATAGTGTCCCTTCCCTTGTAACATGTATAAGGGCACCATGTTTGAGGAGTATTCTATCCTCATCATCATCAAATCCTTCTGACATATTGAATGTTTCCGCATGAACTAGCCTTTGAGAAGGTTTTACTGATCCCCTTACACGAAAAATTTCAACATGGACTTTTCGCTTCCCCTTTTTGATGGAAATTATGTTTCTGCCCTAGTCTTGCATCAATTTGTTGTCTCTCAACCAAGGCCTTCCCAATAACACCTCGTAAGACACGGTGTGATTTTTAGGTGGTTATGACCACTAGGTTGACCTTGAAGTCTACTTGTTGGATTTTCATTTGGACATTTTTGACAATTCCCTTAGGAACCAGCATTCTATTATATGTCAGTCTTATGTTGAATGGAGTGGGTTCCCATTGGAGAACCAATTCTATCGCAGTTTCCTCTGTAATGATGTTCACTTTGGATCCACCATCAAATATTGCATCATTAATGAGCACATTGTTCAGTTGGATTGTGACTTTGGCCACTTCATCATCTCTAGATGCCGGGGGTTTCTCAACTTGCATTCTGCTGCTTTTTGGGGTTTCTTCTTTGAGTGATTCAATTCTTTTCTCAGTCCTTCAATGCCTGCCTACTTAGTCCTTCAATGCCTGCCCATCAAGATTTTAGCCTTGAATCTTGGGCATAAATCCAAAACTTGTCTCAATAGAACCTGTCTGTTCAATAGCATTGATACTACATTGGTTTACAACCAATCAACATCCTTCTTGCTTTCTTCCAAGCATATTTCATGGTTGTGCTCTGCGCATATCTTGTGTAGATTTTCGCTTGCTTCTAGAATATATGCGATCACTTCACATGAGCTATCCTCTTTCTGCTTGCCTTGCTTCTTTCTATTTCCTTAGTGGTTTGAATCCTCATCTTCTCTTGCTGGTCCAACTCTAGAGCTGTCTTCTTTTGTGGGCTTTGGGTGAGTCCAAATTATCTGCTGGAGTTATTACTACACCATATTCATTAGATTTAGCCCTTGTGATTGCCAAGATGTCTTGAACCTCCATCTATATGTCATCCAACTACATTATGTTGGCACTTGGCGTATTTTCTTTGAGTTGCATAAATTCCACCATATTCATTAGATTTAGCCCTTGTGATTGCCAAGATGTCTTGAACCTCCATCTGTATGTCATCCAGCTGCATTATGTTGGCACTTGGCGCATTTTATTTGAGTTGCAAAAATTCCACCTATCTTTCTTCATCATGCTTTTTCTTCATGGCACATTCCGCCTTGGTGTACCCAGGCTATTAGCAATAGTAGCATGAGAAGGTGGTAGATCCACCAGCATGTCCTTGGCTTCTTCTTCCTGAGTAACTTTCGTGGCCTCTGCTCCCATACCTTCCTATTCCTAGGGATCTTCTTTCTTCTCCTTCCATACCTTCCTATTCCTAGGGATCTTCTTTCTTCTCCTTCCATACCTTTTTACCATAGGAGCTCTATTTTTCATGTTGTACGTGTAGTTCCATCATGTACTCTGATTGTACATGTTATAAATGGTATACACATTGGTGGCATTGTGCATTCCTCCTCGAGCAAAACACATTTTTGTTGCGAAATTCGGATCTTTTTCTCGTTTTCATCTCTTGCATTAGTTGCACCTACATCACAAGTTCTCTGGGGCTCATGTTTGCCTTCGTGATTTTCTTCTTTTTTCCCTTCCTTTTCTTCATGGCCACCACTGGAGTTTCTTATGAAGTGTCGCTTGAATCCTCCTCCACAGTTGTGACACTTTTCGTGGGCTTCCTCTTTTGTCTTCTTTCTTGCCTTATTTTTTCTACCATTTTGCCCAGCTCGACTAGTTCCTCAAACTCCTCTTCAATTTCAGCCTACTTCGTGTTGCATAGATGTCCGGCTTAAGCCCTTGGACAAACCAATCTACAACTATTTGCATTGAGAGGGTCGGGTTTGTTACACCACTCTCTACTTCAAACTTAGCAGTTTTGTTGCATAGGCTTCTACATCCATGTCTTCTTGTTGGAGTTCTCTCATTTGATCACATAGTTGATTTGCAGACTTTATCTTGCAGAATATCCTCAGAAAAAAAGTCACGACCTCTTCATAAGTTTGGAAATGGTTGTCTTGGTATCTTAATACCCACTCCGTGGCTCTGTCTTTGAAGGTGTTCATGAAAATATCTCTGCAGATTTCACTTAGCTCTGGCTTTTCCACATCCTAAAGTCTGGCCACTTTCTAGTATTGCTCAAACCTCTTTACATGCATATCTGCATCTTCCCCTTTCTCTCCTAAGAACACCGGTAAATTTTTGGCTAATGATGCCATGGCTCCCTTGAACCTTTTTTGGGGATTTTGTTGTTGTGGATGTTCTTCCAGATTTTGTTGCTCCACCCTTATTGGGCTTCTTGGACCTAGATTTTGCACAGCTTCTAGCTCTTGCCACTCCTTTTATTGGTCCAAATTATGTTTAAAACCTAACACTCCCTCTTGCTCATGTGGTGTTGTAGAAGTTTCCGCACTATCCTCCTAGTTGGAACAGTGCGAGACACTCCCAGCTGCTGCAAGCTTCCTAGAGGGTTTCTTAGAAGGCATTACTTTTCTCCATTCTTAGGTTCACAATCATGTGGAAGGCATGCTTGAATCTATTTTTTCCTGGTTGGATTTTGTGGTGGTGAAAGGTTATCCACATTGACTTTCCTAGAAAATCCCCTCCATGTTATGGCTTTTGCAGACTTGCTTTTAGGGATTTATTTCTAGCAAGATTAGTTTGTGTAGAACCGAAACTTTCTTTTTCAGGATTTCCTTTGCTTGAAGGTACAGAATGCTTTGCTTAACTGCAATTTTCCAAAAAGGGAAGATTCTTGGCGGCCTAGTTATGGTAGAGGTTAATTATGCTTGATTTAATATGTGTAGAAATCAACTTAATGGAATGTGCACAAGGTTATTATATGTGCGAATGACAATAAATTTATTTTATGAGTTATTTTTGTTGGCTATGTGCCAAATGTTTGTACAAATTACTTATGCATGCTTGTGCATGGCATTGCTATATTCCTAGCACATATACTAGAAGAGTTTTGATTATTTACACTTAGTGTGTGAACAAGATCTAGTGCTTGAGCTATTTTTATAAGAAGTGTAAAAGAAAATTCCAATTTTGTATGCGCAACTATTAATATCTCCTTGGACTATTTATTGAATAGAATTCTCAAAATAATCATGTCGTGGAAGTGGAGGTAGACTCATGAGGGGGTGTACTCGAATGAAGACCATATCTGCTTCTTCAAATTTTCTGTCTGACCTCTTTTTATCTGCATACTGCTTCTGTCTATCCTAGACAGCTTTTATATCCTTGCGGATTGACTACATCTGCTACTCCATGTCGTCAAGCATCTATCTCAACATCTCGACCCTAATCAATGGGTCAGACCAAGTTAATGGTGTTAGGCAGTCTTGTCCATACAGAGCTTTGAAAGCGCTCATCCCGATACTTCGGTGATAAGAAGCATTGTAGGCGAATTCGACTAGGTGCAGATAGCTTAGCCACTTCTTGGGTTCCCTGCCACCACAACATGACCAAAGTATATCTTCAATTACTTGATTCACCCTTTCTGATTGACCATCGGTCTTGGAGTGGTAAGTTGTGCTGAGATCCAAGAAAGTTCCTACTGCTTTGAAGAATGCAATCCAAAATCTTGACGTGAATTTGGGATCTCAATCACTTACTATTCTCCTGGGTAGGCCATGCAATCTGAAGATATCCTTGAGGAACACTCTGGCCACATCCACTGCAATGTAGGTTTCTTTTACTGGAATCAGATGGGCAATTTTGGTTAGTCTATCAACTACCACGAAGATGGAGTTGTAACCTCTGAAGGTAGTCTATCAACTACCATGAAGATGGAGTTGTAACCTGATTGCACTGAAGGTAGTCCAATAATAAAATCCATACTGATACATTCCCACTTCATCTGAGGGATGTATAATGGATGTACCTTCCAAGGCATTTTTACTCTCTTGGCTTTGACTTTCTAACATACCAGGCATTGACATACATGATTAACTACATCCTTTTTTAGTCCAGGCCAAAAAGAAGCTTTTCTTTACAGACATGTAGGTCTTGATGAAACCTGGATGTCCTGCTACTATAAGGCTATCATGGGCTTCATTCAGAATTTAACCCTTAGTTCCCTCATCATTAGGAATGTATAGCCTGCTATTATAATTCCTTTATCGAGGCTGTACCCTTGAACTCGGTTCAACTTCTGAGGAGTTTTTCTTTCCTGCATAAGTAGGGTAGCAATAGGGCCAAAGAATCTATCTTGCATATTCTCTCTTGCTTCATTAATCAATGGATTTGACACCACTGTGATTGCAAGCAATGAGGCTTTTTTGCTGAGGGCATCTGCCACCACATTTTCTTTGCCTGGGCGGTACTTAATTTTAAAATCAAATTCTTGCAGGGTCTACATCCACCTTCTTTGGCGCATGTTGAGATCCTTCTAAGTGAAGATCTACTTTTAAGCTCTGATAATCTGTCATCAAAGTGAATCTTTGACCTAGTAGGTAATGTCTCCACAACTTCAGGGCATAGACTACTGAAAGTAGCTCTAGGTCACGGACAGCATAATTTCTCTCATGCGTTTTGAGTTTTTGAGATTCATAGGCCACTGCATGACCTTCTTGTATGAGTGCACCTCCCAGGCCAAAACCACTGGCATCACTTACTACCTCAAAGGGTAGAAAGAAATTTGGCAACTTCAAAACGGGATCGGTTACCAAGGTGGTCTTGAGCTTATCAAAAGCACTCTGACACCTCGCAAAGCACTCTGACACCTGGCAGACCATTGAAACGGGGTATTCTTCTAGAAGATTAGTCAATCAGGGGGGGAAGATATGAGAGCATACTTAGGTGTGACTATCATGATGTTTGGCCTACTTTTCAAATAATGGTGCAAGATATTTTCTATGATTACTTGATAGACTTCATGAAAGCTTTTATGGACGACTTTAGTGTATTTGGAGATAAGGAAAAACACATCTATCATTTGAGGCTATGTCTGCGGAGATGCAAAGATACAAGGCTCAAGCTAAATCCAGCCAAGTGTGCATCTGCAAGATCAAGAACACTATTAGGACACATACTATCAGCCCAAGGATTGGCCATAGATCCTCTTAAAGTGGAGGCCATATCCAGAATGTCTGCTCTAGAGAACATCAAGTAACTAGAGAGATTCCTTGGTAAGGTTAAGTGGCATGCTCGATTTTTATAATATTTAGCACATGTGGCCAACCCATTGTATGCACTTACCAAGAAAGATGCAAAGTATGAATGAAATCCGGAGTGTCAAAAAGCATTCTAATCACTAAAGAGAATGGTGTTAATTGCACTAGTAGTGATGACCACCCTAGACTGGAATGAAATATTCCATGTATATGTAGATGCCTCAGACAAAGCAGTGGGCAGTGCACTAATGCAGGGGAAGCAAGAGGGGTATATGCAACCTATTCACTATGCAAGCGAAGCCCTCACAAGGGCAAAAAGGAACTATAGTAGTACAATAGAGCGGGAACCTCTCTCAATGATATATGTTGTGAACAAGTTCTGACACTATGGATTCCGAACAACCGGCTCTAGGTGGAGTGGATGACCAACTTTCGGATACCAACCTATTCGTAGTAGTAATTGTAGAAGTGAGAGAGAATTGGTATTATGATATAATGTTGTTTCTGGAGGATGGAATATTCTCAAAAGGTTACACAGCTGACAGAAAGAAAAGGATCACCTTGAGGAGTAGAAACTTCACAATGATTGCTGGGTAGCTCTACAAAAGAGGCAAAGACCAGATCCTACGAAGGTGTGTCTCGAACCATGAGCAACAAGCGGTATTGAGGGAAGCACATTGTGGAATAACTAGAGGACACATGGGTAGAGAAATCATAGCGCGAAAAAATTTGCAAGTAGGCCTATGGTGGCAAACGGTCATGAAGGATGCCAACAGCGAAGCAAAGAAATGTGATATATGTCAACCGAATGGGTCAACCTCATGATTCTGATAGATTGCTCATCTCACCCATACTACCAGTGCTTCCATTCATGAAGTGGGGATTGGATTTTTTGGACCAATCAAACCACCCATGAAAGGTAACAGGAGTGAATACATCATTGTGGCAACCAACTATTTCACCAAATGGCCAGAACCTAAAGCTGTGAAAAGCGATTCCGCAGGAGAGGGGGGTGGTGAAGTTCCTCTTAAAGGATATTATTGCTAGGCATGGATTGCTGGTGGAAATAGTAAGTGACTAGGGCACACATTGCATGAACAAGGTAATGAAAGGGTTGATGGAAAGGTGTCTCATCAATCACAAGAAGTCCTCAACCTATTACCCACAGTGCAATGGCCAGGCGGAATCTACCAACAAAGTTTTGACCAAAATCTTAACAAAGATCATAAATGCCAACAAAATTGATTGGGACTTGAAGCTAGATGTTGCCCTATGGGCATTCCGCACATCTTACAAAGTCTCAAAACGGAGCAAACACCATTCAAATTAGTTTATGGGCTGGAGGCACAGTAATGCCATGGAATTTGTTGTGCCTAGTCTTAGAGTGGCCATCCAAGAAAAGCTACCAATGGAGGAATCCTCGGAGCACAAAATACAAGAGCTCCTAGCTTTAGAGGAAGAAAGATACAAGAGCTCCTAGCTCCTACACATCTCTTTGCAGGCAGAGATAGTGTAGCAGAGAAGGAAAGCCTGGATTAATAGACATCTCAAGCACAAAATTTTCAAGCAAAGAGACCTAGTATTGGTCTACAACTCCAGGTTGGGATCGCACCACAAAAAATTAAAGATCCAATTGATAGGGCCATTCACGGTGCCTTTACATTAGAAAGCTTGGATGGCATACCTTTTTCCAAAACAGTGAATGGCATTAGGATGAGAAAGTACATGGGCCAACCGGTGGTAGTCACACCAGAAGAAGAACAAGCGGAGGACAAGGAGCCAATCCGGAACGTCTGATGTGGCATGATCTCACCAGTGGATATTGACGCGAGGAAAATCCAAGAAGCAACAAATCCATGGAGGAATTTTGCAAGGGTGGCCAGTCCGCACAAAAGATCATAATTCCATAACTAAACAAGGCCAGGTGAGTAAAGAAGCAAGCAACCAACTGTACGCCAGCCAGATCCACGTGAGCAATGCAAATGGCCACGATGTCGGTATAAGTGGCTGCATGGAGGACATCTGTCACAACAACAACATCATTAAAACTCCACATGCAATGGTAAGATAGGGAGGCAACGAGCAAAGTTTAATTCCTTTAAGCCAAGATAGCGGGAATGATATGAATCAAGGGTCAAGTTACATGCAAAAGCGAAAAGTGAAAAATTACAATTCCCCAATAAAGGAAGGAAAGAGGAAAAGCATCGCAAAAAAGACCATAAGGAGCCAAAATGCACACTCTCAACCCGCTTTCTTGCTCAATTCTTTTTTATCAACTCACAACACTCTCTCTCTAAAGGCAGAGTCATGACAAAAATCAACAAGAATCTAAGGCCAGACAAAAGTCTTTGTATGTCAGTGATGGTTCCTGACATGAGAAAGAAGGAACACCAACAAAGGGAGAGGAAGTGTGGCTTCAAAAAGTTGTTGAATCACTAGGACTGGGAGGACCCTGAGGATGTGTCTAACCTGGAATCCTTGAAAGGATCAAGGATCCAAAAGTGAACGAAAATTTAGATTTAATGGAATTAAGTCAAGAAAAGTTGCCTTTAACTGAGCCAAGTAATTGGCGGAGACTTAGAAAGTTCTATCACTATGAAAGGTAGAGTAACTATACTTTTAACCTGGTTAAATGTAGGAACGATGTGGGATCTTGTGAATGAATGTAGGAGCGATGTTGAATCATGAGAATAAATGTGGGAACGATGTGGAATGATGTGAATGAATGTGAAAACGATGTGGGATGATGTGAATGAATGTGGGAACGATGTGGGATCATGTGAATGAATGTGGGAACGATGTGGAATCATGTGAATGAATGTGGGAACAATGTGGGGTGATGTGAATGAATGTAGAAACGATGTGGGATGATGTGAATGTATGTGAGAATGATGTGAATTAATGTGGGATGATGTGAATGGATGTGAATTGATGTAAAAAATGTGGAATAATGAGAAAAGACATGGAATGATGAGAAAGGATGTGGAATGATGAGGAAAGATGGGAATTTTGTTTAGAAATTGTATTTGTATGTGAAACCTATTTTTTAAAGATTGTTTTACGTCAAGAATGCTAGGGGAAGCATTTTGACTATCTTATGGAACGAGGTCGTGGGGACCTAAGTGAAAAATGTTGCAATAGTTGAAGGAGAGTCAAAGAAGGACGTCTTGCATGGCAAGGTCGGCGGTCGAGGTCTTGATGACTAGCCTCGGTTCGATTAAAATGGTGAGCTTCCGATACAGTGGATGAGGGACCAAGGAAGCGGCCTATGAGTGAAGTGCTGGGTCACATGCAAAGGAGCCTAGAGGGTGTTGACCAGACGGTGCTCAGGGTTGCCCAGGATACCCATGCGTGCGATGAGGAAGAAAATGAGTTGGAGTTATTTTCTAAAACACGGGCATGGATCTGGTTGATTGGCCTTGCTGGTCTTCAACGAATGAGCTCATGGCTTTTTTACATGGATCTGGTTGATTGGCCTTGCTGGTCTTCAACGAATGAGTTCATGGCTTTTTTACATGGATCTTGTTGATTGATCTAATTGAGCTTCAACAAAGGTGGTGAGCGTACTAGTTGCCAATGATGCCATAGGTACGCGGAGGAAGGAATGTCTCAAATTAGATTTTGTGGTTGGAAAGTGAAAAAGTTGGAATTTGGACCCTGGAATTGAATACTGAGGATTATGATGGAAACACTGTGGTTTTATTGCAATTCTGTTTGAAAATAGTTGGGTCTAAGAAAAGACAATTTCATATTGGGTGTGTAAGTGGTGTGTCTATTTAATTTTTGCATGAGAGCCGGCTAGGGGGCCTGGGAACTCTTTTCCCTGGTACTCGGGACAAAATACAACCAAATTTTTATAATGGATCCTATCAATACAATGGTTGGGCGGTTGGCTAACCCATGGGATTGCTAGATCAATGGATTCCTATACTAAAATTCAATTCTGTTCAAGTTACGATAGTTGAAGTAAGTCATAGGATAATCCTTGTTCTATAGAAAAGAATCAACGGCTGTGCCTCTTTTGATGGGGAAAAAAGTGTTGGTCTCTATGAACCAAGTGTAAACTTGTTCCTCCTTTGGTTCGGCCATGTGACCCACAGGTTCGGTTGGAATATAAAGGGATAGTTAAAGCCTTTGACTACGTTAGAAGATTTTTCCTGGAGTAATCGCCTATGATTTTTGGGCGAGGGAAGTTTTTCCCGGGTTCGGTTTAGGAAGAACCATCAGATTAGTCTCTTGTCCGGAACTTCGTGGGCGAGGCCCCAAGTGGGAAGCTCTGCCTTGTGCTATTTCCACTGCCAGCATTCTAGAGTTTGATGCACACAAGGGACAGGGATCTCACAGGCTCATTCTCCTCCACATGCATAGTATTTTGTCTCAAGAAATTGATTGATCAATTAAAAAAAAAGAGAATTTTTTGGTATTTTGATTTTTATGCAAAAAGAGGAATTCCCATGATAATGGAGATCCATGTAATTAAATGGAAAAAGAGAAATTTTGATATATTAAAATAACGAATATTTAATTTAAAGAAGAATTTTAGATAAATTTATTTTATGCATGAGAAAATTTAAATGATAAAAGAGGAATTCCCATGACAATTGGAATTCAATCATTTAAATGGTAAAAGTGGAATTCTTGGCATAAAAGTGGAATTCTTGGCATATGAAATAATGGATATTTTTATTAAAGAAAAGAGGAGTTTTAGATAAATTTATTTTATGATAAAAGAGGAATTCCCATGACATTTGGAATTAAATCATTTAAATGCAAAAAGAGGAATTCCCATGATATTTGAGATCCAAGAAATTAAATGAAAAAAGAGAAATTTCTAGCATAGTTCAAATTATGAGTATTTATCAAAAGTGGAATTTTGAGCATTATTGGGAAATATGGGTAGAATTGATTTTTGTAAATCCCATGAATCTTTTACTCAAAAGAAGAATATTGAATATATTTCACTTGAGAAATTTGAGAAAGAATATGAAAATATCCATCGATAAAAAGTACCTTTAACTAGGCCAAGCAATTGGCATAAATTTAGAAAAAGTCCCATCCATAATCAAAAGTAGAAAATGTTACTAAATGTGAATAGATGTGAATAAGATGAGAATACGATGTGATAAGATGTGAATGCAATGTGATAAGATGTGAGTGGATGTGATAAGATGTGATAAGATGTGATGTGATGTAAATGGATGTGGATGTGATGAGATGTGAATGGGATGTGATGAGATGTGATGTAAATGGATGTGGATGTGGATGTGGATGTGAAGAGATGTGGATGGGATGTGATGTGATGTAAATGGATGTGGATGTGAATGTGATGAGATGAGATTGATATGTGAAAGGAAGTGATGTGATGTAAATGGATGAGAATGAGATGTGGACATGATGTAATGTGGATGGGATTGAGATGTGATGATATGTGAAAGGAAATGATGTGATGTAAATGGATGAGAATGAGATGTGGACATGATGTAATGTGGATGGGATGTATGTGATGTGATGTGGATGTAATGAATGAGATGGATGTGAATGGATGCGATGAGATGTGAATGGATGACATGTGATATGTAAATAGATGTGAATGGATGTAAATGTGATGTGATGTAACTAGATGTGAATGGATGTGATGAAAATCGAGATAGATGTGAATGGATGAGATGCAACGTGAATGGATGTGATGTGATTTGATATGGATATGGATAGATGTGAATGGATGAGATGTGATGTGAAATGGATGTGATGTGAATCGAGATAGATTTGAATGGATGAGATGCAATGTATATGGATATGGATAGATGTGAATGGATGAGATGTGATGTGAAATGGATGTGATGTGAATCGCGATAGATGTGAAATGGATGTGATGTGAATGGATGAGATTTGATGTGAATGGATGTGATGTGATGTGATGTGGATATGGGTAGATAAGAATGGATGAGATGTGATGAGGATAGATGTGATGAGATATAATATGATGTGATTGGATGAGAATGGATGAAGGACAATGGGAATACATATGATTGGATGCGGAGTAAGCAATGTAAATTGATGTAGAAGAATGTGGAATAACGAGAAATGATGTGGAACAATGTACAAAGATGAGAGTTCGTTAGAAACTGTATTTATGACGTGTTTTTAAATTACTGTTTTATGTCAAGAATGTTGGGGAAGAATTTTGACTATCTTGTGAATGAGGTTGTGGAGACCTAAGTGATAAAGTTACAATAGCTGACACAGAGTCACCAGAGGATGTCTCGCATAGCAAGGTCGATCGAGGTCTTGACCAGCCTCAGTTCGATTTAAATGGTGAGCTTCTTGTAGGGTGGATGAGGGACCAAGGAAGCAGCCTATGAGTGAAGCGCTAGGTGACCTGCCAAGGATCCTAGAGGATGCTAACCATACGGTGCTCAGGCTCTGGGTCGTCGAAGATACCCACACGTGCATCGAGGAAGAAAATGGAACAAGGAGTTAGAGTTGTTTTCTGAACTCGGGCATGGATCTTGTTGATTGTCCTTGTGCTGGTCCTCAACGGATGAGTCTATGGCTCTTTTATATGGATCTGTTGGTTGATCTTGCTGATCTTCAATGGAGAGTCCATCTAGATTTTTATAAGTGAATATATTTCCAGGTACTATGAGCTAGGAACTATTGAAAAGGCCCTCGAGTGAACAGGTGATGAGCGTTCTGGTTGCCAATGATGCCATAGGTACACCGATGAAGGAATGATTGGAAATTAGAATTCAAGCTAGATATTTTAGAGGATTATGATCAGTGATACTATGGTTTCATAAAAATATTGTTTTAAAGACAACTGAATTTGTGAAAAAGGCAATTTCACAGCAGCAGCAGCTGAATCTTTGAAAAAGGAAATTTCATATTGGGTGTGTAAGTGGTGTGACTATCTTGAACTTTGCTTGAAGCGCCGGCGGCTAGGGGGCCTAGGAACTCTTTTCCCTTGTACACCTGGGGTGAAACATAACCAAATTCCTAAATGGATCCTATCACTACAGTGGTTGGGCGGTTGGCTAACCCATGGGACTGGATGGGGTTAGGCTGGATTGATGCATCCCTAAAATGAGACTTAATTTTGTTATGGTATGATAGATGAAGTAAATCTCGGATAGTCCTTTTCCTATGGAAAAGAATCAATGGCTGTGCCTCTTGATGAGGAAAAAAGCGTTGATATCTATGATCCAAGTGCAAGTCTTTTTCTTGAGATCTGACCATGTGACTTACGGGTTCGGTTGGATCAATTTGGTTAGTTAAGGCTCTTGACTACATTAGAATAAAAATATCCTAGAGGAATCGGCCGTGCTTTGTGGGTGAGGGAAGTTTTTCCTGGTTTGGTTTTGGAAGAACCGAGGGATTAGTCTCTTGTCCGGATATCCGTGGGCGAGTCCCCAAGTAAGAGGCTCTACCGCCTTGCGCAAGAAGTGCTACTTGCGTTGCTAGCACCCCCAAATTGGTTGTGCGGAGGGGGCAGGGATCTTTCAAGCAAGAAGTTGCTGTGCAGAAGAAGTAAAGAAGAGGAAGTTGGAGTATGAGAATAGGAAAAAGGAGGAAGATAAAAAAGAAGAGAGAAGGAGAATAGTAGAAAAAAAGAGAAGATGAAGCACAAAAGAGCAAGATGTCTGTAGGAAGGGGAAGAGTAAAAGAGGGACCGAGAAATAGCCTAAAGCTATCTGGAGAACTGGAGGCGCAACTTCCCACTTAGCCCAACAGCAGTTGAGCATGAACAAAGGGCTAATGACTGCAGCCGAGAACATTCTTTCTCAAGCCATCACTTTAGTGGACGATTATGAGTCAAAGGCCTGAAACACCATTCACCAAATGTGTGCCCCGAATCATCAACAACATGGGCTGCTCACAAAATGTTGAGATATCAAGCTCGTCTAGTGAGGCGGTGGACCCGCTTGGGGGATAGGCCCCACACTTACACCACTGGCATGGTTGGTGAGATCTTGGGTGATATGCAGCCAGTGGGATGACAGGCTGTGTGACAGCCATTCTAGAGACTGGCATAGTTATAGCGCCAGCTCATTTAGACGGGTTCACACTATAGAGAACCCGTGTATGTATTGGTTGAGTACCTTTCATATTGTGTGTACTCTTATTCTTGTATATGGTGTGTTGAGTGTTGAGTGAAGAAGAAGAAGATTTTCAGCCTCTCACCTTGTGTGTTCTCTATTAGGGTTTTGTGAGTGTGTGTGTGTGTGCTTGCAAGAGCTCAAGCTCTCTTCCCCCCTCCATCTTTTCATGGTATCAGAGCCAGGTTCATGCTAAGGGCTGAGCTGCAAGCAAGAGAACCACAGGAAGCGGTACGAGGGTAAGAGCTTCAACTACTCTTCCCTATCGTGTTGGTGACTACACCCTTGTCGGGAGCTCTACGGGAGGCACCGGCAAACGGTCTCTGATTGAGGAGCTTTCTTCGCGGGAGTAAAGCTATAGGGTAACTATATAGTCCTATCGGATTGTTATTTTCGGGCCGAAAACGCGTTTTGGGCGCGTCTGGACCTCCGTTTTTCAGAAAGCAGGCGATTTCGAGCACTGCAGGTAAGGCATCGATTCTCTGCAGAACTCTGTTTTAAGAACTGCAGGAAGACAGATTGACTGTGCAGACACTGTGGGTGCTGCAAAGAGGTCTACAGTTGCCATTGGGTGTATGTATGCACATTGAAGTCACTGGTTGTGACATTTGAGAGTACTACAGTACCGTGTTGAAAGAACGGTAGAGGGGGAGGAGACACACACACAGGAGCAAACCCTAATGTATATTGCAAACCCTAACCATAGAGGGAAGCCATGTCCACTCTCACACAAAGCATAATGCACTAATCCATAATCCACACAACACACAATGAGTTGTGTCCACACTCTACTAACCCTAGCTAATGTCCACACACTATGACCAGCTGGACACGCGGTCATTTATGTCTCACACATGTTCCTACCTAATCTGCCAGCACATAGCATAGCTGGCTCACACTGACATCGAGCTTGAATCTCAACAGCCCCTCTCAAGCTCATGATGTACTGCCGATGAAGATGTAGATGAGCTTGGGATATCAAGACTCTCAACACTCCCCCTCAAGCTCATCCCATGTACTCCCAACATAGTCCGGAAGTACTCAAACTTCTCCCTGCTAAGTGGCTTCGTTAAGATATCAGCCACCTGCTCATCAGTCTTCACATACTGAAGATCAACTGAACCATCCAGCACCTTCTCTCTGACAAAGTGATAATGGACCTCTATGTGTTTGGTCCTCGCATGCAACACTGGATTCTTTGCCAATTGTATACTGCTCATGTTGTCACAATGAATGACAACTTTGCCATCAAGAGGCTCACATAAATCTGCCAAGAGACTCTTTAACCATATAGCCTCACAAGTAGCAATGGCTGCACCTCTGTACTTAGCCTCTGTACTGGATAAAGCAACTGTAGGTTGCTTCTTGCTACTCCAACTCACCACAGCACTTCCAAGTGAAAAAGCATATCCACTAGTAGACCTCCTGTCATATGCACTACCTGCCCAATCAGCATCTGTGTAGCCATGTATGTCCAAGCTTTTACCACTCTCATAAAATAAACCATAATGTGCTGTGGTCTTCACATATCTCATGATGCGTCTCACTGCATCCAAATGTGGTTTCCTGGGGCTCTGCATAAACTGGCTACAGCCATAGCAATGACTACTCTCACTATGCCCATCTTAGCCACTGGACTAAACGTCTCATCATAATCCAATCCTTGGGTCTGTGCATAACCCTTTGCTACCAATCTTGCTTTATGTCTCTCAATAGAACCATCAGATTTGCACTTTACTTTGTAAACCCATTTACATCCAATAACATTCTTGTCCTTTGGTATTGCAACCAAGTCCCATGTATCATTATGGACCAATGCGTCCATCTCCACATCCATTGCTTTTTCCCATACATGCTCTCCAATAGCCTCTGTATAGCATGTAGGTTCCACATGCTTCACCATAGATGTCATATATGCATAGTGCATAGCAAAATCTCTATATGTCAATCTGTCAATAGGATATCTGACTCTCTGGGATCTCCGCAATGCCTGCGGGTCACTCTGTACACCTGTAACTCTAGCATGTGGTGGCACATATCTATCCTGTCTAGCACCAGGTGTGCGTAAAACAGGTATGCCAAGCTCCTCATCCAAACTCTCAGAACTAGATGACTCATAACCTGTGATTCCAATTCCTTCGACTTTCTTTTTGCCTTTATCCATAGCACTACTCCCAGTGCTTACACTCTCATGCCTCAAACGTCCTGACCATGGACGTACACTGCTACTCTCAGCTTCTGCTTATGCTGGCCCAGACATAGTAGTAGAACTAGAACTTGCTTGTGGTGGCAAGTTCACATGAACATCAGCCTCAAGTGACTCAATAACACCCTCATCTTTTGCTTTGTACCAACTAGCAAGCTCATCAAACACCACATCTCGTGAGATGACCACTTGTCTAGTTTGAGGGTTATAGCATTTGTATGCCTTTCGATCCTGTGCATATCCAACAAATACACATTTCTCTGCTTTAGGATCCAACTTCCTTCTTCTTTCATCAGACACATGTACATAAGCTATGCATCCAAAAACTTTAAGATGTCCAATGTCAGGCCTGTAACCTGTAAGCCGCATCTCTGGCGTGCTTCCATGAATGACTGTTGTAGGTGTTTTGTTCAGAAGATACACTGTAGTAGCACATGCTTCTGCCCAATAGTAATCTGGCATGCTCTTTTCATTAAGCATTGCCCTTGCCACTTCACATATGACTCTATTCTTTCTCTCAGCCACACCATTTTGCTGAGGTGTATACCTGCAAGTCAACTGTCTCCTTATTCCATGCTTCCTCAAGAAATGCTCAAAAGCTTTTGAGGTGTATTCACCACCTCCATCTGTCCTCAGACATTTAATCCAACAGCCATATTGCTTTTCTGCAAAAGCTTTGAAATCCATGAACTTTTCCAACACTTCACTCTTCTCTCTCAGAAAGTATATCCATGTCATCCTGCTGAAATCATCTATAAATGTAACATAGTATAAACTGCCTTTGATAGATGGGTTTTGTGCAGGACCCCATACATCACTATGTACGATCTCAAGTGGCCTGTTACTCATATTTCCTTCTCTAGGAAACCTCAACCTTGCCTGCTTCCCAAACTGACAGGCTTCACAAACATGCATATGTCTATCATATTTGAACCTAGGCAATCCATTGACAATGCCTCTTGTTTGCATGTTCTTTAATCTCTGTATATTGACATGTCCAATCCTCTTGTGCCACATATCAATGTCCTGTACCACATTCCTGCTCTTTGAGAACATGGCTGATTTTAGCTCAGGAATTCCAGCATCCAGCTTAAACAATCTTCCTTCTTTCTTGCCTTTAGCAATCACTCTACATCCATGTTTAAAATCTTCAACGAAGCATCCATGCTCATTGAAGCGAACCTGTAATCCCTGTTCCACCATTTGACCAACTGAGGCCAAGCTTTTAGTGATCGAAGGCACATACAGCACATCTGACATAGACTTTGTCTGACCATTATGCATGACCAATGGTACACTTCCAACATGTGTAATGACATGCTGGGTATCATCACCTGTTTCCACATAGCCTTTTACATCCATAGGCTTCATATGCTCAAACCATTCACCATGACATGTCATATGGTTTGATGCTCCTGAGTCCATATACCATGTGTCATCATTCTCAGCATTTGTCGTCATAGAACCCACAACATGCTTCATGGCAAACAAATGATTTGCAGTTCCATCATTGCTACTTGATGCATAGTTACCACCATGTTGTGCATAGTTTCCACCATAATGACCACCACGTTGTGCTCTTCTCCCTCTCAAATCATTCTGTTTGCGGAAACAATCTCTCGCCATATGACCATATTTGCCACAATAATGGCATTCCACATCTTGCATAGAATTTTGTTGGCCTTGCCAACGTCCTCGTCCCCACGGGGGTTACCTCTGCCTCTTTGAGGGGTATATCCACGACCACCTCGAGCACCATATGAAGGCTGAAAATTCTGTTGTGGAGGCCTATCCTGCCAGCCACGACCATTACCACCACGTCCACGTGATGCAAATCTCCCCCTGCCTCTAAAGCCTCTCTGCGAGTAGAAAGCCTGATTTCTGCCATCATCATGGCTAGTAGATGCATCCAAAAATGAATCACTGAGCTTGATTTCCTCAACCAAAAAGAGTGAAACCAACTCATCGAAGTCGGGTAGACCTGTACTCCTCACTGAGATAGATGTATCAAAGGATTTGTATTCCTTGCCAAGACCACGCAAGGTAATATCCACTAAATCATCATCAGGCATGGGGGCATTTATTGTGGCCAATGCATCTGCAAACTTCTTGATTTCTTGCACATAATCATGTATGCTCCTTTTATTCCTTTTCACATTATGTATCTGCTGTCGCAACTGAGACTTGCGAGCACTCGTATCTGTATCAAACATTTTGACCAAAGTATCCCATGCATCTTTGGGATTCTCAGCATCCTGAATGTGTATGAGCATAGCATCAGAAATGCATATAGACAAATAATGCAGCACTTTGAATGCTCTCTCTGACCATTGCTTATGAGCAATAAGCTGCTGCTGTGTAGGTTGCCGAGGTAGCTCAGGCTCTGGCTCAGCACCTGTAATGAGATTCCAAAATCCTTTCCCTTTCAAGAAACTCTTTATCCTGTACTTCCATGCCTGGAAGTTCTTCCTATCCAGCTTTTCACCAACAATCTGAACTGGATTGTCCGACATGTTGCTCAATGCGTACACCTTCCGCACACTTCAAATTTGTAAATGAGCCTTCCTCAGCTCAACCACACTCCAATGAATGTTCCAGATACTCCAAGATAGCCAACAAACTCCAAATTTGATGTAGAAAATCAACCTGTAATCATCCAAGATGAACTGACTCACTTAGTGCGGGATACCCTGAATTGACACGCCTTCCAAGGCTCCAAATCACAATGTAATGGTGCAATCAAGTATGGGAAACTTGCATTGACACCTAATGAACCTTAATGTTGAGTATCAACACCATCTGACATGTGTAATTATCAATTTTTGAAAACCCCTTTTTCTGTTTTTGGAAAAACCAGAAAAACCAGTAATGATTTGGCTCTAATTTCTTCAATATTTCACCAAATTGAGCAACCAGGCATTCATTGGCTTAGCAATAGTGTCCATCAACTCCATGTAAGAGGAATTTGTCCAATTGTAAAACACCAAAGATTAATTGCTCAATTAAAATGCTCTCAAATCCGGGCGTGTGATAGTCATATATATGAGACTACCAACCATCTTCCTGTACATAGAAGAATCATCCAATTCCTCGCTATAATCAGCCCGCAACTTCACATTTTGCTCCAATGGTGTACTCATAGGCTTACACCCTGTCATGCCATACTTTGCCAACATATCCAATGCATATTGGCGCTGTACTAACCAAGTACCTGCATGATCTTTCACCACTTCAATTCCAAGGAAGTATCTCAACTCACCAAGATCTTTCATGTCAAATTGCCCACTCAAAGCTTTCTTGACATGCATCACATCTGCACTATGATCACCTGTAATAATCAAATCATCCACATAGATGACTAGTAAAACAATCCCATGCTGTGTCTTCTTCACATAGAGTGAAGAATCTACTGTAGAAATCTGAAAACCAAGCGAGATAAGATATCTGCTCATCTTATCACTCCAAGCACGAGGTGCTTGCTTCAGACCATACAATGCCTTTTTCAACCTGCATACGTGAGTGGGATATCTAGGGTGTACATACCCTTCTGGCTGTGCCATGTACACTTCCTCTTGTAGATCTCCATTTACAAATGCATTCTTGACATCCATTTGATGCATTTCCCAGCCATTAGCTGCAGCCATAGCAATGACTGCTCTCACTGTGCCCATCTTAGCCACTGGACTAAACGTCTCATCATAATCCAATCCTTGGGTCTGTGCATAACCCTTTGCTACCAATCTTGCTTTATGTCTCTCAATAGAACCATCAGATTTGCACTTCACTTTGTAAACCCATTTACATCCAATAACATTCTTGTCCTTTGGTATTGCAACCAAGTCCCATGTATCATTATGGACCAATGCGTCCATCTCCACATCCATTGCTTTTTCCCATACATGCTCTCCAATAGCCTCTAATTGCATGTAGGTTCCACATGCTTCACCATAGATGTCATATATGCATAGTGCATAGCAAAATCTCTATATGTCAATCTGCCAATAGGATATCTGACTCTCTGGGATCTCCGCAATGCCTGCAGGTCACTCTGTACACCTGTAACTCTAGCATGTGGTGGCACATATCTATCCTGTCTAGCACCAGGTGTGCGTAAAACAGGTATGCCAAGCTCCTCATCCAAACTCTCAGAACTAGATGACTCATAACATGTGATTCCAATTCCTTCGACTTTCTTTTTGCCTTTATCCATAGCACTACTCCCAGTGCTTACACTCTCATGCCTCAAACGTCCTGACCATGGACGTACACTGCTACTCTCAGCTTCTGCTGCTGGCCCAGACATAGTAGTAGAACTAGAACTTGCTTGTGGTGGCAAGTTCACATGAACATCAGCCTCAAGTGACTCAATAACACCCTCATCTTTTGCTTTGTACCAACTAGCAAGCTCATCAAACACCACATCTCGTGAGATGACCACTTGTCTAGTTTGAGGGTTATAGCATTTGTATGCCTTTCGATCCTATGCATATCCAACAAATACACATTTCTCTGCTTTAGGATCCAACTTCCTTCTTCTTTCATCAGGCACATGTACATAAGCTATGCATCCAAAAACTTTAAGATGTCCAATGTCTGACCTGTAACCTGTAAGCCGCATCTCTGGCGTGCTTCCATGAATGGCTGCTGTAGGTGTTTTGTTCAGAAGATACACTGCAGTAGCACATGCTTCTGCCCAATAGTAATCTGGCATGCTCATTTCATTAAGCATTGCCCTTGCCACTTCACATATGACTCTATTCTTTCTCTCAGCCACACCATTCTGCTGAGGTGTATACCTGCAAGTCAACTGTCTCCTTATTCCATGCTTCCTCAAGAAATGCTCAAAACCTTTTGAGGTGTATTCACCACCTCCATCTGTCCTCAGACATTTAATCCAACAGCCATATTGCTTTTCTGCAAAAGCTTTGAAATCCATGAACTTTTCCAACACTTCACTCATCTCTCTCAGAAAGTATATCCATGTCATCCTGCTGAAATCATCTATAAATGTAACATAGTATAAACTGCCTTTGATAGATGGGTTTTGTGCAGGACCCCATACATCACTATGTACGATCTCAAGTGGCCTGTTACTCATATTTCCTTCTCTAGGAAACCTCAACCTTGCCTGCTTCCCAAACTGACAGGCTTCACAAACATACATATGTCCATCATATTTGAACCTAGGCAATCCATTGACAATGCCTCTTGTTTGCATGTTCTTTAATCTCTGTATATTGACATGTCCAATCCTCTTGTGCCACATATCAATGTCCTGTACCACATTCCTGCTCTTTGAGAACATGGCTGATTTTAGCTCAGGAATTCCAGCATCCAGCTTAAACAATCTTCCTTCTTTCTTGCCTTTAGCAATCACTCTACATCCATGTTTAAAATCTTCAACGAAGCATCCATGCTCATTGAAGCGAACCTGTAATCCCTGTTCCACCATTTGACCAACTGAGGCCAAGCTTTTAGTGATCGAAGGCACATACAGCACATCTGACATAGACTTTGTCTGACCATTATGCATGACCAATGGTACACTTCCAACATGTGTAATGACATGCTGGGTATCATCACCTGTTTCCACATAGCCTTTTACATCCATAGGCTTCATATGCTCAAACCATTCACCATGACATGTCATATGGTTTGATGCTCCTGAGTCCATATACCATGTGTCATCATTCTCAGCATTTGTCGTCATAGAATCCACAACATGCTTCATGGCAAACAAATGATTTGCAGTTCCATCATTGCTACTTGATGCATAGTTACCACCATGTTGTGCATAGTTTCCACCATAATGACCACCATGTTGTGCTCTTCCCCCTCTCAAATCATTCTGTTTGCGGAAACAATCTCTCGCCATATGACCATATTTGCCACAATAATGGCATTCCACATCTTGCATAGAATTTTGTTGGCCTTGCCAACGTCCTCGTCCCCACGGGGGTTACCTCTGCCTCTTTGAGGGGTATATCCACGACCACCTCGAGCACCATATGAAGGCCGAAAATTCTGTTGTGGAGGCCTATCCTGCCAGCCACGACCATTACCACCACGTCCACGTGATGCAAATCTCCCCTTGCCTCTAAAGCCTCTCTGCGAGTAGAAAGCCTGATTTCTGCCATCATCATGGCTAGTAGATGCATCCAAAAATGAATCACTGAGCTTGATTTCCTCAACCAACAAGAGTGAAACCAACTCATCGAAGTCGGGTAGACCTATACTCCTCACTGAGATAGATGTATCAAAGGATTTGTATTCCTTGCCAAGACCACGCAAGGTAATATCCACTAAATCATCATCAGGCATGGGGGCATTTATTGTGGCCAATGCATCTGCAAACTTCTTGATTTCTTGCACATAATCATGTATGCTTCTTTTATTCCTTTTCACATTATGTATCTGCTGTCGCAATTGAGACTTGCGAGCACTCGTATCTGTATCAAACATTTTGACCAAAGTATCCCATGCATCTTTGGGATTCTCAGCATCCTGAATGTGTATGAGCATAGCATCAGAAATGCATATAGACAAATAATGCAGCACTTTGAATGCTCTCTCTGACCATTGCTTATGAGCAATAAGCTGCTGCTGTGTAGGTTGTCGAGGTAGCTCAGGCTCTGGCTCAGCACCTGTAATGAGATTCCAAAATCCTTTCCCTTTCAAGAAACTCTTTATCCTGTACTTCCATGCCTGGAAGTTCTTCCTATCCAGCTTTTCACCAACAATTTGAACTGGATTGTCCGACATGTTGCTCAATGCGTACACCTTCCGCACACTTCAAATCTGTAAATGAGCCTTCCTCAGCTCAACCACACTCCAATGAATGTTCCAGATACTCCAAGATAGCCAACAAACTCCAAATTTGATGTAGAAAATCAACTTGTAATCATCCAAGATCAACTGACTCACTTAGTGCGGGATACCCTGAATTGACACGCCTTCCAAGGCTCCAAATCACAATGTAATGGTGCAATCAAGTATGGGCAACTTGCATTGACACCTAATGAACCTTAATGTTGAGTATCAACACCATCTGACATGTGTAATTATCAATTTTTGAAAACCCCTTTTTCTGTTTTTGGAAAAACCAGAAAAACCAGTAATGATTTGGCTCTAATTTCTTCAATATTTCACCAAATTGAGCAACCAGGCATTCATTGGCTTAGCAATAGTGTCCATCAACTCCATGTAAGAGGAATTTGTCCAATTGTAAAACACCAAAGATTAATTGCTCAATTAAAATGCTCTCAAATCCGGGCGTGTGATAGTCATATATATGAGACTACCAACCATCTTCCTGTACATAGAAGAATCATCCAATTCCTCGCTATAATCAGCCCGCAACTTCACATTTTGCTCCAATGGTGTACTCATAGGCTTACACCCTGTCATGCCATACTTTGCCAACATATCCAATGCATATTGGCGCTGTACTAACCAAGTACCTGCATGATCTTTCACCACTTCAATTCCAAGGAAGTATCTCAACTCACCAAGATCTTTCATGTCAAATTGCCCACTCAAAGCTTTCTTGACATGCATCACATCTGCACTATGATCACCTGTAATAATCAAATCATCCACATAGATGACTAGTAAAACAATCCCATGCTGTGTCTTCTTCACATAGAGTGAAGAATCTGCTGTAGAAATCTGAAAACCAAGTGAGATAAGATATCTGCTCATCTTATCACTCCAAGCACGAGGTGCTTGCTTCAGACCATACAATGCCTTTTTCAACCTGCATACGTGAGTGGGATATCTAGGGTGTACATACCCTTCTGGCTGTGCCATGTACACTTCCTCTTGTAGATCTCCATTTACAAATGCATTCTTGACATCCATTTGATGCATTTCCCAGCCATTAGCTGCAGCCATAGCAATGACTGCTCTCACTGTGCCCATCTTAGCCACTGGACTAAACGTCTCATCATAATCCAATCCTTGGGTCTGTGCATAACCCTTTGCTACCAATCTTGCTTTATGTCTCTCAATAGAACCATCGCAGTCCCAGAATCAACAACAACAACAACAACACGCAGGTGGAAGAGGCAAATTCAGAGGTAGGGGGAGTCAAAGAGGCCGTGGAAATTGGCAAAGGCAATATAATGATGCACGTGAATGCTATTATTGTGGTAAGCCTAGACATGTGCAGGCAGAATGTTATAAGAAGCAGGCTGACATGCAAAATGGGAAAGTGCAGCAAAACAACTATGCATCCTCAAGCAGAAATAATGAGGATAATGAAAGGTTGTTTGTTATGCAGCATGTCGTGAATGCCATGTCTAAAAATGTTGATGCAGCACAAAAAGATAATGTATGGTATGTGGATTCAGGCGCTTCGAACCACATGACAAGTCATGGGGAGTGGTTCAAGGAGATGAAAAACCCGAAAAGACCAGGTTTTGTGGAAACAGGGAATGACACTACTCATCCAATTGCCCACGTTGGAGATGTGCCATTGTCTATGCAGGATGGCAAAGTGAAGTACCTTGCAGATGTACTTCATGTACCGAACATAACAAAGAATCTGGTTTCAGTTGGCCAGATGATTGAGCAGGGTTTGCAGGTTCGGTTTATTGTTGAAGATTTTAAAGACAAGTGCAGGTTGGTTGCAAAAGGCAACAGAGTGGGCAGAATGTTTACATTGAATGTAGACATGCCTGAAATGAGTGATGCGATGTTTGCAAATGGTTTAGGAGTTGTTGTAGACACAGACATATGGCATAAAAGAATTGGACATGTAAATGTGCAAAGATTGAAGTCTATGCAGACAAAAGGAATTGTGTCAGGGCTGCCAAAATTTAAAGTTGAAGGTATGCAGAAAATATGTGAAGCATGCCAATTTGGGAAGCAAACAAAGCATGTGTTTCCACGTAACAGATATGTGAGCAGAGTGCCTAAGGTCAGATGGAGGGGGAGAGTACTTCTCCAATGAGTTCTCTGAATTTTTGAAGAAGAATGGTATTCGGAGACAGTTCACATGCAGATACACTCCGCAGCAAAATGGAGTTGGCTGAGCGGAAAAACAGGCACATTGCTGAGATTGCGCGAGCATTGATGGAAGAGAAAAATATGCCGCATAGCTATTGGGCTGAGGCTGTTTCTACAGCAGTATACATCATGAACAGGACTCCAACTGCAGCCATACATGATGTAACTCCAGAGGAGAGGTTTACTGGCAGAAAACCAGATTTGTCTCATCTGAAAGTCTTTGGATGCATTGCATATGTGCATGTGCCAGATGAGCTGAGAACTAAGCTGGATCCGAAAGCTGAAAAATGTATGTTTATTGGATATTCCCTTGATCAAAAGGGATACAGGTGTTATAACCCTGCTACACGTGAGTTGAGGGTAAGCAGGGATGTTGTTTTTGATGAGATGAGCAGCTGGTATGTTGCTGAAAAAGAAGCTGTTGGGGCTGACGTGAGTGGAAGTGTGGTTGCACAGAATGCAGGTCAGCAATCACAGTCTTTGAGTGGACCAAGAGAGTCCTCATCTAGTGGGTCTGTTTGATAGACCATGGAGTGGCAGGCTGCGTCATAATACCAGTCGTGCAAATGTGATTAGTACATCATATAAAGGAAAAGAGAAAGTGGTTGAGCCCCTTGGTATGCCTGACATTTCTGCAGGGCATTCTCATGTTGATGGAGAGTCTAGTGGCTTGGATATGAGCCTTGATGAGGAGCTTGGGATCCCAGCTATGAGAACACCTCGTGTAAAGAAGGCTATGGAAGCCATGAATGAAAAGCTGCGAAGATCAGGGAGAGTGAAAAATCCTGTGCAAAGATTTACCTATGATGGTTATGTGGCACATCACTATGCATATATGGCAAAGGTTGTGCAGGTTGTTGAGCCCACATGCATTGATGAGGCTGTTGGAAATATGTGTTGGGAGAAAGCTATGGACGAGGAGATGGATGCACTATATGAAAATGAGACTTGGGATTTAGTGCAATTGCCTGAAGGCAAGAAAGCCATTGGATGCAAGTGGGTGTACAAAGTTAAACATAACAGTGATGGAAGCATAAACAGGTACAAGGCTAGATTGGTAGCCAAAGGATATGCGCAGACATATGGGATTGATTATGAGGAAACTTTCAGCCCAGTTGCCAAGATGGCAACGGTGAGAGTTGTGATAGCAGTGGCTGCGTCAAAGCAATGGTCTTTACATCAGATGGATGTAAAGAATGCATTCTTGCATGGGGATTTGCAAGAAGAGGTGTATATGTTGCAGCCACCTGGTTATGAGGATGAGGGTCACCCCGAACATGTTTGCAGGTTGAAGAAAGCCTTGTATGGCTTAAAGCAAGCACCAAGAGCATGGTCTGACAAGATTTCTGAATATCTTGTCACTATTGGCTTTCATGTAGCCAATGCAGATTTCTCATTGTATGTGAGACATGGTGATAGAGGAGTTGTGCTTGTTGTCATCTATGTAGATGACTTGATCATTATGGGGGACCATGATGCAGAGATCTTTGATGTAAAGATCTTGCTTAAACAAAAGCTCGAGATGAAGGATCTGGGGGAGCTCAAATATTTCTTGGGCATTGAGGTGATTAGGTCACCACATGGTATTGGATTACTGCAGAGACAGTATGGCTTGGACATGTTGTCCAAGTATGGTATGACAGGCTGTAAGCCTATTTCTATGCCATTGGATCAGAATGGCAAGTTGAGTGCAGATTCAGGAGAGATCTTGGAGGATCCTACTATGTACAGACGCATAGTAGGAAGTTTGATCTACAAGACAATCACCAGACCAGATTTGAGCTATGCTGTTGGGTTGGTGAGTCAGTTTATGCAGGTTCCACGAAAACCGCATTTGGATGCAGTGAGACGCATACTGAGGTATGTGAAGTCTACTTTGCATTGTGGACTATTCTATGAGACTGGGACAGAGATATGTGTACATGCGTACACAGATGCTGATTGGGCTGGTAGTATCTCTGATAGAAGATCTACCAGTGGATTCATGTTTTCTTTGGGGAGTGCTGCTGTGACTTGGAGCAGTAAGAAGCAGCCTATGGTTGCTCTATCGAGTACAGAGGCCGAGTACAGAGGAGCTGCTATGGCAGCATGTGAGGTAGCTTGGTTGAGAAAGCTACTTGCAGATTTGGGTCTATCAGTGGATAGACAAGTTGTCATTTTCTGTGACAACATTAGCAGTATACAGTTGGCCAGGAACCCAGTCTTTCATGCTCGTACAAAGCACATAGAGGTTTACTACCATTTCATCAGAGAGAAGGTCTTGGCAGGAGACCTTGACCTTGTTTATGTCAGCACCACAGAGGATCAGGTAGCTGACATCTTCACCAAAGCATTGGTGGGTACAGAGAAGCTCTGCAGATTCAGGGCTTCGCTTGGTGTACATGAGATGGAGTTGAGCTCGAGGGGGAGTGTTGAGATATCGAGCTCGTCTAGTGAGGCGGTGGCCACTGAGGACCCGCCTGGGGGATAGGCCCCACACTTACACCACTGGCATGGTTGGTGAGATTTTGGGTGATATGCAGCCAGTGGGATGATAGGCTGTGTGACAGCCATTCTAGAGAGTGGCATAGTTATAGCGCCAGCTCATTTAGTCGGGTTCACACTATAGAGAACCCGTGTATGTATTGGTTGAGTACCTTTCATATTATGTGTACTCTTATCTTTGTATATGGTGTGTTGAGTGTTGAGTAGTGAAGAAGAAGATTTCCAGCCTCTCACCTTGTGTGTTCTCTATTAGGGTTTTGTGAGTGTGTGTGTGTGCTTGCAAGAGCTCAAGCTCTCTTCCTCCCTGCATCTTTTCACAAAAGCTATAGAAAAAGCCAGGGATTTCGAGAGCAAAGAAAAGATTATGGCTCAACATAATGTGGAGATGCAGAACAAGTATGCCATGGAAGAAAAGTCCTTGGTCTAGTAAAAAGAGCTAAGTGAAGGGAAGATCAGAACCTTCACTAGTGAGAAAAGCATACTCTAGGCTCAAGTGGAAAGACTCAAGGAGAAATTAGTAGAAGCCCAAAAGCCATCCAAGGTCTGGGGAGACACCATCCAAGGGCTGAAAGAAGTGTTGGAGAGCACTACAACATTGGTAGTTACCCATGTGGAGGTCCAAGCCGTGAAGAACTAGAAGGAAGAAGAGATATTGTGTCTTCTGCTTAATGCTAAAACAACAATTATAAAAATAGTTAAGTCCATACTAAGTAAGGTGTGGGACTAATCCTTGGAAGCACTGATTGAAATACAAGAACAAATTGCTTGTAAAGCTTAAAATGTCATTCATGACCTAGATGAAGATGATGATGCATATAAGGAGAAGCAGCCAAAAAGAAGAAACAAATAAAAAGTGAGGAGGAAAGCTGGGTGCAAGCCCTAAAGGCCATAGCTTGGAAAGTAGCTCACTAGAGAAGGAGGTTAAGAAGCTAGCAAAGAAAAATTAGGAATTACAGCAAGAGTTGTAGGATGTCGGACCGTCCGAGGAATATGCAAAAATTTTGAGAGAAGCCTATGAAGAAAGAGATAAAGAAAAAACACAGGCAGAAGAATACAAGGAAAAATTCAAGAAAAAACAAAATTTGAAATAGACATAATCAGTGAGCTGAATGCCCTTGAATTAGAAATGCATTATTGTCTGGAAAGCGAAGAGTAACGGAGAAGAGAAAGGCCCAGAGACTAGGAAGAATACAAAATAGCCCTACAGAGGCAGATAGAGGAGGCACGATTAATGACGGAAAAGGTGCAAGAGACCCAAAAAATGAGATTGCAATGGAAACTAGAGCTGTGAGAAGCGAAAGAAGAGGTCACCAAGCTACAAGTAGAAATTGCCAAGGTGACGTCTAATGTAGAACTAGTCTCAAAACACACAAAGATATTGTTAGCCGGTGTAGAGAGCTATTGGTTGAGGTTTAGAAGTTTTAGGATGCCAGCCAAGCCCTGAAGAAAGAAAATGAGTGCCTGAAAGAGAGATTAGTGAACAGCTCAATTGCTCCATGGGCCAGCACAGATAACCCATTTTTTGAAGCCTCTCATGTGATATTCTCAGAGCTATTGAAACCTAACAACAAAGAGCTACCACAACACTTTAAAAATGTAGATAGAATAAGGTCCATACTGACCAGGAAAACCCTCCCTCCGGCAGAGCATCCATTCTCTTAATTCTTATTCTCTTAGACTCTGGAGGGGAGAAAGTTGCTCCCACCAAGGATGCAATAACCAAGCAACACCGATGTTTGGAAGTGGGACACTAGAGACCCATATGCGGAAAAAACACAAAGCCCACTTCTAGAACATCCGCCGATTAAAGTACAAAGAAGCCGCACAGGTTGAGTGTAAGCTAATACCAATGGCAAAAAAGAAAATCCTAGGGAAAACCCCGCTCTGACCATTGGTAAGAGTGTTCGACCTGAAAACTCCGCAGACCAACAACAGGGGTCTTGGGTGTTCAAAAGAGAAGGTGACAAAACTAAAGAGGATGCAGAAGCATGTAACGTACTCCGATAATATGTACATTCCAGACTACACTCCTCCAGAGATGTTTATGAAGTTCAAAGAAAAATTTGTCAAGGAAACGGGTTCCAAAGCATCTAAGTTCTAGCACCAAGCGTGCAAGGTGTTGTGCCGAGTAACTCAATGGTAGTAGAGCGCTCAATCTAACCACCTTCCATGTTGTGAGCACCACCTCAGTACTACGCATGTGAAGATGGCAAGATGTAACCACCAGAGTAACCATTGCCAAGATCAAGAAGACCAAGCTTAAAAGGATGGTGCAAGGCGAGCAGCAAGGGTGCTAAAGGTTGCAAAATTGCATGCTGCTGTTAGTCACAACTAGTGGACATCTACTAGTGATGTGAAACATACTATGGTCATAGTTCTTAGGAGTTCCTAACCTTGTGTCAAGGAGTTTCTAACTTGTACTGATCCTAGAAGTAATACATTTATCAAAGAGAAATGTTGATACTCACTTTATTTCTATGTACTCTCCACAATGTGTTGAATCAGAATGTCATGTCTCTATTTTAAGAAACATGTTGTGTGCGAGAGAGAGAGGGAGAGAGTGATAGTCACGTAGCAAAGTGAGATCAAAGTGTGAGTATTTGAAGTTTCAAAGCTGAGTTGTGTTCTGAGTTTCCCCATGACTATTCTAGAGTTGGTGTTTGAATCCACAAGCTTTGGCAGGTGGCTACATGTCCCCCATGGCCTTGCCTGACTAGACTGATATCGTAGACTATTGTCTTGACATTCTGAAGAGGAAAGTCAACGAGAAACATACACCCTCAGGGTGTATGGATATTGAAGATATGCATGCTCTATGTATCCTCTATATACATGCATATTAGAAGCATACATAGAGCATGCTCTATACATGCATATTAGGAGATTTACATTAGCTTTACATTTTTTCAAAAAAGAGATCCAAGATTTTAGTTACCAAGAAAAAACGACCGTGCTGGCTAAGTACAGGCTCAATTTCATTGAGGAAGTGATGAGAACAAAAAGATGTGGGGGGTGGGGGTTCTCTTCTTCCCAGCTGGCTCCTCTAGGGGGGGGAGGAATTTACCTCATACAGTGGGGGGATGGGGGAGAGGAATTTAGACTAATCTCATAGGAGTTTTAAGTATTTATGTTTATACATGGGTAGATGGTAAACAACTTGTAATGATATGGTTCCATGGTGTAGGATGAATTGTCACAATTATGCATAAACTATGCATAGGAGTTTAAGCTATTTATGTTTATGCATGGATAGATGACACATAATTTGCAACGTGATGTTACACATGAAGGAGGAATACATATCCCAGTAGTCTTTGTAATTATATTGCCTCAAATTGCATCTTATCTTTTAAGAAAAAAAGATTACCTTATAATAATATAGAATAAATGTTTATTTGTTTGTATGTCTATATCTTGAAGAAGTTAACGAGCCCCTATGTAAGATGAATATGATTTTGCATTATAACAACATTTGGAAGCTCTCTTTGAAAGGGTACAAGACGAAGGATGGTGAATTGTTTATTTTGGAGGCCATCCATGGCATGCATGACTTGTGTTAGTTTTGTTGTGTTTTTAGGATCATCTTACTACAAATCGTGTTACTGCAAATGGTGAAAATGTAAGAGAAGAGGGTGAAGCTACAAGGGATGATATTTAATCAAAATACGTGAGATTGTGCTTATGATTTTGGTGAAGATGATGACAAGGAACATCAATATGAGATGTGGACCTCGATGCATCTGATAACTTTTCATTTTGCGTTTTTGCCTATGATAAGGCATTACTTTTCTTTCCCTAATCAGAAACATATTTCTTTAGTGAGATTAAGTAAACTATATTTGGTCATTTATTAAGTTATGAAAACTATATTGGGTCACTCAGCCATGGATGGGTGTTGTATACTTTATCATCATTTTTATACACACAATCATCAGTGTAATCTTGTGTCTATATCTTTTTATTTATTTTGTTGTGTAAGTATATTCTATCATTGGGTACAAGCTAAGAAGGTTTATAAAGACAACATGTGCATATAAGTTTTAAAAAAAAACTACTCTTGTCTTTTAATAATTTTTATTTTTTTGAATGTGTTTTATAGGTTAACTTTCCTAAGCAATCTTCTCAATGCATTAGCCCAAAGGGCCCCTCTTCTCAGTCCACATACACATTGTTACTTCTTTCCCTTTTCCTTTATCTTTCATTATTCTATTTATGCCCTTGAGTGCCTTGGTATATAGCACCATAGAGCATTAGGGACTTTATCTTGCAGGTACAAGTAGCCATAGGGCTTACTACTACTTAAGCATATGGTATAGGCCCGAGATTCTCCTTGAATGTGTGAGTAGATCAAAGGTTATCCTTATATGTAGCTTCTCTCTGGGCCTTTGTTTTTACCGGTACATTATTCATCTTCTTGTAGTATAATTCCACACCCTCGCATGTTATGTAAGTTGTAATTTTTATTTTTTCATTGTAGGTATGTATTGGAACTCTTTTCTTGTAACTTCTCATGCATAAGGGCTTAAATATAAGCTCTTATGCATAAGATCTCATGCAAGAGAGCTTATACATATGGTTTCTTTTGATTTGATGAAAGTAGAAATGCAAAGATATATTGATGTAAATGGTAGAAATATTTTCATGTAATTTCGAAAACCTTGGTTGATTCAAGCCTAATATTTATTTTATATTTTCATGCAGATATGGAGAACTACAAATCATTTCTTGAAACATGATGATGATCCTCCTTGTACTCCAAAGTTCCCTATCCCAATTCGTCAACCTTTTTTAATTGGAAATGTGACTTTTTTGAAGTGAATAAATCAACCATCCGAGGAGCTGGCCTAGGACTATTTGTGCATAGTCATATATGGAGAAATGCAATTATCTTGTATTCTCCATGGCTCAAAAAGTAATCAATCCAAGAGGACCCAAAAGTGTCATGTAATGAAGATATGGTGTACATTTTGGGTGATAAACCACATGGCAATGTGGCAGGATATATTAATATCTCTAGAAAAACAAACAGCAGACCAAATGTTTGCTACACTCTTTCCCATGATTTACCTCCTTGGTTAAAAAAAAGAGACATTATAAACAGTGCCGAATATGGCTACATATGTATTGAGACTATAGAAGAGATGATGAGTTGTTTACAAACTATGAGTTTGATTAAACCCACTATAATAGGGGATTTTATAGTGCAATATCATTTCAACTAGTATTGCCTATGTTTCACGTGCTATGTTTGTTACAACTTGTAGATTCAATTCGAGAGTTTTATTTGAAATGTTTAGTTCCTAATATTGTAGTATCATTGATGTAGTTGAATTAATCATATAAAGAACATTTAAATTCAAAAACATGAGGATTCCAATTATTTGGATCGTGGAAGTTTATGTATTCATCAACTTATCTAAGATACATTTGATGTAGTATTGTGTTTGTACATAATTGTAATGCGCATTTTCTAGTTTTTGAGGCCCTCTTCAAATCATTCTAGTACATAGTTATAAATCTTGAGCCAATTTCTATACTATAACCCATATGTTATAAATTTATTATCATTAACCAAGGCATGGCCACAAACTTATTGAAATTTTGGAAGGCACAATCAATCTGGTGATATGTTGAGAATATAATGAGTTTGTTTATAAGTATGACTTTAAATAAATCATGTACCGATGCCAGATTAGTTGATTACATAAAAGCACCATTTAATGTGGAGTTATTACAATGGTGTTTATCAAAACCACAATGATTCATGAGATCATCATTTTACTTTTTTTAAAAATTAATGCTAACTTAGATATGTGAAAGACAAATCAATATAATTTATCATGATTATATCATAAGAAGCTTACGAGGCATTGGTTTGCATACTGTAATACATGGTTTGATGTAAGAACTACATGCATTGCTTTCTATGGGATACCTCAATGAGCTGATAAGTCCTACTGTTAAGTAAAATACTCCTCTTTGGCTTGCATCGGCATTCTAGGGGAACCTAGCTATGCTTAAACACATTTCACTGTCCTCATACCAAGTAGGGGTGCCATCCACCATGCAAACATGCTATCCGAGAGATCATCACAAATCCCATCTTCAGAGGCTAGCTCCCCACTTAGGATGATCAGCCACCATGACATTGTCATTCCCTAGGTGGTGAACCATAATCTCAAAGTCAAATTTTTGAAAGATAAGGAGCCATCTCTAGATCCCGCCAGCCACTTGGACTTTATTCAACAAATACTTCAGTGTGCTTGATGGTCCATGATCACCACACAAAGTGATGCCCTAATAAATAGTGTTTGAATTTCTAAAATGAGTACACTATGGCCAAATCCTCTCGCTCTGTGTGATTGAGTAGTTCCTCTCGGCCCTATTGATTTTGCTTTCTTGCATAGTGGATAGGTCTATCCAAGTTTAGTTCTACATCTGGTTGCGCGAGCACTGCTCCTACTACTATTGTACTAGCATCTGTTTGCACATGGAAGATCAACTCCCAATTCGGGGGTGAAGAGTACCGGAGTGTGAACCAACATATGCTTGCGAAAAGTGAAGGTTCTCTCTTGATCCAGGCCTCAATGGAACTGAACATCCAAGTGGAGCATGCGGTGAGTGGAAAATAGATATCCCCATACATGCAGACGAATCGACATTGGTAGCCTATATGCCCGAGTAATTCCTACACGCCTTTAGGATTTGACGGAGGGCTTAATCTTAGAATAATAATGATCTTGTCAGAATCCATAGAAAGAGCATCTACTGAAATAATGTGACCCAGCAAGGCACCATGTCCCACCACCAGGAAGTGGCACTTGAAGGGATTAAGGTGGAGTCCCGATACCTTACACGTCATGAACACCAACGTTAGTTGAGGCAGGTGTTCCTCTAGAACCACCACCCTTCGCATGCCCTTTGTCCCATTGAAGTTAGACAAGTCATCCAAAAATATGCATAAGAAATCATTCAAATACTCTTGGAAAATCTTGGTGGCAGTCCTCTTGAAGGAGGCTAGGGAATTCCAAAGACCAAAGGGAATCATCCTGTAGGCATATGTTCCCCACTCTGTGACAAATGTTGTCTTGAGTTGATCCTTCTCATCGATCACTACCTGGTGGTAGCCACTGAACCAATCCATGAAGGAATGGAGCATATGGTTGGAAACATCTTCCAAACCCATCTTTGATTGTTCATTCATTGAGGGGCCTGAAGTCTACACATATCATGATCTTGTTGGTCCTCTTTTTGGGAATCACCACTATAGGTGACAACCACTATGAGTGCTCAATGGGAACAATGATACTTGCCTCTTCCATCTTGTCCAACTCTTTCTTCACCACTTTTGAGTATTTTGGATTCATGTGGTAGATGCCCTTCTTGAGTGATCGACTGCCTTCTTTAAGTTAAATTTTGTGAGTGCAAATGGCTGGATCTATCCCTGCTGGGAGATCCTTGTAGGTCCATGCAAACAAATCTTGGTGTTCTCTGAAAACGTTGGTAATTCTCTAAGTGGAAGGGTCCTCCGAGACCCAAGCTTACACTAAGATGGGGCGTGGGTCCTCTATTGTGCCCAAGTTCAACTCTCTCACCTCCTCGTGGGGGGTAAGTGGTGGTTGGAAGAGGAGCTGTGCCTAGTGTTGCATGATGGAGAGATAAGGGGTCATGGGCTGGGGTGATGTCTAAAGGGAAATCACCAATGCATTCCTCCATCTAGCGAGTGGGTATCTCTTCTATTGGCAAGGCTTACTCCCTATTCTTGAGGTGCTCTGCACGCCTCTCCTTGTGAGTGCATGTAGGAGTGGTTATACGTGCCTCTAATGACTCCTCTTGAGAGACCATCTTTCTAGATTGTCTAGAAAACTCTGGTTCCCCTAGACCTATGACCTCTATCGCTTCTTGTTGAGACACTGGTGCAGAGGAGGAGGCCATAGTAAGCAAGGATTATGTCCAATCCAGTACTACTGCTTCTTCTGAGAGCTCTTCTTCTTGGGATACCTCTTGAATGGGGTCTGGGTCCCAACTCCACTATGTCCACAATATTACCCTAAAACCCCTCATAGGAATTTAACCCAATTCCATAGAGGTTATGTCACCTCTCCTCTTGAGCCGAATGGATCCAAGGCCTCATCCAATGGTAATCCTTCCATTCATCTATCATGGACTCCAATAAGGGGTTGGCTAGCTCCTGCTCTTCCTCTTCCTAGTTCCCCCTTCCCGAATGGGAATCAAGTCATGTAGGGCAATGCCCCTTGCACTCTCATTGGGCACTTTTCCCATGGGCAAGGTCAGCTTCCCCTCCCGGTTAGAGATATGCAAGTAGTCTAGGCCCCAATCATGGATCACCCAAGCTTTCCCTCAACCAAGGCCTTCCCAATGAGCAAGCTCTAGGCCCCTCTAGCTGGTGGGACATCTAACACCACAAGATTCATTTCAAATAATAATCCCTCAAAAGTGATTGGAACTTTCCTGACTAGTCCCAAGGGCATCACTTCCCTTTGGTCTACCACTCTGATGGCAAGGAGAGTTGGCTCAATGATTAAGAGACCCAAGGCTTTCCTAGTAGCTTCAGGCATGATGTTGACAATATAACCACCATCCACAATGGCCCCTATAATTTCAGTTCCTCCAACTAAGATTGTCACCCTCGGGCTTCGGTGATAATTAACCACTCTTGGGGCAATGAGGTATATTCTTTCTTACTTCATGGGCTGTCTGCCCACTACTAGATTTGGCTTCACCCTGAGTTTCCTTACAATCCATCCAATGTTGGACCAAGCCACGAAATTTCTCTCCTATTTCCTGGCTCAAACCACATAATTGAGGAAGAGTGATTTCCACCTTTTCCCCTACCAATAGTGCCTCCAAATGTAAATTACTGACCTTGGGTTGGGAAGACCCCTCAGTTGCCTTTGAAGGTATGGTGGTTGGGGGAATGACCAAGGTAGGGGTTGCTTCCTTCTCTATGGGTGGTGTTTGAGTGAATTCCTCCACGACCTCCTTATAAGCTTATTCCACAATGGATGGGTGGACTGCACCATGAGGGGGACGAGTTGGTTTCTATGGGACTTGTTGGGACTGGGTGACTACTGCCACTACTAGATGGCACCACTGCTTCCACCATGTTAACCAGTAGGGTTTTAGGATAATCTGGGTGTAGTGGTCTCGGCTCTCTGGGAACAATGTAGGCATGGGGGTGAGCCCTTTGGTACAGTGCATTAAGCTTGCATGTGGCCACTCCTCCCGCAACAACGATATCATATAAGGGGCCAAGCGTTGTTGTTGTGGGAGGATGGAAATTGGGGAACCTTTGGCTAGTGTGGTCCCCATACGTGTTGTTAGTGGCTAGAGGTATTGGAGGAGCTATCAAATAGACCACTGGGGGATGGTTTTTGATAGGCTAGGGGTGTTTGTGGGACTAGCACGGGTGGGAGGTACGGTTGATAGGTTGGGAGAGTGTCTTCTTGATATTGGATTTGCATAGGTAGGGGGTTGTATGTTAGTGTTGTTGGAATTAGGGTTGCAGGAATGCACACACAACTTCAAGAAGATGAGGAAGCTTGAGCACAACACTGTAGTGTATTATGAGTGCCAAAAATGAAAGATCACCAACCCTAAAAGATAATAGGCGTATATACAATGCACGGGGGAAAAAACCTCCTAGTGAGGGAAAAAGTGCCCCGGCGGTCCTAAGTGTGTTCACACACATCACTACTATAATATGGTAACAAATCCCCCCTGGAGTGATGCGGTGAACAAGAGCTAGCACTCATGTATAGGGAAGTGTCTAGCTATGTGGACGAATCCACAAAAGGGAGTAAGCCCAAAGCTTTGCGAAAAGCTTCGAACTTTTCACGAGGCAGAGCCTTTGTGAAAAGGTCTGCAAGGTTATCCTGTGTTGGCACATAAGCCAAACTGATCTCTCCTGCAGAGAGTCTCTCCCTGACATAATGGTAGTGCACCTCAATGTGCTTCATACGAGCATGGAACACTGGGTTCCGCGCAACTGCCAATGCGCTCTGACTGTCAGTGAAGATGGTGGTGGCAGATGGCTGCCCAACACCCAAATCAGCCATAAGGCGTCTGAGCCACACACACTCAACCGTAGCTGTGAAAGCTGCCCTGTACTCAGCTTCACAACTAGAAGTGGCCACAGTAGGCTGCTTCTTGCTCAACCATGATATGCATGAGCTTCCAAGCATGAAGCAAAAACCACTCGTGGACACGCGTGTGTCATAACAACCAGCCCAGTCAGAATCTGAAAAAACATGTAAATCTGGCGGCAATGATCCCCCCTTGGGATAAAACAACCCAAGATGCCGAGTACCACTCAAATAGCGAAAGATACGCTTCACTGCCTGCCAATGCTTAATGCCTGGGCTATGCATAAATCTGCTCACCTGTGAGACTGCAAACTGAATGTCTGGCCTCGTAATGCATACATAAATGAGGCAACCAACAGCTGTCTGATAGAGTGTGACATCAAAGTGATCTCCAGCATCATGAAGACTCAACTTCAAACCTGTCTCCATTGGAGTAGCAATAGGCTTGTAGTCTTCAAGGCCAAATCTCCGCAACAATGTTTCAATATACTTTGTCTGACACAAAGCAATACCTCCATCACACTGCTTAAATTGTATCCCCAAATAATGATGCAAATGCCCCAAATCTGACATCTCAAAAGAGGCATTCAAATCAGCCTTAAAATCAGCAATATGACTCTCATTTGGTCCTGTGAGCAGCATGTCATCGACATAGAGAGCAATGATTAGATGTACACCATCCACACGTTTAACATACAAAGTGCTTTCTGTTGGACTATTCTGAAACCCATGTGCAGTCAAATATGCATGTATTTTTTCATACCAAGCTCGTGGAGCTTGCTTTAAACCATATAAAGCCTTTTTTAACCTGCACACTTTGTTTTCCTGCCCTCCCTGAACAAAACCACGAGGCTGCGATACATACACCTCCTCATGCAAATCTCCATTTAAGAACGCAGTCTTTATGTCCAGCTGATGCACATTCCAACCATTATGAGCTGCTAATGCACAGATGCTACGAACAGTGGTCATACGACATGTGGGAGCAAAAGTCTCATCAAAATCAATGCCCTTCTCTTGAGCATAACCTTTTGCAACAAGCCTAGCCTTATGGCGATCCACTGTGCCATCAGGCTTACGCTTCAATTTGTATACCCACTTAGTGCCAATGGCCTTCTTGCCAGGGGGCAAGTCACATAAAGACCATGTACCATTCTTCATAATAGCATCGTATTCTGCTTGCATAGCAGCCATCCAATTTTCTGAACTTTGTGCCTCATCAAATGAAACAGGCTCACTTTCATCGCACATACTAGAAACAGCCAATGCATAACAATCTGACGCATAAGAGGCACCATGAGAGCCAGAACGAGTGCGACTAGACAAAGGGGCATCCAACTTGCTGTCACGCAAAGTCTGCACCAGCCATCTAGGCATATTCCTAGAGCCCTCAATCTCTTGTCTCTCATCCTCAAGTGCATCATGCACATCTGCATCAGATATAGGCTGATCTGTGCCATCATTTAAAACCTGCATAGGCTGAAAAACTGCCTCATGAGGTATTGCACTTGACTGTGCACCACTGAAAAGAGGCAACAATGTATCATAGACATCACGTGAGCTGATATCTGTCTCCTTAGTACATGAAACCAAGGGCTGAACTGCATCTTCCACAAATACAACATCACGGCTAACCAAAATGCGCTTTGTCTGTGGATGATACAAACGATAGCCTTTGCTCTCAGCACTATATCCAACAAAAATACATTTGACAGCTTTGTCATCCAATTTTCTGCGATGTTGCACAGGCACTAATGCATATGCCAGGCAACCAAAAACACGTAAATGGCCAACAGATGGCTTGCGGCTATGCCAAGCCTCATATGGAGTGACAACCTGTAATGCTTTGGTGGGACACCTGTTTAGTACATAAGTGGCACACATGACAGCCTCAAGCCAAAAACTATGTGGTAGACTTTGACTCTTAACCATACATCTTGCCATTTCCATGAGAGACCTGTTTTTTCTCTCAGCCACACCATTTTGCTGTGGTGTATACGGCACTGTACATTGGTGTTTTATCCCACGCTCAGCCAGAAATGCATTAAATTCTGAAGACATATACTCCCCCCCTCGATCTGAACGGAGGGTGCCCATCTTACTTTCTGACACATTTTCAGCCATAACCAAAAACTGTTTGAAGCACAAAAACACTTCGGACTTTGCCTTCAAAGGATATACCCATGCATGCCTGGTAAAATCATCAATGAAAGTCACGAAGTAAAGGTAGTTTCCAAATGATGGAGTTTGCATGGGACCACAAACATCACTGTGAACAAGCTGCAATCTGCGTTCAGCTCTCACTGATCCATCTTTGGGAAAGGAAGCACGCTGCATTTTACCCAATATGCAGCCCTCACAAACATGCTTGACAGGTGCCTCAAGCTTAGGCAAAGAAGACACCATTTCAGATTTCTGCAGGCGCAGCAAACTTGCAAAATTCAGATGACCAAAACGTGCATGCCACAGTTTTGCATTTGAAATAGCCTGCGTATCCATAATAGCACATGCTGAATCCTCTACACATTTGCCATCCATATTGAGCTTATACAGCCCTCGACATAGTGAACCAGATGCTACAATGATGTCACCACAAGAGAGATCATGAACAGTACATCTGTCATCCACAAATTTTACAACCAAACCTGTTTTGGCAAATGCGGAGACTGACAGCAGATTCTTTTTGATCCCTGGCACATACAATGCATCAAAAAGTGTAAAGGTGTTGCCATTTGCAACATTCAGCACAATCTGTCCAACTCCTTCAACGGGATAAGAGGAGTTATTGGCACAAGTGACAGTATTCCCTGTGGGAGCAGACTCAAGGAAAGTGAATAAACTGCGCTGCGAGGTGATATGCTTAGTGGCACCACTGTCAAAGTACCATACATCTGAATCTACTGCAGACATACATGTGTCATGCAAAGATGGGTCATAACTGCACTGCGCATTGAATGCCCATTCTGTATCTAGCACAACATTAGCAGATTCATTGTTAGAAGGAGAGGCATCTGCAACAGCCATACCAGCCTCTTTCTTCTTAGCCTCTTTCGCAGCCAGCTTAGGACACGCTTTGATGACATGATCATTTCCCTTACAGTACTTGCAAAATGTCTTCTGTTTGTCACCCTTCTTCTCATCTTTGTCTTCCTTCTTTGGTTGCGCAGCATTTGCAGATTTCTGCTTACTAGAAGAAAAGCCAGCTTTACCTTTCCCGCTTCTCTGACTAGCAACGAAAGCTTGATCTGCGACACGCATAATATTCCTGTTTTGCCTTGACTGGTCTTCTTGCAGCAAAACAGAAACTAACTCCTCAAATGATAAGGCATTGGGATTGCCTTTCATCATCAAGCGAAGAGTGGAAGCAAAACCCTGATAAGAATCTGGTAGACCATTCAAAACAGTCTGCACAAGTGAACTGTCTGACAGGATTTCATCTGCAGAAATGAGCTGCTCTTTGAAATCCTTGATCTTTGTCAAAAAGCTATCCATAGAATCACCTTCGTTCATATGCTCACTCTCCAACTGTTTTCAGAGATAAGCAACACGAGCCTCATTTCTTGCCTGATACAATGTGGCAAGTACATCCCAAGCATCCTTAGAAGTCCTGCAGGAGCGAATATGTGGGATAATGGTACGTTTGACAGACAGCGCAATCAAGGCATGAGCCTGCGCATCTCTACCATCCCAACGAATCTGCTCTGCTGAAAGTGGTGGTTCTCGAACAGCTGCTACAGCACTTGTGCCTGCACCATCATCAACAGTACCTGTTTCTGATGTGTTTGCAGCATTCCCAGCCACAATAGGACGTGCATCAATACCCTGCACAATGTTCCATAACCCCTTTGCTACCAATACATGTCGCATCATATATGCCCACAATGGATAGTTGGTGCCATCCAACTTATCCTCAGCAGCCAACATGCGGAATACATCATTGTTGTCAGCCATGGCCAATGACTGTACTACTAGATGTAAATGCTGTCTGTAAGAGGTAAACCTGTATAAAATCGACCTGTGCTATGTAGCACAGCCCAAAACAGACGAATGGGCACCTGTCCTGCAGATTTTAATCTTGACAGAAAATCTGCACAGTAGGACGATTTTGCCTGCGCAGTACTTGGAATGCAAAAACGGAGGGCGAAATGACTTCAGATCAAAATTCTGAAACGAACAAGCCCTATGGGCTTGCCCACGGCATATACTAACCTGCAGACGCTCGTGAAACCTCGTTGCAATCGGAGGAGATGAAGCGGCATGTGCCGGTGATGCTGCCCGGGAGGAGGAAGCCTGCTCTGATACCAATTGTTGGAATTAGGGTTGCAGGAATGCACACACAACTTCAAGAAGATGAGGAAGCTTGAGCACAACACTGTAGTGTATTATGAGTGCCAAAAATGAAAGATCACCAACTCTAAAAGATAATAGGCGTATATACAATGCACGGGGGAAAAACCTCCTAGTGAGGGAAAAAGTGCCCCGGCGGTCCTAAGTGTGTTCACACACATCACTACTATAATATGGTAACAAGTGTTACTTTGGGATGAGGGGTATTAGCGTATGCTACCATGGCTACTTGAGCTCCCTATTGAGATGATGTATCCTAGGGTGGTTGAGGGGTACGTACGTAAGTAGCCACGGGGGAAAGTGTGTATGGGGGAGCTAAGTAGGTGGGGTCAATGTGGACACAGTTAATATAATCTTGGGATTGGGGGGTGGTTATTCCTGCCAATTGATGGTTCAAGAAAGGTGTTGGGTTTGGTTGGTGGTTAGGGATCTAGGTAGAAGTTGGAGCACTATTGGTTGGGGTCACCATGTAGTGTTCGGTGAAGGCATTAAGTGGGGTGGCCCCTTGCTTAAGTTGTTGTCACATAAGTCAAAGTCCCTTGAGGTAGTAACACTCCTTGTCCACATGGCACACCTTTGAGCAAAAGTATAAATATTTCTTGGTGGGAAAATCACTTTGTAATATAACCTTGTGAACTACATACCGGGCACCATGGACTCATCTTGGGATTTTTGGCCTTGAGCTTCTCGATCTCCTTCCTTAGCATTGCCATGGCGGTCGCGTCCTCTTGTTGTGAAATTTTAAAATCTTCAAGATCCTTCTTGATCTTGGCAATCTCATCCAGAGAAGAAAATGTAGAAGCTACCTCTAGAGCTAGAGGAACCGTTGGAGGAGCCATAGACATGCTAAGGATAAGTGGGGACCACAAGGTACTACGCTCCACCATGAGGCGAGCATTCTCCAACTGTGTAGCTCTATCTTGGAAGTCTTGCAGGGTGCCTTGGGGTGGAAACATCTCTCTCATATTCATCTCCGTCTGAGTAGGGAGTGCGCGAAGCACCCATTATTGCAACATGTAGTTTTTAGGATCTTGGGGTAGCTAAGCGATCAAAACTTTAGCTCTTATAACCAGTTGGGCCACTGACTCCCCCACCTTCATGGACAATTGGTTGAGCTCTTGAGTAATGAGATCAAAGTAGTTCCAAGGCCGAAAGGTAGCCAAGAGTTGTAGTCTGAGAGTGGCACAATCTGAGAAGTGGAATTGACTGTACCACTGGTCTGCACTTTCTTCTAACATTTTCAGGAATGACACCAAGCATGCATCATCTCCGTTGAGCCCTCTTAAGTCACACATAGTGAGGAAGTGCCACTGAACATGGCCTTCCCCATTTTCAGTGATGATACCTTTGAGTTTAACTTGCACGCAGTTAAGGACTCTAGCCTTGGTGGAGCCGCCACCATAGGGTTAGAAGAGGAAGATGCTGAGGGAACGAGGAAGAACCCTAAGATGACTAGTTTGAAGAGGAGAATGAAGGGGTAAATTACCTTTAGAATATCTAGTCTTCGGGAGCTTACACAACACTCCTCTCACACCACAATAAAAAATCACCAAAAAAGAAAAGAAATTTTTTTGAGACTATCCTTGACCTCTAGAAGAGTCCCATCGTCATCACTAAACTTTGTCGTCTTGGTTTGTGATGACTCCACTAGTTGTTGCTAGGGGACTTTTGGGGGTGGACTGCCTACACAATCACTATGGTTGGGGGAAGGGGAGTATGGATCCTCTCAAGGAAGTATACTTACCAAGGATAGACATGTAAGACCTATGCTCCACACACCATCACCATGATCTCCAATCACCTCCTAGCATTGCAGTATCCCCACAGGCCACTGACTCGCACCACACCCATAGACCACTAACTCACACCACACCCATAGACTACTCACTCACACCATATAGAGATAAAGGAAATACCACAAGAAACACTCTATACCAAAAATGCAGAGAGAATGATACACTTGAGGGAGAGTGATCCCCTTTTCTCCTCCCCCCTCCTCCCCCCTCCTTACAACCCAACTCCTTCTTGGGTGTCCTCCTCCTCAAAGTTCCAACCATTCATCATGTTGTGTAGATGGAAGATCCTCCACTTTAGATTCACACTCCTCAAGAAAAGGTAGATGGTTCTCAAAGAGGATCTAGCCCTTTTTTGTTGGGAAAGGGAGGGTGGTGTTCCATCCATGAGTATACTTGGCCGAAGAGGTGGCCATGCAGCACATCCCTTGCGAAAGGTGGATAGTACTTGAGTACTTGATGAATATCTCTTTGTTGAGACAAAGGGGTGTACTACTCATGAGTACCTTTGGAGTTGGCAAGGCACATCATAAGTACATCTGGGAGTAAGAGGACTTGATGGGTAGGAGATGTTGGAGGGCACCGACAATGATGATGATGATTGGAGTGTGGTCTCAGAGGTCAAAGGTGATAGTGGGAGGAGTTGCCCTTGGTGGAGTGTGGAGGACCTGGCTACCTATCGACACATAGTATAATGTAACACTATTTAGTACTATGTAAAAGGTTAAGATTAAACTCTAGTACTAGATAAACTATAGAAAAAAGTGTTTCGTATATGGTTCTATTTAGTGCAGGATGTTACTAATTAGTATTGAATGACTCTATTAGTACTGCTTAGCAATACTTAGTACTTGATAGTACTTAATGGGATAATAGGTTTTAGTACTAAATGGCATGTTAACAAGATAAGTTGTAGTGTAATTATAATTATTTAGTACTGAAGAGACTATTTATTACTTAATGGGATAATAGGTTTTAGTACTAAATGGCATGTGAAGAACCTTTTAACAAGATAAGTTGTAGTGTAATTATAATTATTTAGTACTGAAGAGACTATTTATTACTATTTAACTACTACTAGAGGGTGCTGTTGGCGGGGGAATATGACCTCTCTTATTCCCTCAGCAACCTATAGAGAATCACTGGTTATGCATGCAATATACATTAGACAAATACGGATCTAACATAGAGACCAACACAACACACACATCACTGAAAACTACTGGAACTGACCGCTTAATAAACAATGCGAGAGCACGATAACTTAACAAATAACTCTAATGACCATAACATATGAAGCGCATAAATGAATACACAAAGACGTAACAGGAAGACGAATGTACAAGAGAGAGAGAACAAAAAGAACATTCTTGCCTATAGCAACCCAAAAAGGAAAATGATACAATCCGCCGCAAAGCTGGCCTTTACAATGCTTAGGATTCATCCTTTTATACTGCTTGCTTATAGTCATCGTCAGAGTTGTGATAGGATGCATCGGCGCCTTTTCATGTAATAAAGTAGGTGGGTCTTGACAGTTGACGGTGCTAACATGCGGCGGTCCGGGTGCTGCGGCACTAGCTCAGGCTAGCCTATGGCTAACACTTGGCACACCTGATGGGTTGGATTCCCAATTCGACGACTTGAACGCATAAAGTTATCGTCTTCCACAATGTTAGATGCCTTTTAGCTTTTGGGTGAGTTTTGATCACACAGCTAGTGGAGGCATTCCTGTTGACCATCGGTTTGGCACTTTTAGTGGGCCAAATCTTGAATGCTGTGGTAGAAAGAGCATCTTTGTTCTTTATGGTGGGGAAGAGTGGGTCCGAAAGGCAGAGGATGATAAACGACTTACACGAGATGAATTCTGAGGATTGATTCCCAGAAGCAGACTTTTGGAAGAAAAATTTTGGGGTAGTATTGGCTTTTTCCTAGTGTGTTGAGTTCTTTGATATGAGTGAGGATCTCAGCAGTGCCGTGCTTGTCAGTTTGCTGTAGATGATCATAGTTCTTTTGGAGAGCCGTGGAATAATCCTTCACAACCTCCAATAGTTGTTGCAGCCTTCCTATGTTGATAGGTGTCTACGTATTTAGTGCTACCAAGTTCTGTCGAGGTATTGTCCACTGCTTTTTCTGCTTTCCAAACTTCACCACTTACTTCAGAGCGCAAAGTGATGATCTGAGGTGAGGCTAGCTCTGCCTTGTCTAGTGATATCCCAGCTTCATCCGGTAGAAGCACTAATATGGGAGGTAGAGGAGTTGCCCATGATCCTTTAATATGAGCCCTTGGTTGTTTCTCCGTGTTTCTACTATTGTTAGTTTCTTTAGAACTGTGCTATCTTCTTGCAAAAAATTGGTCTTCTACTATTATTGTTGCTGTATCTCCATCTTCCAGAATGTTGGCTTCTTTGCCCTCTCCTTCCAAAGTAATTGTCTTTCTAATCAGAGTGCTCTAGCTGCCGTCTTGGCTGTTGGCATAGCCAGGAGTGAGCTTTTGGAACTCATTCTTTGATCACTAGTCTTGCAAAGAAGGTGGTTCTCTTTCTGATTGTCCTTGTCTTTTGCCTTTTTTGTAAGGGTCTTTGCTGCCACCACCATATGACTGGCCCCTTCACTATAGAAACTCCTACGAGGGCCTAGATAGTTGCCGTAGGTGGTGGCTTCTTTTTTAGGGTAATGGTAACTTTGGCTTGTGTAACCAAAAATAGAAGAAGGAACTAGGGTTTGTTGGATTATGAGAGTGTGTTGTACCTCATGGGGTGTGGGTGTACAGATGGATGGTACTTCAATTTTGGCTATGGGGGTTGGGTTTTCTAGGGTTAGGAGTTGGGTCTTGGGCAAATATATCGTATTCTTCATGGCTGTGTGCAGAGAATGTGGAAGGAGAGATAGAATGTAGAAGGTTGTTGTAGATAAAGGTTTATGGCTTGGCATGAGAGAAGGGGTGCTGCATGCAAACATATAGATACACAAAGATTAGTTAGATCTTTTGGGGATTTAAAAAGAGTTATCATGTAGCGTTGGCATGCAACACTGGTTGAAATTCTTGATGAGATTGTGTTATATCGCTCTGCACTTGAAGGAAATCTTTCATGATTGTTTGGAGAGGGGCGATGTCATATGAGATGGTGATGGATGCTCAAGTAGTGGATTGGTGGTGCTATCACCTTAATGAAGGGATTCGGTGGCATTGGCGCGTGATAGGGTCATAGGTGGTTGAAATTCTTGATGAGATTGTGTTATGTCGCTCTGCACTTGAAGGAAATCTTTCATGATTGTTTGGAGAGGGGCGATGTCATATGAGATGGTGATGGATGCTCAAGTAGTGGATTGGTGGTGCTATCACCTTAATGAAGGGATTCGGTGGCATCGGCGCGTGATAGGGTCATAGGTGGTAGCCGTCTAGATTCTAGAAATGTTTTCCCGAGTGTGCCAAGAAGGAAGGTGCCATCATAGAATTTTTGGGACTATTCAGAATGGTCCTCTCAACCCCGGAGATTCTTCCTTCTTTTTTAGATGACTCTGGTGATGATATATTGCTTTTCATCTCCTAGCCATTGCAATATTGATTTGACCAACTCTGTGAGGATCTATTTGAGGATTTTGTTGGTCGACTGAGCTTGACCGTTGGCTTGCAGATAGTACACTATGGAGTGTTTATGAATGATAAGATGTTGGGTGACGAGTTCTTTGATGACATCATTAAAAAGTGCTTGCCTTGGTCACTAATCAACTCAATCGGGCATCCGAAACGAGTGATTATCATCTCATATAGGAATTTGGTAGTTGATTGTGATGTATTAACCCAGAGAGCACGGGCTTCTACCCATTTGATGCTATAGTTTGTGTACCACCAGGGTATACTTGTGACCGATGAAACAAGATGGGGGATTAAATGGGCCAATAAAGTCAAGGCCCCATTTTTGGAATGGTTCTAGGTGGAGGATTGGGTTATGTGGCATCTTGTCTCTATCTGTTGGCATAAGTCACACTGTTTGGCCCATCTATCTATTGGCATAAGTCACACTGCTTGGCCCATCACCAAGTATTGTCGGCCACCCACCAGAGTCTTGCTTGGAGGATCTTCCTTTTGGTGATTTCTCCAGAGAAGTGTCCCTCACTAATTCCTTGGTGAGATTCTCTGAGGACAGCTTCTTGCTCATGTGGTGGGATACACATCCGGAGGAGTTGGTCAATCCATTTCTTATATAGGTGGCCGAGTATGACTTGGAAGTGCAGGCTGCAGATGGCAATCCACTCCGCTGATCTCTAGAAAGATTATCCTCCATCAGACCTAAAAACAAAAAAATTAGCATTTCATCGTACCATGTCTGGGGAATGGGATGACTGTGTCAGTTGTGAACAGTTTAGAATCTGATACATCATTTGCGGACTACTCTACTTGGGGTGTCTCTTCGGACTCCAACCGGGATAGATAATCTGCCACTTTATGATTGGCACCCGAGGTGTGCACTATTGTGAACCTAAATTCCTAAAGTATTAGTATCCATCTAGCTAGTTTGCATGCTAGACTCTCCTTATCTACCAAATATAGCAAGGCGGAGTGATGCACATGAAAGGTAAACTTATTGTGCCCAGTAAGTGGGTGCCAAAATTTGGTGAGATTGAGTAGATCATGCCAAGGGACTCTCTATGTGTGATTGATTAGTTATGCTTAGCATTAGAGAGCCTTTGTCTGGCATAGTAGACAAGCTAGAACCATTTCTTGTTGGCATCTTGCATCAAACTACTACCAATTGCCACATTGGAGGCATCCACAAAGACAAAGGGCAGTTCCCACTTTGGGGGTTGGACAATAGGTGCTTCTGATAGCATGATCTTGAGATGCCGGAATGTGATGTCACATTCCATTGTCCAGTTGAAATTTACCTGCCTCAATTACTTGGTCAGAGGTGTTCTGATTTGAACCATCTTTCAATTTAAGGGGCTACTACATGGGCGAGGTATCTCAAGATTCGGTTGTGCCATCTAACTTGCTCCAAAAATCTAAGATCTTTCTCATTTATTGGAGTTAGGGCTTTCTGGATCACCTCAACCTTGGCCAAGTCAATTACTATTCCTTGCTTGGAAATGATGTGGCCTAAGAGCATTCCACTTTGGATAGCAAAGGCACATTTGACTAGGTCCAGAGAGTCTGCATTTGGCCAAGCACAGTTGTAGGTGCATCAAATGTTGAGATGCTTGCCAAAACACTAAATTCATCAATGAATACCCACATGAAGGTGGTCAAAAAATTAGAAAACAATTCCAAGACCATGCATTGAAATGTGGCGAGAGCATTCTTGAGATCAAAGGTCATGACATTTGATGCAAAGGCTCCCCATTCTGTGATGCAAAGGTCATGACATTTGATGCAAAGGCTCCCCATTTTGTAATGCAAGATATTTTCTCCCAATCTTTCGGGGCCATTTGATCTTGACTATATCCACTAAAACCATCTAGGAATGAGTACATCTCATTACTTGTCATAGCAACAAGCATGGAATCTATGAACGATAAGGGAAAAGGATCTGAGATGGTTGTTGCATTCAACTTCCAGTAATCTACATAGACCCTCAACTTTTGGTTTTTTTGGAGCACAATCTCAATGGGGAACAACCATGTCACCCAATCGATCGGATATATGAATCTGACTTGTAGAAGCTTATCTATTTCTTCCTTCACCCTTTTGGCATAGTTTGGGTTCATCATGTACCTTTTTTGTCGGATGGGGATGGTGTCTTCCTTTACATTGATCCGGTGTTGGTAGAAGCTGGGATCAACCCCTTTCATCTTGGTGTATCTCCATGCAAACACATCTTTGAAGGAAGTGACCAACATTTAGACTTCCTCTCGGAACTCAGTGTCCAACTTGGCACTCACCCAGACCATCTTGGGGTCATTATTTGTTCCGAGGTTCATTTCCATCAATTCATCCTCTTTGACCCTCTTGGAGTGCTTGAGATCTGTGTCAAAAGCCTTTTTTTCTGCAATGAGTTGTTGAAGGATCAAATTAGTGCCTTCCTTGGCCAGAGCCTCATACAAATCTTCTTCTTTATCCGAACTGTGTCCTTCTGTCCGTGGAGCAGATTGATCCTTGTTGGGAACCTTATCCTTGTGTGGATTGCTTGGTCGATATGTGTCCATTATCTGGACTACATCAACCTCAAACAAGCTGATCAAATTAGCATTCTGCTCGAGATACTCCTCCTCCTCATCAAGGTGTAGCCCTTTCATCATGTTGACTCCTTGGGCTATTTCCAGTAGGGCTGGTTTTGTAAGATTCCTCCCTCTAGCTTTTGAGGTGTAAAGGTGTAAGAACCTCCCCTTCTATTCTTGTAATTATTCCCCTCTCTAAAATAGAAGTAAGATCTTGTTTTACCCTATTTTGGCCTAGAGAGAGAAAATGTCTAGAGAGAGGTAATCCAAAATTGAGATATCTTTGGATATAAAAATTATCCTAGTGTCTAAAATGATTTCCCTTGAAACAGAAGTTCAAAATGAACTTTCCATTAGGGATCAATTAAAAATAATATAAGGGACCTTAGCCTAAGGATCTAGGTTTTTAGAAATTTCTGGATTATGGTCCAATTAAGGTTCCTATGGACCAATAGGATTAATCCAAGTGTTGGGATGAGATAAATCCAAAGAATAAAAGAAAATACCCAAAAATGAGTAAATGCTCTTATAAGATGAAGAGTTGACTGAGTACAAGGTTTATTAGTTAAAAATTAAGAGATATTACTAAAAAAATGAGATATTTTGGAGAAGTGATGAATTTTTTGACACCTTGGTAAGGAGAGGGGGACTCTTGAGGTAGGAACCTAATTCACACATGTGGATGGGTTTTTAATTCAAAAAAATTATGATATTTTTATCTCTCCTCTCTCCTGGATCAAACTGGGAGCTAAACTAGTCCAAATCTTGTCCAAATTCAGCCAAACTGAAGCGCTAGAAAATTCTAGAACTTAGTTGGACTCAGTTAGTGGCCTCCCTCACCTATGAATAGACCCTCATTATTTTGTATTCTCATCTGTGAAATTTACCATGCTAGTATTACATTAAAATAATGATATTTTCTATTATCCCTTAAAAATCCTCTACTTTTGGAGAGCTTGGAGCTTCTCTCTCTCTTCAACAATCCTTGGAGCGTTCTTCTCAACATACTAAACCAATTGATTGGTTGGGGGCTTCCTTCTAAGATATAGAAGCAAGCCAAACCTAAGGGTAAGAAGAAATTCATGGTTTTTTATTATATTCTCAATGATTTCACTTCTCAACCCCTCTCAAGATTGAGAAGTTTCTATTTAGTTATTTTTAATGCAAATCAAGCTTTCTCTAAGAGTTTTAATGATTAATCACAAAAAAGTTAATCTTTATGCTTAATTAGAATGCTTTTTATGTATATCTCTCTCTCCCAAAAGAATAGTCATTCCTATGACTAATTCTTTAGCAAATGAATGCTTCTCATTGATAAATTCTTAAATTAAAATGAATCTCTAAGCTTGTTAAGCTAGAGGTTAAGAAAATGGCTTTTTATGCTTTTATGCTAATAAAATTATGGTAAACTTATGATTTAATTCCATAAATTGGATTTAAGTCCAAGGATAGTTATTCTACCATAATTGTATTACAAAGTCTTATTCTTTCTAGAAATATTGAAAATTATCAGTAATAGCAGCGAAGCTATGGAAAACATTTTAGAAATTAATACATAACTCATTTTTATGCCTAATGCTAAAAGAGGACTTCCTACCATGTTCTAGGATTGGACATCTTATGCTAAAAGAATGATTTTCATCAAATTCATGGGAAACCAATTTTTAGTGTTTATGCATAAATAATTAATTAAAGAAAAGAGAAATTTTAGATAATATTATTTTTTACATGAGAAATTTTTAAATGATAAAAGAGGAATTCCCATGACATTTGGAATTCAATCATTTAACTGGTAAAAGTGGAATTCTTGACATATTTGAATTAATGGATATTTTTATTTGAATTTAAAGAGGAATTTTAAATAAATTTATTTTATGCATGAGAAATTTTTAAATGATAAAAGAGGAATTCCCATGACATTTGGAATTCAATCATTTAAATTGTAAAAGTGGAATTCTTGACATATTTGAAATAATAAATATTTTTATTAAAGAAAAGAGGAATTTTAGATTAAAAAAATTTATGATAAAAGAGGAATTCCCATGACATTTAGAATTCAATCAATTGAATGCAAAAAGAGGAATTCCCATGATATTTGAGTTCCAAGAAATTAAATGGAAAAAGAGAAATTTTTAGCATAACTCAAATTATGAGTATTTATTAAAAGTGGAATTTTGAGCATTATTAATTCTATTAAGAAATATGGGTAGAATTGATTTTTGTAAATCCCATGAATCTTTTACTCAAAAGAAGAATATTGAATATATTTCACTTGAGAAATTTGAGAAAGAATATGAAAATATCCGTCGAGAAAAAGTACCTTTAACTAGGCCAAGCAATTGGCATAAATTTAGAAAAGTCCCATCGGTATCAAAAATAGAAAATGTTACTAAATGTGAATAGATGTGAATGCGATGTGATAAGATGTGAGTGGATGGGATAGGATGTGAGGTGATGTAAATGGATGTGGATGTGGATGTGAATGAAGAGATGAGAATGAGATGTGAGGATATGTGAAAGGATGTGATGTGATGTACATGGATGTGATGTGATGTACATGGATGTGGATGTGGATGTGGTAGGCATACCACTTACACACCCAATATGAAATTGCCATTATAACAGACTCGGCTGTCTTTAAAACAATCTTTCAATGAAATCATAGTATTATTGATCATAATCCTCCAAAATATTGAGTCCATTGTTTGACAAAATATATCATCCGGACTCTCCGTTGAAGACCAGCTGGCCAACCAACATCTCTCACTCTTATGAGCTTGTGGATGCATGCTTACTTGTGGTTTTCTTGCATACTTGATTGTTGTGGTGCATGCTTGACAAGGATGGTGATGATCTAGCTTTTCCTCTCCTCTCCCCTCTCTTTTCTCTCTAGCAATGTCCCTCTTTCATGCATGTGGCATGGAGTCACGGTTAAGCTTTCCATAGCTCCCTCCTTCTTGCTCTCTACCTAGCTCTTGCTCAAGCCCTTGATCTACCTCAAGCCTTACTTGCAAACCCAAGGAAACTTGTGGCTTTGCCAGCACATGCTCTCCACAATGCACCTCAACCAAGACAAGAAGTGGCCCAAAAAGGAATTCTTAGGGTACCTAAAATGCCCTTACCACCCTGAGTTCTCCCACCTCAACCCCCATTTCCACAAATCACACATGTCCTCGTCAGCTAACCCTCACAAAAATCTTTGAATAAGGAGACCAGTGTGAAACTCTTGAAGGTCCTACCTACAAAGCCCTAGAGCCAATTAGTCCACCCTCTCAAATTCTAAGCCACTATGTGATGGAGGGTGACCAAATGTGCCTAGCCGCCCCAATGCCATGAGGCTGAGACATGAATACAATGGCAAAATGACCACACATGCAATGCTATCATTGCACAAGACCTCACCGACTAGTTGAGTGTCCTATCAAGAAAGGGATGGAAAGTACCTATGTAGGTGCTCCCACATTAACCCCTTTATGCGTTGGGTGTGGAATTGACGATATGTATAAAGATTTTCCACTGTCTCACTGAGACGTAGAACAACAAGGCCGGCCCCGTGAAGCCAATTCCTGCACCAGCGTGAATCTGCTGAGTGTAAGAGACGGCTTCATCCACACAATCGCTCTCAATGCCGTAACCAGATTACAAAACAGACAAAGGGGTTGTAGCTCATGGTGCAGTAGAGGCATCAACCTCACAAGACAAGGGACAAGCAAAGGTATTATCCTCAATTAATGTCCCTAAACAAGCATGAGCAACTAGATACTCAAGAAAGAAAACCACGAAGATCAAAAAGGGAGATAGTCGGGTAGTTATCAAAAGTGGTTCAGAAGATGACATGACAACACATGCATCAATCTATTTGTCAGAAGAGGAAGATCTGCTACGCTCAGCTATCCAAGCCGGGTTGTTACAAGATTAGGGTGTACAGTTTTGTCCAGTTTATGTTGGACTGGGACAATGCTTGGAGAGAAAATTTAGGGGGGAAAGGTACTTCAAATGAGATCAATCAACTAATATAAATTACACATGCACCCAAATCAATCCAATATAACTCAAATTAATAAAAATCAGTCTAATTAATTAAAATTAATAAAAAATATGATGAAATGCTTAAAAAATGATCTTTCCATACTTAAGGTGATTTATTTTTTTTTCATAGATATACCATTACAAGTACACTAGTCCCTATATGTTTTTTACATCAAAAATGTAATTTTACTAATTATATTATTAATATTTACAAAATTTTGAAAAAGAGATCATTAAAAATCCAACCATTGGACTTGCAATTTTGACTAACCACCACATTCTACTAATGTCTCACTATCTCCCACTCTATTAATCTACAAGATTGAGCATTTAAGTGGTAGTTATGGTGGGTGCAAAAAATGGCATATATTATAACACTTTAAAGACCTTGAAATATTTAAAGAAAATAGAGAAATAGCTTAAAAGTTTCTCAAAAAATCAAGTTAAGCTCTATATTATGTGAAGATCTAAAGTCCAAAGTGGGAGTCTCATATGAGTTTATATATAGAAGATATTAGCATTGTATGTAATAAGTCTAAATTTGGGACAGGGTGTATACATTGACTTTTTACCTAAGGAAATGAGGACTTTCGATCTAATGCTTAATTAGATTATGCAACTATATTCCCAACTTGCATTTGATGTTTGATCAAAATAACTTAAAAGAAAATTCCTTCGTTAGCTAGGATAGATTGGCCACTAAAAGTTAACAAATACCTATTTCTTTTACTGTTTATAGGGTGCCTAAGTGTACAAAATTGGGCACCCTGATCCTGCAACCACCGAGACCAAGAACCGATTGATGCTAATCATCTCCCGAAAAAGCTTGCCAAATATCTTAACCCCATAAGGGAGAAATAAAGTCCCTTGGTAGCCCAAGAATCGGTTAGGGATTGCCAAGCACAAATAGAAGATAAGCCTCCTACTGCCTACCTTGAGCTCCTACTGTGCCTACCTTGACCCACATCCATCGGTCTCCAACATGAGACCTACTGAAGAAGCTCAGGTATATTCTAGAGAGCTCCTAGACCAGTTACCCCCACAGAGGCCAACACAAGCAGCAACACCCACTGAGCAGCTACTCTCCACCAAGGAAACCGAGTAGCCAAATATCTCAAAAAATTGGGGGATGACCATCTTAAAAGAACGGACATAGAAATCCCCATCTACATCCTGTATACACATAACAGCTTAAGATTAAGACAAAGCAACCTTCCTCATGGAACAACCTCCGCTCTTTTAGACATTGATGGTCTCTCTCTTCCTTCCTTTCTTCTTAGATCCAGATCCCCATTGGCACCTTGCTTCAAGGTAGCCCAAGGTTATGGAAAGATTTGAAGGATTGGATGGAGGGACGCCTTGGGGCAAGCATGCAAAAATCCATGGAGCTAGACAACTCTAATGAGTCAGAGAGGAAGACAAACTTGTTGTACTCCACAAAATCACTAGCACCCCCATAGTTTGAGTAAATAATCTTGGACAATACTTTGAAGGTGATGAACTGAATGTGGCATTGCCGATAATCTTAAATTGGCCTCTAGGTCACAGCAATTCTTGACAGGGGAGTAGGAGTGAGAATTGTTACAAAACAATGCTGGGAAAAATGGGGAGCACCCGCCATCGATGACACAACATTACTAGTCAAACTCGGTTGTGACGGAGTCACAGCTAGACCCATTGGTCTATTGAAGGATTTGAAAATAAATATCTCTGGAACTACTTACCACCACACCTTTGTGGTGATGAACTTTGGACGTGAGCCTGTTTCATATGACTGCATCCCCAGGTGACCATTCATGAGGAAATCCAAAATGATCCATGATTGGGATACCGACCACATCTACATTCGAAGGAAAGATCAAACAGTAAAGATCAACCTATGCACATGGAAGGTACATCCAATGAGTGGCAAAATCTTTGCAGAGGACTCAATAACAAACAACTAGATCCATTGCAGTCCATTTGTGCACCAAACACGCCACAAGACACTACATGATGGAAAGGATAGTGAGGAATATGCACCTCTCCCAAAGCCAGAAGACTCTGAGAATTGGATGCATATCCTTGTCACCATGGACATAGTTCCTAGATGAATCGAAAAAAGGTTTGCTATGGCAGACAGGCAACAGATCACATCTCTATACATGCTTACCACCACATGCCTGCCTAATTGCCACTCAAGAATTTGAACAGGCCATTAAAGTAGAACCATCAAAGGGAAACAAGCTCCCACAAGACTCGCAAGCCCGATGGATTCCCTGGGCCAAAATGATATGTCTTCTCTAATGATTCAAACACCCACTGGCTAAATCATTAGGGAAAATGTGGACTCATTTTGAGCCCTCTAAGAAATGCCAAGTCATCATTCTATTACGAAAAGAGGGATCGTGGATAACTCTATCCATAGTACCTAAAAAATATATCATGTAACATATCATTGGAAAGATCTTGAGATGAGAGGATTCTAACGCACCAACCTCCGACAAATTTGGAGTTTTTTATGCTCAAGTTATGGCCTCCCCACCAACAAAAAGTAACCTCAAAAGTTCCGTAACGGAAGCCTCACCCTCATTGGTCCTTATGGAATATTCCTTAGAATCTCAAAGAGCTTAAAAGGCCTAAAAGTGAGTCTAAATTTTCCCGAATGTATGCTAGGGCAATTGAAGCACCTGACCACTTTAACCAAATACAACAAAAGGAGTTTGCTAATAGCTACCTTCTAGTCCACACAACCACCACAAAGCCAATGGAACCTGTTGATCCCAAAACTGAACCGGAAAAGCTTTTTCGCTCTGTGTGTAGAGAGCACTCAATAAGAAGTTAGCGCTCGTTGGTGGAAAAAGAAACCAAAAGCTAGTAGAAGAAGAAAGCGCTAGGGAATAAGAGACTAAATAGGTGCCCAAACACTTTAAGACCTTTCAGATAGCCGACAAATTTGTGCAATATGACTCGGCCCAAAGGTCCCACAATGGACAACCAGGGACCTCGTACATTGAAAGATCCCTACCTCCTCTGTGCAATGAATTCTGGGATACTAGCAGTGGAAGTAGCACTTCTTGCGTAGGGCATAACCTCTCACTTGGGGCCTCACCCACGGATATCTGGACAAGAGACTCATCCCTCGGTTCTTGCAAAACCGAACCCGAAAAACTTCCCTCGCCCAACAGACATGCGATTCCTCCAAGATATTTTATTCTAACGTAGTCAAGGTCTTCAATAACCAAATTGATCCGGCTGAACCCGTAAGTCTCATGGTCAGATCAAGGAAGAGACTTGCACTTGGATCATAGAGACCAATGCTTTTTTCCTCATCAAGAGGCACAACCGTTGATTCTTTTCCATAGAACAAGGACTATCCGGGATTTACTTCAACTATCGTAACATAACAGAATTGATTCTCATTTTAGGAATCCATCAGTCCAGCCTAACCCCATCCAATCCCATGGGTTAGCCAACCGCCCAACCACTGTAGTGATAAGATCCATTTAGAAATTTTGTTATGTTTTGCCCCGGGTACCAGGGAAAAGAGTTCCCAGGTCCCTAACCGACGCTTCAAGCAAAGTTCAAGATAGTCACACCACTTACACACCCAATATGAAATTGCTTGTTTCATAGATTCAGCTATCTTTAAACCAATCTTTTAATGAGACCATAGTATTACTGATCATAATCCTCCAAAATATCCAGCTTGAATTCTAATTTCCAATCATTCCTTCATCGGTGTACCTATGGCATCATTGGCAACCAAAACGCTCACCACAGGGGCCTTTTCAATAGTTCCTAGCTCATAGTACCCGGGAATATAATCACATAAGAAAAATCAAGATGGACTCTCCATTGAAGATCAGCAAGATCAACCAAATTATCCACATAAAAGAGTCATGGACTCATCTGTTGTTGAGGAACAGCAAGGCCAATCAACCAGATCCATGCTCGAGTTCAGAAAACAACTCTTACACCTTGTTTCATTTTTCTTCCCCGATGCACATGTGGGTATCTTTGGCAACCCAGAGCAATGTATGGTTAGCACCCTCTAGGCTCCTTCGCAAGTCACCTAGCGCTTCACTCATAGGCCGCTTCCTTGGTCCCTCATCCACCGTACCGGAAGCTCACCATTTAAATCGAATCAAGACTGGTCAAGACCTCGGCCGACCTTGCTACGCAAGACGTCCTCCATTGACTCTCCATTCAGCTGTTGTTGCAACTTTATCACTTACTCCACGACCTTATTCACAAGATGGTCAAAATGCTTTCCTAGCATTCTTGACATAAAACAGTCATTTAAAAACAGGTTTCATAAATACAGTTTCTAACAAACTCTCATCTTTTCACATTGTTCCACATCATTTCTCGTTATTCCACATTCTTCTACATCAATTCACATTGCTTATTCCGCATCCAATCATATGTATTTCCATCATCTTCATCCATTCTCATCCAATCACATCATATTACGTCTCATCACATCTATCCTCATCATCACATCTCATCCATTCACATCTACCCATATCCACATCACATCTCATCCATTCACATCTACCCATATCTACATCACATCCATTTACATCACATCTCATCCATCCACATCTACCTAGATCCACATCATATCACATTCATCCACCTTACATGTCATCCATCCATTCACATTACAACACATTTATTTATATTCATTCAGATCCACATCTCATCACATCACATCCATCCACATCACATCTCATCCATTCATGTCTCATCACATCTCATCCATTCACGTCTCATCACATCATATTAACATCTATTTACATCTCATCATATCATATTCATATCACATCACATCCATTCAGGTATCATCACATCACATTCACATCCATTTACATCTCATCGCATCCATTTACATCTCATCGCATCCATTCAGATATCATCACATCACAGTCACATCCATTCAGATATCATCACATCACAGTCACATCCATTCACATCTCATCGCATCCATTCACATCTCATCCACTCACATCTCATCACATCCATTCACATCTCATCACACCCATTCACGTCCATTCACATCCATTCATATCTCATCACACCCATTCACATCCATCACATTCATTGCATCCACATCACATCACATACATTCCATCCACATCTATCCTTATCACATCACATCCACATCTATCCATATCACATCACATCCACATCTATCCATATCTCATCACATCCATTCACATCTCATCACATTCATCCACATCCATCTATTCATTCACATTCACATCTATCCACATCCATCCATTCATTCACATGCACATCTATCACTTCACATCTTATTCTCATCCATTTACATCACATCACACCATTCACATCTCATCACATTCACATCCACATCCATTTACATTGCATCACATCTCATCCACATCTCATCGCATCCACTCACATCACATTCACATCTTATCACATCACATACACATCTTATCACATTCACATCCACATCCACATCCATTTACATCACATCACATCTCATCCACATCTCATCACATTCACATCCACATCCATTTACATCACATCACATCTCACATCCACATCCATTTACATCACATCACATCTCATCCACATCTCATCACATCCACTCACATCTCCTCACATCACATTCACATCTTATCACATCACATACACATCTTATCACATTCACATCCACATCCACATCCATTCAGATATCATCACATCTTATCACATCGGATTCACATCTTATCACATCGCATTCACAATTAGTATTGTTTTCTACTTTCGATACCAATGGGACTTTTCTAAGTTTTTGCCAATTGCTTGGCCTAGTTAAAGGTACTTTTTCTCGATGGATATTTTCATATTCTTTCTCAAATTTATCAAGTGAAATATATTTAATATTCTTCTTTTTGATTAAAAGATTCATGGGATTTACAAAAATCAATTCTACCCATATTTCCCAATAAAATTAATAATGCTCAAAATTCCACTTTTGATAAATACTCATAATTTAAATTATGCCAAAAATTCCTCTTTTAACATTTAATTACTTGGATCTCAAATATCATGGAAATTCCTCTTTTTGCATAAAAATAAATTTACCTAAAATTTCTCTTTTACCATTTAATTACTTGGATCTCAATTTTCATGGGAATTCCTCTTTTTTGTATAAAAATAAATTTACAAAAATTTACTCTTTTCTCATAATCAATTATTTATGCATAATTACAACAAATATATTTCTCATGAATATGATGAAAATTATTCTTTTTGCATAGGATGTCCAATCCTAGAATATGGTGGGAAGTCCTCTTTTAGCATTATGCATAAAATAAGATATGTACTATTTTTTAAAAATTTTACCATAGCTTCGCTGCGATTACTGATGATAATTCTCAAATTTTTTCTAAAGAACAAAAAGCTTGTAATGAAAATATGATAGTAGTTCCTCTTTTATGCTTAAAATCAAACTATGAATTTAAATCATAATTTTAACCATAATCATAAACTTAATTATGATTATCCTACTAAATTAAGCTAATTCCGTTATTTCTCTTCCCAAATTGATAGGATAATCTATTTCTCATTTAGAATCAATCAAAGTAGTTTTTAACTACTTATAAATAATCTAAAAGAATTAACCATTATTTTGTTAACACAAAATCATAAAAATACCATTTTCTTAATCTCTAGCTTATCAAGCCTAGAGTTTAGCTTTGAATTAAAAGACTATCATTGAGAAGCATCCTTTTTCAAAGGATTTAGCCATAAAGATGGCTATCATTGAATTAAGAGACTATCATTGAGAAGCATCCTTTTTCAAAGGATTTAGCCATAAAGATGGCTATTCTTTTAGAAAGAGAGAGAAAGAAAGAAAGCATTACAATTAAGCATAAAGATTAACTTTCTCTTAATTTAAACATTAAGACTTTAAGGGAAAGCTTGATTTGAATTAAAACAATCATTTTGAAAGCTTGATTTGAATTAAAACAATCATTTTGAAAGCTTGATTTGAATTAAAACAATCATTTTGAAAGATTGATTTGAATTAAAACAATCATTAAGACTTTAAGAAAAATCTTGATTTGAATTAAAACAATCATTTTGAAAGCTTCTCAAGCTTGAGAGGGGTTGAGAAAGTTATTGAGAAAATTGGAAAAAAACCATAAAATTTTGATTTTACCTCCAATTTTGGCTTGATTCTCTAATTGCAGTGAAGCTCCCGACCACCAAGAGGAGAAGAGCAACTCCAAGAGTTGTTGTAGAGAGAGAGAGAGCTCCTGTTGCCATATATATAGGCAGTGATGTGTGTGAACACACTTAGGACCGCCGGGGCACTTTTTCCCTCTTTAGGAGGTTTTTTCCCCCAGCTTGTATATACGCTCATCATTCTAGGGCTAACTTATCTTTTGTACATTGAAACAATCTAATACATTGTGTGTTGTATGCATTCTTGCTTCTTCTTCTCCAAGCTTTGGGTGCTTTCCTGCAACCCTAATTCCAACAATTGGTATCAGAGCAAGCATTGGCTCCCAGAGCTACGTCGCCGGCACCCTCCGACTCACGTTCTCCAATTGAGGTGAGCTTTCACGAGCGCTTGCAAGTCCCTATACTGTGCAAATCGCATCTGAGGTCGTTTCGGGCTTCGTTTTTGCATTACAAGTTTTGCACAGGTGTTTTCGACAGAAATTTTGACAGTGCAGTTTTTTGTAAAACAGGCATACGTATTCTATTGTGGACCGTGCTACATAGCATGAGTTGTTCTCTGTTCAGTCTTTACTTCATTACAGGTAGCTTTTGCATCAGTTTCAGTCAATGGCCATGGCTGATAATAGCAATGATGTATTTCGCATGTTGTCTGTTGATGACAAATTGGATGGAGACAGCAACTACCCACTTGGGCATACATGCAGCATGTTTTGGTTGCAAAAGGAGTGTGGAACATTGTGCAGGGTATGGATGTACGTCCAGGTTCTGTGGATGTAGGATCTGCTGAGGATGTTGCAGGTTCTAGCAGCTCTACTGTTGCTGCTATTACCCACTGCTCTGAACAAGCTCGTTGGGATGGTAAAGATGCGTAGGCTCATGCCTTGATTGCACTTTCTATCAAACGTAACATCACCCCACATATTCATTCAGCTAAAATAGCAAAACAGGCTTGGGATATTCTAGCTAGTTTGTATGCAGGTCGTAACGAGGTAAAAATCTCTTACCTGTGTAAAGAGCTAGAATCGAAGATTATGCAGGAAGATGATGACATGAATGTTTTTCTTGCTGAGATTAAAGATCTCAAGGAACAGTTGATTTCTGCACAGGTGAGGTTATTCCTGATCGTTCTCTTGTGCAGACTGTTCTTGATGCTTTACGTGAGTCATATCAAACTTTTGCTTCCACGTGGAGACTTGTTACTGAGAGGACAGACCTGATGTTGTCAAGTATGATACTCTAGTCAACAAGCTCTTGCAAGAAGTGCAGTCCAGGCAAAACAGGGCTAGGCAGCGTACAGTTGATCAATCATTTGTTGCTGCCCAGTAAGCAGAGAAGAAGTGGTAAGGCAGCCCCTTCCACTATTTCTTCTCCTATTAGTAGGTCTGCAACTTCTTCTCCTTCCACAGGTAGTAACAATAGGTCTGAGAAGGCTCTTGATATAAAGGCAAGAAAAAAATGAGGTGCAACTATTGTAAGGCAACTAATCATGTCATTAAGAATTGCCCTAAGCTAAAGGCTAAAGAGGCAAAGAAGAAAGAGTCAAATGCAGCCACAATAGTGGATGCTTCTACAAATGCAGATTCTACAAATGTTGTGCAAGATACAGAATGGGCGTTTAGCGTGTATTGCCAGTATGATTCATCTATAGATTCATCTGTACATGATGCATGTTTGGCAGTTTTTGTTGACTCTCATGTATGGTATTTTGACAGTGGTGCTACAAAGCACATTACCTCGCATCGTGATATGTTCACTTGTCTTGAGGCTATCCCTAATGGGAATACTGTCACATGTGCCAATAATGCTTCTTACCCAGTAAAGGGCATTAATAAAATTATTCTTACTACTACAAATGGCAGCGCTTTCACACTTTCAGATGCTTTTTATGTTCCAGGGATAAAGAAGAATCTTTTGTCTGTCTGTACGCTTGCTAGACTTGGACTTGTAGTCAAATTTGTGGATGACAGATGTATTGTTCATGATTTGACTTCTGGTGATACGATTATTGTATCTGGCACCTTGTTTCATGGACTGTATAGGCTCAATTCTTATGACAAGTGTGTGGAAGATTCAGCAAATGAAGTTTCTGATGAAAAGGTAGTTTCAGATGCAAAACTATGGCATGCTCGTTTTGGTCATCTGAACTTTGCTAGTTTGCTGCGTTTGTAGAAATTTGATATGGTTGCTTCATTGCCCCCTCTTGAGGCACCATTGAAACATGTTTGTGAAGGCTGTATTTTGGGCAAAATGCAGCATTCTGCATTTCCAAAGGATGGTTCTGTGCGGGCCACTCGCAAATTGCAACTTGTACACAGTGATGTATGTGGGCCTATGCAAACTCCATCATTTGGTAAACACTTGTACTTCGTGACTTTCATTGATGATTACTCAAGGCATGCATGGGTATATCCCACTGAAGGCAAAGTCCGAAGTGTTTTTGTGCTTCAAACAGTTTATGCTTATGGTTGAAAATGTATCCAATTGTACTATGGGCACCCTCTGTTCTGATCAAGGGGGGGAGTATATGTCTAAAGAGTTTGTTGTATTTCTGGCTAGTCGTGGGATAAAACACCAATGTACAGTGCCGTATACCCCTCAGCAAAATGGTGTTGCTAAGAGGAACAACAGGTCACTTATGGAGATGGCACGATGTATGGTCAAGAGCCAAGCTTTGCCACATGCGTTTTGGCTTGAGGCTGTCATGTGTGCTGCATATGTACTCAGCAGGTGTCCCACTAAGGCCTTGCAGTCTATTACTCCATATGAAGCTTGGCATGGTAGGAAGCCTTCTATTGGTCACTTGCGTGTCTTTGGTTGCTTGGCCTATGCTTTAGTGCCTGTGCAACAACGTAGAAAATTGGATGATAAGGCTGTCAAATGCATTTTTGTTGGTTACAGTGTTGAGAGCAAGGGTTACAGATTGTATCATCCGCAGTCAAAGCGTATCTTGATTAGTTGAGATGTTATTTTTGTGGAAGATGCTGTGCAGCCTTTGTTATCATGTACCAAAGAGATAGGTGTGAGCTCACGGGATGTATTTGATACGTTGTTGCATCTATTTATAGGTGGGAATTCAAATGTAAGTCCTAATGAGGCAAATACTCAGCCTATGCAAATTTCAAACGACATCATAGATCAGCCTATTTCTGATGCATTGCGTGATAGTAAAATTGATACACCTATATCTAGTCGTACTCATTCAGGTTTTCAGCATGCCTCTTATGCATCAGATTGTTATGCTTTGGCTGTGTCTAGTATGTGTGAAGAGGAAGAACCTCTTTCATTTGATGAGGCACAAAAATCAAAAAATTGGTTAGCTGCAATGCAAAGTGAATATGATGCTATAATGAAGAATGGTACATGGTCTTTATGTGATTTGCCTATTGGTAAAAAGGCCATTGGATGTAAGTGGGTTTTTAAGTTGAAACGAAAGCCAGATGGCAGTGTTGATCGCTATAAAGCTAGACTTGTTGCAAAGGGTTGTGCTCAAAAAAAGGGCATTGATTTTGATGAGACCTTTGCTCCCACTTGTCGTATGACTACCATTCATAGCATTTGTGCATTGGCAGCTCATAATGGTTGGAATGTATGTCAGTTGGACATAAAGACTGCGTTCTTGAATGGAGATTTGCATGAGGAGGTGTATGTATCGCAGCCTCATGGTTTTGTTCAAAGAGGGCAGGAAAACAAAGTGTGCAGGTTGAAAAAGGCTTTATATGGTTTAAAGCAAGCTCCATGAGCTTGGTATGAAAAGATACATGCATATTTGACTGCACATGGTTTTCAGAATAGTCCAACAGAAAGCAGTTTGTATGCTAAACGTGTGGATGATGTACATCTAATCATTGCTCTCTATGTCGATGACATGCTGCTCACAGGACCAAATGAGAGTCATATTGCTGATTTTAAGGCTGATTTGAATGCCTCTTTTGAGATGTCAGATTTGGGACATTTGCATCATTATTTGGGGATACAATTTAAGCAGTGTGATGGAGGTATTGCTTCGTGTCAGACAAAGTATAGTGAGACATTGTTGCAGAGATTTGGCCTTGAAGACTGCAAGCCTATTGCTACTCCAATGGAGACAGGTTTGAACTTGAGTCTTCATGATGCTGGAGATCACTTTGATGTCACACTCTATCAGACAACTGTTGGTTACCTCATTTATGTATGCAGCATTATGAGGCCGGACATTCAGTTTGCAGTCTCACAGGTGAGCAGGTTTATGCATAGCCCAGGGTCTCAGCATATTGGAAGGCAGTTAAACGCATCTTTCACTACTTGAGTGGCACCATACATCTTGGGTTGTTTTATCCCAAGGGGGGATCATTGCCGCCAGATTTACATGCTTTTTTGGACTCAGATTGGGCTGGTTGCTATGACACAAGATTGTCCACAAGTGGTTTTTGTTTCATGCTCGATAGCTCATGCATATCTTGGTTGAGCAAGAAGCAACCTACTGTGGCCACTTCTAGTTGTGAAGCTGAGTACAGGGCAGCTTTCACAGCTACGGTTAAGTGTGTGTGGCTCAGACGGCTTATGGTGGCTGGCTTGGGTGTTGGACAGGAGTCTGCCACCTCTATCTACACTGACAGTTAGAGCGCATTGGCAGTTGCGAGAAACCCAGTTTTTCATTCTCGCACAAAGCACATTGAGGTGCATTATCACTATGTCAGGGAGAGACTCTCAGCAGGAGAGATGAGCTTGGTCTATGTGCCAACACAGGTTAACCTCGCCGATCTTTTCACAAAGGCACTTCCTCGTGAGAAGTTCAAAGCTTTCCACAAAGCTTTGGGCTTGCTTCCCTTTGTGGACTAATCTACTTCGGGCATGGCACTTCCCTATACATGAGTGCCAGCTCTCGTTCACACCATCACTCCCAGGGGAGATTTGTTGCCATATATATAGGCAGTGATGTGTGTGAACACACTTAGGACCGTCGGGGCACTTTTTCCCTCTTTAGGAGGTTTTTTTCCCCGGCTTGTATATATGCCCATCATTCTAGGGCTAACTTATCTTTTGTACATTGACACAATCTAATACATTGTGTGTTGTGTGCATTCTTGCTTCTTCTTCTCCAAGCTTTGGGTGCTTTCTTGCAACCCTAATTCCAACAGCTCCAAGCTCCCAAGAGAGAGGAAAATTTAAGGGATAATAGAAAATATGATTATTTTAATATAATACTAGCATGGTATAGCTCCAATATTTAATTACAAATGACTGAGGGTACATTTATAGGTGAGGTAGGCCACTAACCAAGTCCAACTAGGTTCTAGAATTTTCCAGGTTCAGTTTGACTCAATTGGACAAGATTTGGACCAGTTTGGCTCCCTTTTTTATTTGGTTTGATCTAAGAGAGAGGAGAGATAAAAATATCACAATTTTTTTGAATTAAAAATCCTTCCACACATGTGAAATAGGTGCCTACCTCAAGATTCCCCCTTTCCTTATTACCAAGGTATCAATAATGCATCATTATTCCAAAATATCTCATTTTTTCAGTAATATCTCATAATTTTTAACTAATAAATCTTGTACTCAGTCAACTCTTCATCTTATGTGAGCATTTACTCATTTTTGGGTATTTTCTTTTATTCTTTTGAATCTATCTCATCCCAACACTTGGATTGATCCAATTGGTCCATTGGAACCTTAATTGGATCATAATCCAAAATTTTTTGAAAATGTAGACCCTTAGGCTAAAGTCCCTTATACCATTTTCAATTAATTTCTAATGCACATTGGAAAGTTTATTTTGAACTTCTGTTTCAAGGGAATCCATTTTAGACACTAGGAGGATTTTTATATCCAAAGATATCTCAATTTTAGATTATCTCTCTCTAGACATTTTCTCTCTCTAGGCCAAAATAGAGTAAAACAAGATCTTTCTTCTATTTCAGAGAGGGGAATAATTACAAGAACAGAAGGGGAGGTTCTTACACCTGTACACCTCAAAAGCTGGAGGGACAAATCTTATATCCTACCCCACTTAAAAAACGTGAGATGTCCTCATCTTGCAGCTGGAGGATAAACTCTTTCACCTTGAGATCCAACTGATTATGGGGTTCCTTATAGTCTAGTCAACCCACGCAGAATCTTGGGATAAAGATCCCTTCTACAAGAAGAGCATACAGAACTCATTATTAGAGAACAATTTATTCAGAACATACAGAACATTCATATCCTTAACACAATAATGGTCCATCAGACCGAAAATTCTATCTGAACATTCCCCATGAAAAATTCAATTATGCAAGTTCTAAATTTGTCATTTCTTAATTAGATCCACTAGGTCAAAGGTCAAACAGCAACAATCAGCAGCACAATCCACTAATCTCATAGTGATTTGCTAAAGTCATAATTGTCATTCCCGTTACTAACATCGTCACACTGGGATTCGTCCCATTCATCCTCATTGTGGCTTTGTTCAACTTATCTTCTTTCAACCAAAATTTAAAAATCATCATCTTTCAATCAGAATCCAAATCAACTCATCAATTCTCAACCAGAATTCGAAAATCATATCAACTAGCATTCGAATTCATCCTCTAGATAGCATTTTTGCTTATAATTTCAAGGTCTTAGATTTACTCGTATATATTGCCAGTAAAGAGCTGCAGTTATACCCATGGTATATACGAGTAGTCACGGTCCTTGAAGTTATAAGGTAAATACCATCATATCTAGGCCTCAAGCAAGTCAGGGATTCCATACAATTGCGGTACTTCCATCCGAAGACCCAATTTCCAATTTATGAATCTTCATTTTTTGAATATCAATTTGTATGAATCTCATCACACAATTACAATCTTTTACTAGTACTTCATAAATTTTTGACATTTCTTACTTCTCAGTTGATCCATTTTAGCCAATTCGCTCTGCTGTACTACTAGCTGAAAGATCCCTGCCCCCTCCACGCAACGAATTCTAGGATACTAGCAGTGGAAGTAGCACTTCTTGCACACGGTAGAACCTCTCACTCGGGGCCTTGCCACGGATATTCGGACAAGAGACTAATCCCTCGGTTCTTCAAAAATCGAACTCAGAAAAACTTCCCTCGCCCAGCAGACATAGGCGATTCCTCCAGGATATTTTATTTTAATGTAGTCAAGGTCTTCATTAACCAAACTGATCCGACCGATCCCGTAAGTCTCATGGTCAGATCAAGGAAAATACTTGCACTTGGATCATAGAGACCAATGCATTTTTCCTCGTCAAGAGGCATAGCCATTGATTCTTTTCCAGAAAACAAGGACTATCTAGGATTTACCTCAACTATCGTAACATAACAGAATGGAGTCTCATTTTAGGAATCCATCAGTCCAGCCTAACCCCATCCACCAATCCCATGGATTAGCCAACCGCCCAACCACTGTACTGATAGGATCCATTTAGAAATTTCGTTATGTTTTGCCCCGAGTACAAGGGAAAAGAATTCCCAGGCCCCCTAATCCACGCTTCAAGCAAACTTCAAGATAGTCACATCACTTACACACCCAATATGAAATTGCCTGTTTTACAGATTTAGCTGTCTTTAAAATAATCTTTTAATGAAACCATAGTATCATTAATCATAATCCTCCAAAATATCCAGCTTGAATTCTAATTTGCAATCATTCCTTCATCGGTGTACTTATGGCATCATTGGCAACCAGAATGCTCACCACCTGTTCACTCAAGGGCCTTTTTAATAGTTCCTAGCTCATAGTACACGGGAATATAATCACATTAGAAAAATCCAGATGGACTCTCTGTTAAAGATCAGCAAGATCAACCAACAGATCCACATAAAAGAGTCATGGACTCATCCATTGAGGAACAGCAAGGCCAATCAACCAGATCCATGCCGCCCGAGTTCAGAAAATAACTCTAACACCTTGTTCTATTTTTTTCCCCCGACGCATGCGTGGGTATCTTTGGCAACCCCCCAGAGCCTGAGCACTGTATGGTCAGTACCCTCTAGGCTCCTTCATTGCAGGTCACCTAGCGCTTCACTCATAGGTCGCTTCCTTGGTCCCTCATCCACCGTACCGAAAGCAGCCTAGATATGCTGGTATTTACCTTATAGCTCCAAGGACCGTGACTACCCATATATACCCTGGGTATAAGTGCACCTCTTTACTGGAAATATATACGAGTAAATCTAAGACCTTGAAATTATAAGCAAAAATGCTATCTAAAGGATAAATTCGAATGCTAGTTGATATGATTTTAAGTTGGAAGTGATTAGTTGATTTGGATTCTGATTGAAAGAGATGATGATTTTCGAATTCTGGTTGAAAGAAGATAAGTTGAACAAAGCCAGAATGAGGATGAATGGGACGAATCCCAGTGATGATGATGTTTGTAAACGGGAATGATGATTATGACTTCAGCAATCACTATGAGTTAGTGGATTGTGCATGCTGATAGATTGTTGCTGTTTGACCTTTGACCCAGTGGATCTAATTAAGAAATGATAAATTTAGAACTTGCATAACTGAAATTTTCGTGGGGAATGTTCAGATAGAATTTTCAGTCTGATGGACCATTATTGTGTTAAGGATATAAATGTTCTGAATAAATTATTCTTTGATAAATGAGTGCTGTATGTTCTTCTTGTAGAAGAGATCTTTATCCCAGGATTCTGTGTGGGTTGACCAAACTATAAGGAACCCCAGAATCAGTTGGATCTTAAGGTGCAAGAGTTTCCAGCTGCAAGATGACGACATCTCACGTTTTTTAAGTGGTGTAGGATGTAAGATTCCTCCCTCCAGCTTTTGAGGTGTAAAGGTGTAAGAACCTCCCCTTCTGTTCTTGTAATTATTCCCCTCTAAAATAGAAGAAAGATCTTGTTTTACCCTGTTTTGGCCTAGAGAGAGAAAATGTCTAGAGAGAGATAATCCAAAATTGAGATATCTTTTGATATAAAAATCCTCCTAGTGTCTAAAATGGATTCCCCTTAAATGGAAGTTCAAAATGAACTTTCCAATGTGCATTACAAATTAATTGAAAATGGTAAAGGGACCTTAGCCTAAGGGTCTACATTTTTAGAAATTTTTGGATTATGATCCAATTAAGGTCCAATGGACCAATTGGATTAATCCAAGTGTTGGGATGAGATAAATCCAAAAGAATAAAAGAAAATACCCAAAAATGAGTAAATGCTCACATAAGATGAAGATTTGACTCAATACAAGGTTTATTAGTTAAAAATTATGAGATATTACTAAAAAAATGAGATATTTTAGAATCATGATGCATTATTGACACCTTGGTAAGGAAAGGGGGACTCTTGAGGTAGGCGTCTATTTCACGTGTGGAAGGGTTTTTAATTCAAAAAAATTGTGATATTTTTATCTCTCCTAGATCAAACCAAATCAGAAAGGGAGCCAAACTGGTCCAAATCTTGTCCAAACTGAACCTGAAAACTTCTATAACCTAGTTGGACTTGGTTAGTGGCCTCCCTCACCTATAAATAGACCCTGAGTCATTTATAATTAAATATTAGAGCCATACCATGCTAGTATTATATTAAAATAATCATATTTTCTATTATCCCTTAAATTTTCCTCTCTTGGGAGCTTGGAGCTCTCTCTCTCTACAACAACTCTTGGAGGTACTCTTCTCCTCTTGGTGGACCAATTGATTGGTTGGGAGCTTCACTGCAATTAGAGAATCAAGCCAAACTTGGAGGTAAAATCAAAATTTTATGGTTTTTTTCCCAATTTTCTCAATAACTTTCTTCTTCTCAACCCCTCTCAAGCTTGAGAAGCTTTCAAAATGATTGTTTTAATTCAAATCAAGCTTTCCCTTAAAGTCTTAATGTTTAAATTAAGAGAAAGTTAATCTTTATGCTTAATTGTAATGCTTAGTTTGATTTTAAGCATAAAAGATGAACTACGATCATATTTTCATTTAAGTTTTTTGTTCTTTAGAGAAAAATTGAGATTTATCAGTAATAGCAGCAAAGCTATGGTAAAATTTTCAGAAAATAATACATATCTTATTTTATGCATAATGCTAAAAGAGGACTTCCTACCATATTCTAGGATTGGACATTCTATGCAAAAAGAATAATTTTTATCATATTCATGAGAAATATTTTTTTATAATTATGCATAATTATTGATTATGAGAAAAGAGTAAATTTTGGTAGATTTTTTTTTATACAAAAAGAGGAATTCCCATGATAATTGAGATCCAAGTAACTAAATGGTAAAAGAGGAATTTTTGGTAAATTTATTTTTATGCAAAAAGAGGAATTCCCATGATATTTGAGATCCAAATAATTAAATGGTAAAAGAGAAATTTTGGGCATAATTCAAATTATGAGTATTTATCAAAAGTAAAATTTTGAGCATTATTAATTTTATTGAAAAATATGGGTAGAATTGATTTTTGTAAATCCCATGAATCTTTTACTCAAAAAGAAGAATATTGAATATATTTCACTTGAGAAATTTGAGAAATAATATGAAAATATTCATCGAGAAAAAGTACCTTTAACTAGCCAAGTAATTGGCAGAATCTTAGAAAAGTCTCATCAGTATCGAAAGTAGAAAACAGTACTAAATGTGAAAGCGATGTGATAAGATGTGAATGCGATATGATAAGATGTGAATGCGGTGTGATAAGATGTGAATGTGTTGTGATGATATCTGAATGGATGTGGATGTGGATGTGGATGTGGATGTGATAAGATGTGGATGTGATGTGATAAGATGTGAATGTGATGTGAGTGGATGTGATGAGATGTGGATGAGATGTGATGTGATGTAAATGGATGTGGATGTGAATGTGATGAGATGTAATGTGATGTAAATGGATGTGGATGTGGATGTGAATGTGATAAGATGTGTATGCGATGTGATAAGATGTGAATGTGATGTGAGGAGATGTGAGTGGATGAGATGAGATGTGATGCGATGTAAATGAATGTGGATGTAAATGTGATGAGATGTGAATGGTGTGATGTGAGGTAAATGGATGAGAATGAGATGTGAAGTGATAGATGTGCATGTGAATGAATGCATGGATGTGGATAGATGTGAATGTGAATGAATGAATGGATTATGGATAGATGTGATTCATGTGAATGAATGGATGATTGTGGATAGATGTGAATGTGAATGGATTGATGGATGTGGATGAATGTGATGAGATGTGAATGGATAAAAGAAAATACCCAAAAATGAGTAAATGCTCACATAAGATGAAGAGTTGAGTGAGTACAAGCTTTATTAGTTAAAAATTAAGAGATATTACTAAAAAAATGAGATATTTTAGAGAAATGATGAGTTTTTGACACCTTGGTAAGAAAGGGGGGACCTTCGAGGTAGGCGCCTCCTTCACATGTGTGGGATTCAAAATAATTGTGATATTTTTATCTCTCCTCTCTCCTCGGTCAAAAAGCGAGCCAAACTGGTCTAAATCTTGTCCAAATTCAGTCAAATAGAAGTTGGAAAATTCTAGAACCTAGTTGGACTCAGTTAGTGGCCTCCCTCACCTATAAATAGACCCTCATTCTTTTGTATTCTCATCTGTGAGAGCTGTACCATGCTAGTATTACATTAAAATAATCATATTTTCTATTATCCCTTAAAAATCCTCTTCCTTTGGGGAGCTTGGAGCTTCTCTCTCTCTTCAACAACTCATGGAGCTCTCTTCTCCACTTGCTAAACAAATTGATTGGTTGGGGGCTTCGCTTCTAGAAAAAGAAGCAAGCTAATCCTTGAGGTAAGAATGAATTTTATGGTTTTTTGTTATATTCTCAAATGACACCTCTTCTCAACCCCTCTCAAGCTTGAGAAGTTTCTAATTCGTTGTTTTGAATTCAAATCAAGATTTTTCTAAGAATTTTAATGTGTAATCAAGAAAAAGTTAATCTTTATGCTTAATTAGAATGCTTTCTTATGCTTAATTAGAATGCTTTCTTATGTATATCTCTCTCTCCAAAAAGAATAGTCATTCCTATGGCTAATTCTTTAGTAAAAGAATGCTTCTCCTTGATAAATTCTTATTTCAAAACCAAACCCTAAGCTTGTTAATCTAGAGGATAAGAAAGTGGTATTTTTATGCTTTTACGTTAAAAAAATAATTGTGAATTGAGGAATAATGGAAATAGCTTAATTTAGTAGAATAATTATAATTAAGTTTATGATTATAGTTAAAATTATGATTTAAATTCATAGTTTAGATTTAAGCTCAAGGATAGATTTTCTATCAATTGCATTTTAATGTTTTATTCTTTTAAGAAAAAAAATAAAAATTATTAGTAATAGTAGTGAAGCTATGGCAAAATTTTTAGAAAATAATACATATCTTATTTTTATGCATAATGCTAAAAGAGGACTTCCTATCATATTCTAGGATTGGACATCCTATGCAAAAAGAATGATTTTTATCATATTCATGTGAAATAAATTTTTAGTATTTATGGATAAATATTTAATTAAAAGAAAAGAGAAATTTTAGATCAAAAAATTTATGCATAAGAAATTTTTAAATGATAAAAGAGGAATTACCATAAAATTTAGAATTAAATCATTTAAATAGAAAAAGAGAAATTTTTGATATATTTAAAATAATGGATATTTTATTTAATTAAATAAAAGAGAAATATTAGATAAATTTATTTTATGTATAAGAATTTTTAAATGATAAAAGAGGAATTCCCATGACATTTGGAATTCAATCATTTAAATGCAAAAAGATGAATTTTATGCATATTCAAAAAAATTGGATATTTGTATTTAATGCATTTTTAAGGTATTTTAAGTAGAGAAAGGTTTAAATTAAATTTTGGTGACAAAAGAGGAATTTTCACCATATTTTCAGATAGAAAATTAGGGTTAATAATTAAATTGGTAGAAAGAATATTCTTGGATATTTTATGTGGATAAATCACCAAATTGATATTTACCCAAAATTAGATTAATGGAAGAAGAGTATTTTTATTAAAAAAATCCGATATTCTCATATAGAACCATTTCTTAATCTATTATGGTAAGGAAGGAATGGAATTCATAAAGTTGGAATTTTCCTTATGGTTAGAAGTTCAGTAGATGTTTATCTAAAGAAAATCCTTGGAATCAAAGTTAGAAGTAAACCAAATAATTTTGGTTAGACCACGACTGTAAGAATGGTGATGACCAGTAAATTACTTGCCCATCTCTCGATCTGAATCAAGCAAAAACCTCGTGACCAATTCCAATTCTTGACACAAAGACTACTGTTGAATTAGCATAGTTTTTCCTTAACCGAAATCACCAAAAATCTAGTTAAAAATTCAGTCAAATGATGGGTAGGTTACTCTGATGTGAGATCAATGATTCTCATTAAGAAAATCTGGATTAAAGGAAAAGGGTTTTGTGGAACCAATCTCAAATTGGGAATTTTACTTGCATAGGACCTCTGTATTCTTTAAAGGACTGTTTTACGCCAGAATGCTGAAGGAAGCATTTAGTATGTGTTTAACTAAGGAGAGACTCGTTTTGCAGCACAGCTGACAGGGAGTCGTCGAGGGACGTCGCTCGCAACAAAACCCGCCGAGGTCTTGACTAGCCTCGGTATGGTTAAAATGGTACGCTTTTCGGTACGATGGGCGAGGACCGATGAAGCGGTCCCTAAGTGAAGTGCTAGGACACCTAAATAGGATCCTAGAGGGTTGTGACCAGGTGATGCATGGGCTTGCGGTTGCTAGGACACCCTTGCGTACATCGAGCAAGATACACATGAACCGAAAGAATGACTTTTGTGAATGGAATTTCGATCTTGGATCTCGCTGGTTGACCAGCTGGTCTTCAAACAAAGAGTCCGGGGATGATATATTTTGTAAAACAATGGACTCAATATTTTGGAGGATTATGATTAGTAATACTATGATTTCATTGAAGGATTGTTTTAAAGATAGCCGAATCTGTTATAATGGCAATTTCATATTGGTTGTGTAAGTGGTATGTCTACCTTAAACTTTGCTTGAAGCGCCTGCTAGGGGGCCTGGGAACTCTTTTCCTCGGTACTACCCAGGCAAAACATAACCAAATTTTTATAAAGGAATCCCACCAATACAGTGGTTGGTTTGGGCGGTTGACTAAACCATGGGCTGGATTGGGGGATTCCTGCGATACAAATAGTTATGATTAAGCTACGTTAGTTAGAATAAGTCCTAGGAAGACCCTTGTTCTGTGGGAGGGAATCAGCGATTGTGCCTCACTCTAAAGGAGAAAAAGAGCGGTGATTCTATGGAGGACTAGGTGCAAGTCTCTTCCTTGATCTGACCATGTGACTTTTGGGTTCGGTCGGATCAGTTTAGTTAGTTAATACTTTGACTCGTTAGATCAATTATCCTGTTAGATGATTTTCCTGGTGGAATAGCCCATGCCTTCTAGGCGAGGGAAGTTTTTCTAGGTTCGGTTTTGGAGGAACTGCTGGTCTAGTCTCTTATCCAAATATCCCTACTCCGCGCGAGAGACTGACGCTGTTTTTGCCACCAGCACCCTCGAAGGGGGCGGGGGTCTCGCAGCAGCTGGTATCAGAATTCATTGTTGCTTATTAGCTTTGTTGAAAGCTAATAAGGAAAAATGAATTCTTATCAAGAATTTATAATAAAAACTCAGAAAGAGCATTTACGTATTGTATTTCATTCCTTAAGCTTTATTAATGAAGATTTTTAATCAAAGAATTTGGTTTATAGATGGAAGCTCCACACTTATCTGGTATTCTCGATCTCAAACAAGATATGACTGCTTTCTCCTTCGAGCATCTCATCTCTTCCACTCCAACTCGAACGAGTCGAGCCAAAATCGCAAGCCATTTCCAAGATTTATATTTCCCAGACCCAGTGGAGAGAGGGCAGCACAAGTGGTTTGTAGGGCAGTATGTCCACGCCTCTTACGACCAGCGTGTGATGCTGAGGGAAATTATTTCGTTGGCCATGATTTTGATGAGGCTCAAAGTGATTCATGGTGTTATTTTATATCACCTTACGCCTCAAGATTTTAGACTTTCCTGCCGTATCTACAGACTTCTTAGCCGCTTTATTCTAAAGAAGAAGATAGTAGCTCCCTTTTGGTGGCAGTAAGGGAACGTTTGTATTGGGGCATGTCTGTAGCCCAATATTGTCATCTTATGCATTTCCTGAGGAGGTTTTGACTTTCTAGAGCCGATGATGCTCCATGTACATATTACAACCTTTATATGAATAAAGAAATGTTTATGTACTTGATCATGTGTGGTAATGCTTAATGTGTCAGAGAGTCAAGGCAGAGAGAGTCAAGATGCGAGGAAAACTACAGCCTCTAGACATTCCCCAAATGAAGTGGGAATGTATTAGTATGGACTTTATCACTGGATTACCTTCAGTGCAATCAGGTTACCTTCAGTGCAATCAGGTTACAACTCCATTTTTGTGGTAGTTGACAAATTAACCAAAGTTGCCCATCTGATTCTAGTGAAAGAAACATACACTCCAATGGATGTTGCTAGAGTTTTCCTTAAAGAAATCTTCAGATTGCATGGCTTACCCAGGAGGATAGTAAGTGGTAGAGATCCCAAGTTCACATCGAAAATCTAGACTGCATTCTTTGAAGCAGTAGGAACTTTCTTGGATCTCAGTACAGCCTATCACCCCAAAATAGATGGCCAGACTGAAAGAGTGATCAGGTAATAGAAGATATTCCTCGGTCATGCTGTGCTAGGGAACCCAAGAAGTGGTTACGTCATTTGCATCTCGTTGAATTTTCTTACAATGCTTCTTATCATCGAAGCATTGGGATGAGCCCTTTCAAAGCTCTGTATGGACAAGATTGCCTTACACCATTGACTTGGTCCGACCCATTAATCAGAGTTGAAATGTCTAGACAAATGCTTGATGACATGGATCAGCAAATGCAATCAATTCGTAAAGATATTAAGGCAGCCCAAGATAGGCAAAAGCAGTATGTAGATAAAAAGAGATTAGAGAGAGAGTTTGAAGAATCAGATATGGTCTTCATTCGAGTACAACCAAAAAGAAGTTCCTTGTCTTTAGGGAAGTACAAGAAGCTCTCTCCCAGATACTGTGGGCTATATGCTATTATAATGAAAGTAGGTGATCTAGCTTATAAACTTCTTTTGCCTCCCCATCTCAAGGTACATAATGTAATCCACGTTAGTTTGCTTAAGAAATATATACCCAGACTGAGTCACATGCTTGATGTGATGAACAATTGATTTCTCCGACTCAAGGCCAGATGGTACTCCAACCTGAAGAAATCCTTGACGTTCAGGAGAAGGTTCTCAGAGGCAGAGTCCTCAAAGAATTTTTAGGCAAGTGGAAGTTCTTCCCTCTAGAAGACGCCACCTCGGAGAAAGAAGAAGAGTTGGCATAAGATTACCCCCACTTTGCGAGATGAGGACATCTCGCATTTCTCAAGTGGGAGAGGATGTAAGATTCCTCCTCAGCCTGAATAATGAATAAGCTTTTACCTCAATCCCTTGTAATCAAGCCTTATTTTAGAATCCAAGAAAATATTATTTTTCTTTGTTTTTGCCTAGAGAGAAGAAAAATTCTAGAGAGAGGTAATTCAATATTGAGATATTTTTAGATATAAAAATTCTCCTAATATCTAAAATATATTTTTAGATATTTTTAGATATAAAAATTCTCCTAATATCTAAAATATATTTCCATGAAACAAAAGTTCAAAATAAATTCTCTAATGTGCATTAGGAATCAATTAAAAATGATATAAGGGACCTTAGCCTAAGGATCTAGATTTTCAGAAATTTCTAGATTATGGTCCAATTAAGGTCCCTATGGGCCAATAGGATTAATCCAAGAGTTGGGATGAGATAAATCTAAAGAATAAAAGAAAATACCCAAAAACGAGTAAATGCTCACATAAGATGAAGAGTTGACTAAGTACAAAGTTTATTAGTTAAAAATTAAGAGATATTACTAAAAAAATGAGATATTTTGGAGAAATGATGAATTTTTGACACCTTGGTAAGGAAGGGGGGACCTTTAAGGTAGGCGCATCCTTCATATGTGTGGAAATGTTTTTTAATTCAAAAAAATTGTGATATTTTTATCTCTCCTCTCTCCTGGATCAAAAAGGGAGCCAAACTGGTCCAAATCTTGTCCAAACTGAAGCTAGAAAATTCTAGAACCCATTTGGACTCAGTTAGTGGCCTCCCTCGCCTATAAATAGACCCTCATTCTTTTGTATTCTCACTTGTGAGCTATACCATGCCAGTATTACATTAAAATAATCATATTTTCTATTATCCCTTAAAAATCCTCTACTTTTGGGGAGCTTGGAGCTTCTCTCTCTCTTCAACAACTCTTGGAGCTCTCTTCTCCGCATGCTAAACGAATTGATTGGTTGGGGGATTCACTTCTAGAAAAAGAAGTAAGCTAATCCTTGAGGTAAGAATGAATTTTATGGTTTTTTGTTAATATTCTCAAATGTCTCCTCTTCTCAACTCCTCTCAAGCTTGAGAAGTTTTTAATTGGCTGTTTTAAATTAAAAATCAAGCTTTCCCTAAGAATTTTAATGTGTAATCAAGAAAAAGTTAATCTTTACGCCTAATTAGAATACTTTCTTATATGTATATCGGTCTCTCCAAAAAGAATAGTCATTCTTATGGCTAATTCTTTAGTAAAAGAATGCTTCTCATTAATAAATTCTTATTTCAAAACAAAACTCTAAGCTTGTTAAGCTAGAGGATAAGAAAATGGTATTTTTATGCTTTTATGTTAACAAAATAATGGCAAATTCTTTTAGAATATTTATAAGTAGTTAAAAACTACTTTTATTGATTCTAAATGGGAAAGTGATAATCCTATCAAATTGAAAAAAGAGAAATAATGGAAATAGCTTAATTTAGTAGAATAATCATAGTTAAGTTTATGATTATGGTTAAAATTATGATTTAAATTCATAGTTTAGATTTAAGATTAAGAATAGATCTTCTATCATAATTTCATTACAATGTTTTATTCTTTTAAGAAAAAATTTTAGTAGAATATTCATAGTCAAGTTTATGATTATGGTTAAAATTATGATTTAAATTCATAGTTTAGATTTATGGTTAAGAATAGATATTCTATCATAATTTCATTACAATGTTTTATTCTTTTAAGAAAAAAATTTAAATTATCAGTAATAGTAGCGAAGCTATGGTAAAATTTTTAAAAAATAATACATATCTTATTTTTATGCATAATGCTAAAAGAGGAATTCCTACCATATTCTAGGATTGGACATCCTATGCAAAAAGAATGATTTTCATCACATTCATGTGAAATACATTTTTAGTATTTATAAATAAATATTTAATTAAAAGAAAAGAGAAACTTTAGATTAAAAAAAATTATGCATAAGAAATTTTTAAATGATTAAAGAGAAATTCCCATGACATTTGGAATTAAATTATTCAAATACAAAAAGAGAAAATTTTGGCATATTTGAAATAATGGGTATTTAATTTAATTTAAAAAAAGAGAAATTTTAGATAAATTTATTTTATGTATAAGAATTTTTAAATGATAAAAGAGGAATTCCCATTACATTTGGAATTCAATCATTTAAATGCAAAAAGAAGAATTTTAAGCATATTCAAAAAAATATATATTTGTATTTAATTAAAAGAAGAATTTTTATGGTATTTTAAGTAGAGAAAGGTTTAAATTAAATTTTGGTGACAAAAGAGGAATTTTCACCATAATTCCACATACAAAACTAGGGTTGATAATTAAATTGGTAGAATGAATATTCTTGGATATTTTAAAATCACCAAATTGATATTTACCCAAAATTAGATTAATGGAAGAAGAGCATTTTTATAAAAAAAATTGATATTCTCATATAGAACCATTTCTTAATCTATTATGGTAAGGAAGGAATGAAATTCATAGAGTTGGAATTTTCCTTACGGTTAGAAGTTTAGTAGATGTTTATCTGAAGAAAATCCTTGGAATCAAAGTTAGAAGTAAACTGAATAATTTTCATTAGACCACGACTCTATAAGAATGGTAAGCAGTAAATTACTTGCCCATCTCTCGATGTGAATCAAGCAAAAACCTAGTGACCAATTCCAATTCTTGACACAAAGAATAGACTACCATTGAATTAGCATAGTTTTTCTTTAACTGAAATCACCAAGAATCTAGTTGGAAATTCAGTCAAATGATGGGTAGGTTACCCTGATGTGAGATCAATGATTCTCATTAAGAAAACCTGGATTAAAGGAAAAGGGTTTTTTAGAACCAATCTCAAACTGGGAATTTTACTTGCATAGAACCTTTGTTTTCTTTAAAGGACCGTTTTACGCTTGAATGCTAGAGAAAGCATTTGGTATGTGTTTAACTAAGGAGAGACTCGTTGCCAACAGTTGGTGGGGAGTCGTAGAGGAACGTCGCTCGCAGAAAAAACTTGCCGAGGTCTTGACTAGCCTCGGTAAAATGATGCGCTTCTAGTATGATGGGCGAGGACAGACAAAGCGGTCCCTGAGTGAAGTGCTACGACACCTTAGTAGGATCCTAGAGGGTTTTGACCAAGTGATGCATGGGCTCTCGGTTGCAAGGACGCCCATGCGTACGTCGAAGAAGATAAGGATAAACCGAAAGAATGACTTTTGTGAATGGAATTTCGATATTGGATCTCGTTGGTTGACCAGCTGGTCTTCAATGGAGAGTCCGGATGATATATTTTGTAAAACAATGGACTCAATATTTTGGAGGATTATGATCAGTAATACTTTGATTTCATTGAAGGATTGTTTTAAAGACAGTCGAATATGTTATAATGGCAATTTTATGTTGGGTGTGTAAGTGGTATGCCTACCTTAAATTTTGCTTGAAGCGCCTGCTAGGAGGCCTGGAAACTCTTTTCCTCGATACCCGGGAAAAACATAACCAAATTTTTATGAAGGAATCCCACCAATATAGTGGTTGGACGGTTGGCTAACCCATCGGGGGATTCCTGCGATACAAATAGTTATGATTAAGTTACGTTAGTTAGAATAAGTCCTAGGAAGACCCTTGTTCTGTGGGAGGGAATCAGCGGCGGTTGTGTCTCGCTAAAGGAGGAAAAAAGCGGTGATTTTATGGACCAAGTGCAAGTCTCTTCCTTGATCTGACCATGTGACTTACGGGTTTGGTTGGATCAGTTTAGTTAGTTAAGACTTTGACTCGTTAGATCAATTCTCCCATTAGATGATTTTCCTGGTGGAATCGCCCGTGCCTTCCGGGCGAGGGAAGTTTTTTTGGGTTCGGTTTCGGAGGAACGACTTGGCTAGTCTCTTGTCCGGATACTCGTGGGCGAGGCTCGAAGTGTGGATTCCTGCCCCGCGCGAGAGGTTGACGCTGCTTCTGCCGCCAATGCCCTCGGAGGGGGCATCGCGGAGGGGGCGCGGGGGTCTCAGACAAAGGCATGCCCTATGTGCATGTGTTAATGTGGTTAGAAGTGTTAGTGTGGTTAGTTTTCTGTGGTGGGTCAGCAACTTGTGTGGTTTTTGAGATGTGGGAGTGGGTTGCTGCCCAGTATAGTGGTGAGGAGGGTGTGAGAGGCAGTGGTGTGTTTGGAAGCATGAGTGGCCTCGTTTTGAGTGGGATGGATTTGTGGGGATTTGAGGATGGAATGATGATGGGGAATGAAGGGTTGACTTCTTCGAATGGGAGTGCGGTGCAGGTACGGGCTCTTCATCTGTCATGAGGACAGTAACTTGGCCGGAGGCCAGCTATAAGGTAACCGTCCTTGCATCCCAATCGATATTGCAAATGTTGTGTCCCATGCAACCCCTTCCAACAACAAGGAGTACTTTTGGACGCATTATTCCTGCAAGCATCACATCGAACTTCCCTTCCAACAAGGATTATTTCCAACGTGGAACAAAAGTGTGACTGTGCCTAAGCAGTGAACTTCCTGAGTGTTGAGGCTAAACTCAGCACCAAACAATCACAATCACCACACACCTCACTTTTCAGCAAAATAGCATTAACATACTTTACGTTTTGCTTCCATTTTAGATTTCTACAGTCCTTCATTATCTCCTTTTCCTACAAAACCAATAAACTTAAAAGATCTTTGACTCTCACCATACAAAGTGTCATCTATTCCCTGATAGCTTTTAAGTGAGAAAAAAGGATCTTCCCACATGGACTTCTCAGGTGGTATGATCTGTAAGGTTCTGGGTTGTCTGCTATTATCTGCTTCATCTGCAATTTATTATTCTCCTCTTCAAGAGCTTTAATCTGTGCTTTGATAGAATTAATTTCATCCTTATAAAATTTATCAGTAAATGCTTCCCAAGGCCTTGTCATCACAGAACATTGTTAATCTTGTCTTTAATTCCTGACCATATCATATTTCCTATCTGCAACAGCTCTCCTTTCATTGTAACCAAATCTGTGCTACTCCTCCTGAATACTCCTTCTACATCAATTTCCTCGTCATCTACCATATTTCTCAACTGGTCTTGAACCTTCTTCAGTGATGTAAGTTGTTGTAACTAAATTTCATTGGATGAAGTCAATTTAGCATTTTTCTTGCTCTGCTCCTCCAATTCACTGGAAAAAGAAATGTTTATCTCTGTAAGCCAGTCTATCAAAATCAATTTTGTCTGAATTTTTGCTTGAGCTTTTTGCTGCCATTTAACTATCTCTACATCATACTCCTCCTTCATTTTCACAGATTGCTTCTCCTAAACTTTAATCTTCTCTTCTAGCTCCTTCACTTTCTGATTCTTTGTATCCTTGTTTGTTAGCTGTTGTTCCAAAAGCTGCACTTTATTATCTAGTTCCCTCTGCTTCCTTTTGTCTATTTATGTATTACTCTGCTTCCTTTTGTCTATTTATGTATTACTCTGTTGCTTTTTGCTGGAGAAGGAAATCATCCATTCATTTCCAAGCCTTTTTAGCTTCTTCAACAATAATATCCTTTGCACATCTCTGTAGTTTGAAAACTTCAAAATTCAAGTTTTCTTGAAACTCCAGTATCTTCTGACCTAGCAGATTTGCTTTTATTCACCTTCAGATTCATACTTTCTTTTTAACTAATCCTGCTATCACAACTTCATGTTTTGTTATTGCCTGTTCAAAAGGTGCTCGGAATAAGGGATCTTCAATAGCCTTATGGCTTTAAACCACATTGCTTGACTCCTCCACTGAATATCCAACTTCAATAAGAGCTGACTCCAAATTTTCACCATCTAACACTTTATCCATCTTCTAAATCTTAGTACGAATATTAGATAGCTCTCCACCATCAATTTTATCCCCTATTCTTTTTACTGTCTTAGTGTATGGTGTTATCTTTGAGAGAAATTTTTCTCCATGGGTAAATTCCAAATGTTTTACTCTGTGAAACAGAGCGCCCAATACTGGACCTAATCTTGAACTTTTATCCACTTTTCTTTTATCCCTTTCTTTGATCTTTGACATGATCTTTTGGTGCAAAATATGTGCCCATGTAACAGTTTTTCCCTTCTCTGCAGTATACAAGTAAGCATAAAATTTCTTACCTGACATATATTCTGATTTCAGCACTAGCAAGACATTTTCTAAAAGCCATTCCAACTGCAGTCTTCTATCCGGATCCTGCACTTTCTTAACCACATAATATTTACGTGTGGGTTTTGTACTTCCAAAATCCTTGTCCATCGCCTTTAATGGTCGGGTTTCTCCTTCCATAGAGAGCTTGAAGACATATGAGATCAGCTCCACAGTCACAAAAACATTAGGTGAAATAAACCCATCACTTGCCTGCAAAAATCTAAACTGCTAGTTGGATTGTTTATTCCCCTTCCACATGTACCATGGCAATTGAGCATAGTCTAACAGACCCACTTTTTGCAATCATGACCTATGCTGAGAAAGGGTAAGGTCTAAGTGTACCTTGAAATCCACAAACGCAGTCGCTACCTCTGGTTTAACAGAGGAATTACTTCCACAAAAGCTACATTGTCGTCTAAAGGCATGTATGAACTGTCATCTTTTTGAGGAGGCTCCTTAATGGGAGGACTCCTACGTACCGCACCTTTCTGCTTGCAGAGATCCATGAAGGCTTTAACGATTTCTTCATTCACACTACTAAAAGGCTTTTGCATGTTGAAGTTCTCCTCACTCCTGTAAACACTTGAAATGTCGCTTCTACAGCTCTTCACAAAATAATTATCTACAGTGGTGTACCACTTCACTTCTCACTTGTATTTTTGAAAATCCTATAAATGGATTTAGGCTAAAAAAGTTTGAAACAAGCTCTATTGGACACCCATACTTGGTCATGACCAAGTATGGGTGTCCAATAATTATCTGTAGTGGTGTACCAACAACAGGAAGGTCCCCTGACCTAACATCTATTTTATCTCAAGAAATGTCCCACATATCTCAGTTTTAGCTTTCTAGGATGTGGTACTAACTTAGAATTATAAAGCATCACCAAATCACATTCTTTGAATAGTTTGAACTTAATATTCCTATTCACCCAACCTTGCCTCCTTCTTTGAATTACTTTTGAAATATAGGATGACTGAATACTATCCTGTTCTAGCTCCAATAGCTTTTCCAACCTGTACTCTAGAGACTCCTTAGGTGACAATTTGTGTTCTGTTGCTACCCTCAAGCTGGGTACTAAGTATTCCATCGGGACTATTGCCTCCAATCCATACACCAACTTAAATGGGGTTAGCCCTGCTGTTACCTCTTAAAGGCTATTCTGAATGCCCACAATGCAGAGTCTAATTTTTTATCCCAATCCTTTTTATTATCTAAAACAATTTTCTTCAAGATCCACAAAAGAATTTTGTTTGAACTCTCTTCTTGACCATTTACAGCACGATAGTAAATTGTTGACTTCTTGTGGACAATCATATGTAGTGAAGTAAGCTTCTTAATGACCTTGTTAAGGAAATGTCCTCCTTGATCTGAAACAAGCTCTATTGGACACCCATACTTGGTCATGATATTCCTGTACAAAAATTTGGAAACACTAGAGGCCTGATTATCTCTCAATGCTACTGCCTCCACCCACTTTGTACAGTAGTTTGTTGCCACCAAGATATATCTATTTCTTGTGATATTTGTGCAGGTTTAATAGGACCCACAAAATCCATTCCCCATCTCTAGAAAGATTCCAGAGGTAATAGAGTTTACTGAGGCATTCTTTCTGCTTGAGTATGCTTCCCCTCTCTTTGACATTGAATGCATTGTTTTTCATACTCCTCATGAGCATCTTTCAATACTCAAGGCCACCATAACCCTTCCTGAAAAATCTTTCTGCCTGTTATTTCACCAGAAAAATGTCTCCCCAACTATTCCTTCATGTGCTTCTCTCAAGACCATTGATTGTTCAAAATTTGGTACACATCTTCTAATGACTTGATCAATCCCTCTTTTGTAAAGTACTCTTGCAATTAATAGGAATGACCTACTCTTCAAAGCCAACTTCTTCCTTTTATCCTTACTCATTGAGTCAGGAAATACTCCATCTATGAGAAAAACAAGCATCTGATCATACCAATTCTCCATTTCCACAGTTTGAACCTAAAAAATGTCAGCATAAGGGAAATCATATGATATTCCCTCTGGCAGTTCTCATGTTTCCAACTTGCTAAGGTAGTTTGCAACAATATGGCTTCTTCGTGGAGTATGAATGACACTAAAATCAAATTCCTGTATGAATGACACTAAAATCAAATTCCTGCAATAGGAGCACCCATCTTGCCATTCTTCATGATAATTCAAGTTTGTTAATCATGTAAAGAAGAGCTTAGTGATCCACATGGAAGAAAACTACTTTATTGGCCAATAGGTAATGCCTGAACTTCTTTAAAGTATATATCATCCCCAAGGCCTCCCTCTCTCTCACTGAATAATTCTGCTCTACAGTATTCAAGACTCTACTTGCATAATAAACTGGCTTAAACCAACCTTTTGTTTTCTCCTTGCATCAAAACTGCTCCAACTGCAATATGAGATGCATTAACAAAAATTCAGAATTCCATATTCCAGTCACGTGGCTGCAAAATTGGTGCCATAATCAACATTTATTTTTATCTCTCTTCTCTCCTGGATATCAAACCAAATAAAAAGGGAGCTAGGTCCAAATCTTGTCTTAATTTAGCCAAACTAAACCTCAAAAATTCTAGAACCTAGTTGGACCTTAATAGAGGCCTCCCTCACCTATAAATAGATCCTTAGTATTTTGTAAAAAAATCTGTGAACTATACCATGCCAGTACTACATTAAAATAATGATATTTTTTATTATCCCTTAAAAATCCTCTGCTTTTGGAGAGAGTGGAGCCTCTCTCTCTTTTTAACCATCCTTGGAGCTTTCCTTTCAACACACTAACCAATTGATTGGTTGGGGGATTCTTCTAAGATAGAGAAGTAAGCAAAAACAAGAGGTAAAGTGTAATTTTATGGTTTTTTCTCTACTATTCTTAATGTTTTCACTTCTCAACCCCTCTCAAGCATGAGAAGTTTCTAAATTAAGTGTTTATAATGCAAATCAAGTTTTTCTTAAGAGTTGTAATGAATAATTAAGAAAAGTTTACATTTATGCTTAATGGATGCTTTTTATATTTTTCTCTCTCTCCTCCATATTCAATTGATGCTTCTCATGGAGAAATTCTCAGTTCACAAATCAAACTCTAGGCTTGTGAAGCTAGAGGTTAAGAAAATGATTTTTTATACTTATATGCTAGTAAGTTATGGTAATCTTATGAGTTAAATCCATAAATTAGATTAAAGGTTAAAAGATAGTTATACCATCATAATTACATATGGAGTTCCTCTCTCCCTTCAACCTTCTTTAGAGTCTTCATCAACATACTAAACCAATTGATTGGTTGGGGGCCTCTCCTTAGACTAAAAAATCAAGAAAAATAAGAGGTAAAGTGTGATTTATGGTCTTTTTCTTAATCTCTAAATGTTTCTCACTTCTCAACCCCTCTCAAGCTTGAGAAGTATTCAATTAAATGGCTCTTTAATGCAATTGAAGCTCTCTAATGGATTTTAGTGATTAAACACATAAAGTTTTCATTTATGCTTAAATTAAAATATTTTTTTAAGCATATCTCTCTCTCCCCCAAAGAATGGTCATTCCTATGACCTATTCTATATTTAATTAATGCTTCTCATGGAGAAATTCTTTATTCACAAATCAAACTCCAGGCTTGTGAAGGTAGAGGTTTAAGAAAATGGTTTTTATACTTATATGCTTGAAAAATGTGGTAACATTATGGGATAAATCCATAAATTGCATTTAATGCTAAAAGATAGTTATACTATCATAATTATTTTACTATGTCTTATTCTTTTCATAAAAATTAAAAACTACCAGTAATATCAGCGGAGCTATGGCAAAATTTTTAATAATTCATTCTTATGCATAACGTGAAAAGAGGACTTCCGATCATATTCTAGGATTGAATATCCTAGGTTGAAAGAATGGGTTTTGTCACATTTAATGGAAAACTAATTTTTAAGTTTGTGTAATTAAATAATTAATAAATGAGAAAATTATGGTAACTATATTGAATGATAAAAGAGGAATTCCTATGACATTTGGAATTCAACCATTTAGATGGGAAAAGAGAAATTCCTAGCATATTGAAATTATTAGATATTTTATTTAAATTCAAAGATAAATTTTAGATAAATTTATTTTATCTATAAGAAATATTTAAATGATAAAAGAGGAATTCCTATGATATTTCAAATTCAATCATTTATATGAAAAAAGAGAAATTCCTAGCATATTGGAATTATTGGATATTTTATTTAAATTCAAAGATAAATTTTAGATAAATTTATTTTATCTATGAGAAATATTTAAATGATAAAAGAGGAATTCCTATGACATTTGGAATTCAATCATTTAGATGGAAAAAGAGAAATTCCTAGCATATTGGAGTTATTGAATATTTTATTTAAATTCAAAGATAAATTTTAAATAATTTTTTTTATCTATGAGAAATATTTAAATGATAAAAGAGGAGTTCTTATGACATTTGGAATTCAATCATTTTGATGGGAAAAGAGAAATTCCTAGCATATTGGAATTAATGGATATTTTATTTAAATTCAAAGATGAATTTTAGATAAAATTATTTTATCTATGAGAAATATTTAAATGGTAAAAGAGGAATTCCTATGACATCTGGAATTCAATCATTTAGATGGAAAAGAGAAATTTCTAGCATATTTAATTAATGGATATTTTATTTTTGATAAACTTATTTTATGAGAAATATTTAAATGGTAAAAGAGGAATTCCTATGACATCTGGAATTCAATCATTTAGATGGAAAAGAGAAATTCCTAGCATATTGATGAGAAATACTTAAATGATAAAAGAGGAATTCCCATGATATTGGAATGCAGATAATCAAATGCAAAAAGAGGAATTCCCATGATATTTGAGGTCCAAGAAATTAAATGAGAAAAAGAGAAATTTTTAGTATAATCCAATTTATGATTATTTATCAAAAGTGAAAATATGGGTAGAATTGTTTTTTGTAAATCCCATGAATTCTTCAATTCCAAAAGAGGAATATTGAATATAATTCATTTGAAAAATTGAGAAAGAATATGGAAATAGTCATTGAGAAAAAGAACCTATATCTAGGCCAAGAAATTGGAAGAAATTTAGAAAAAGTTCCATTATCGGTATCAAAGTAGTAAAAACTACTAAATGGGAATAGGATGTGAATGGATGTGATAAGATGAAAATAAGATGCGATAAGATGTGATGGACGTGGTGATAAGATGTAAATGGGATGCGATAGGATTTGAATGGATGTGATAATATGTAAATGGGATGCGATAGGATTTGAATGGATGTGATAAGATGTAAATAGGATGCGATAAGATTTGGATGGGATGTGATAAGATGTGGATGGGATGTGATAAGATGTGGTGTGGATGTGATAAGATGTAAATGGGATGCGATAGGATTTGAATGGATGTGATAAGATGTAAATAGGATGCGATAAGATTTGGATGGATGTGATAAGATGTAAATGGGATGCGATAGGATTTGAATGGATGTGATAAGATGTAAATGGGATGCGATAGGATTTGAATGGATGTGATAAGATGTAAATAGGATGCGATGGGATGTGATAAGATGTGGTGTGATAAAAAATGAGGATGAGATGTGAAGTAAATGGATGTGAATGATGAGATGAGAATGAGATGAGAGGATATGTGAAAGGGTGAGATGGGAAGTACATGGATGTGGATGTGGATGTGTATGTGAAAGAATGGATGTGGTGGTGTATGTGAAAGAATGGATGTGGATGTGTATGCGAAAGAATGGATGTGGATGTGTATGCGAAAGAATGTGACGTGATGTGTATGTGAAGGAATGTGATGTGATGTAAAGGGATGTGGATGTATATGTGAAAGAATGGATGTGGATGTGTATGTGAAAGAATGGATGTTTATGTGTATGTGTAAAAGAATGGATGTGGATATGTATGCGAAAGAATGGATGTGGATGTGTATGTAAAAGAGTGGATGTGGATATGTATGCGAAATAAGGGGTGTGGATGTGTATGTGAAAGAAGGGATATGGATGTGTATGTGAAAGAATGGATATGGATGTGTATGTGAAAGAATGGATGTGGATGTGTATGCGAAAGAATGTGATGTGATGTGTATGTGAAAGAATGTGATGTGATGTAAAGGGATGTGGATGTGTATGTGAAAGAATGGATGTGGATGTGGATGTGGATGTGGATGTGCGTAGTCGTACTACGTGTGAACGATTGGATGGATGTGGATGAATGAGATGAGATGAGACATGATGTGGATAGATGTGATGTGATGTAATGTGGATAGATTGTATGGGATGGGATGGTGATGAGAATGAATGTGATGGACGTGAATAGATGTGATGTGATAAGAATCGAGCTGTGAATGAATAAGATGTGAAGTCATGTGAATCAGGATGTGAATGAATGAGATGTGATGTAAATTGGGATAGATGTGAATGGATGAGATGTGATGTAAATTGGGATAGATGTGAATGGATGATATGTGATGTGAATGAATATGATGTGATGAGATGTGGATATGGGTAGATGCGAGTAGATGAGATTTGATGAGGATAAATGAAGAAAGATGTGATGAGATGGAAAATGATGTGATGAGAATGGGAATACATATGAAATGAATGTGGATTGAGTAATGTGGATTGATGTGGAAAGACGAGAGTTCGTTATAGAAACTGTATTTATGACCTGTTTTTTAATGCCTGTTTTATGTCAAGAATGATGTGGAAGCATTTTGACCGTCTTGTGAATGAGGTCATGGAGACCTAACTGATAAAGTTGCAATAGCTGACGGAGAGTCAACGGAGGACGTCTCGCGTAGCAAGGTCGGCCGAGGTCTTGAGTGACCAGCCTCAGTTCGATTTAAATGGTGAGCTTTCGGTGGTACAGTGGATGAGGGACCAAGGAAGCAGCCTATGAGTGAAGCGCTAGGTGACCTCCGAAGGATCCCAGAGGGTGGTGACCATACGGTGCTCGGGCTCTGGGTCGCCGAAAATACCCACACGTGCGTCGAGGAAGATAATGGAACAAGGTGTTTTCTAAAATCGGGCATGGATCTGGTTGATTGACCTTGGCGGTCCTCAACGGATGAGTCCATGGCTCTTTTATATGGACTTGTTGGTTGATCTTGCTGATATTCAACGGAGATTCCATTTTGATTTTTATAAGTGAATATATTGCCGGGTACTATGAGCTAGGAACTATCGAAAAGGCCCCTGAGTGGACAGGTGGTGAGCGTTCTAGTTGCCAATGATGCCATAGGTACCCCGATGAAGGAATGATTGGAAATTAGGATGCAACCGGATATTTTGGAGGATTATGATCAGTGACACTATGGTCTCATTAAATGATTGTTTTAAAGACAGTTAAATCTATGAAAAAGGCGATTTCATATAATTTGGGTGTGTAAGTGGTGTGACTAGTTTTAAGTTTGTATGAATATCCAGCTAGGGGGCCTGGGAACTCTTTTCCCTGGTACCTGGGACAAAACCTAACCAAATTCCTAATTGGATCCCATCACTACAGTGGTTGGGTAGTTGGCTAACCCATGGGACTGGATGGGGTTAGGCTGGACTGATGGATCCCTAAAATGAGACTCAATTTTGTAATGGTATGATAGATGAAGTAAATCCCGAATAGAAATTGTTCTATGGAAAAGAATCAATGGTTGTGCCTCTCAATCAATGAGAAAAAAAGTGTTGGTCTCTATGATCCAAGTGCAAGTCTTTTTCTTGGTCTGACCATGGGACTTACGGGTTTGTTTGGATCAGTTCAGTTAGTTAAGGCTCTTGACTACATTAGAGTAAAAATATCCTCGAGGAATCACCCGTGCTTTCTGGGCGAGGGAAGTTTTCCAGTTTTGGAAGAACCGAGAAATTAGTCTCTTGTCCAAATATCCGTGGGCAAGGCCTCGAGTGAGGGACCCTGCACGGTGCAAGAAGTGCTACTCCCGCTGCTAGCACCCCCAAATTCATTGCGTGGAGGGGGCATGGATCTTTCACTCAAGGTCAAAGATCCCAAGATGAGTCCATGGTGCTCGGTATGTAGCTCGCAAGGCCATCTTCCAAATGATTGTCCCTCCAAGAAATATTGCTCATTTTGCTCAAAGGCGGCGGGCCATGAGGACAAGGAGTGTTACTACCTCAAGGGACTTCGCCTTATGCAACAACAACTTAAGAAAGGTTCCCCCCTTGCTTACTCCCTTTGCCGAAGACTACATGGTGACTGCAACCAATAGTGCTTCAATTTCTTCCCAGGCTCCTAACCACCAACCAAACCCAACACCCTTCTTGAACCCTCAATCAGCCCCCCAATCCCCCCAAGCTTATATTAACCCTACCTCCGCTGGTCCTTGCTACTTAGCTACCCCACATAACCTTCCCCCCCCCCCCCCCCCATCTTCCAAATGATTGTCCCTCCAAGAAATATTGCTCATTTTGCTCAAAGGCGGCGGGCCATGAGGACAAGGAGTGTTACTACCTCAAGGGACTTCGCCTTATGCAACAACAACTTAAGAAAGGTTCCCCCCCTGCTTAATCCCTTTGCCGAAGACTACATGGTGACTGCAACCAATAGTGCTTCAATTTCTTCCTAGGCTCCTAACCACCAACCAAACCCAACACCCTTCTTGAACCCTCAATCAGCCCCCCAATCCCCCCAAGCTTATATTAACCCTACCTCCGCTGGTCCTTGCTACTTAGCTACCCCACATAACCTTCCCCCCCCCATGGCTACTTTTGTACAAACCCCTCCACAGCCCCATACCACTTCATCTCAAAAGGGAGCTCAAGTAGCCATGGTAGCATACACCAATACCCCTCATCTCGAAGCAACCCTAACATACAACGCCCTGCCTATGCAAATTACATATCAAGCAAGCACTCTCCCAACCTATCAGTAGTACCTCCCATTAGTGCTTGTCCCACAAACACCTCAAGTCTATCAAAACCCACCTCCGGTGGTCTATGCGGCAGCCCCTCCAGTACCTCCGACCGTTAACAACACGTATGGGGCTCGACGTATGGGGCTCGGCCTAACCAAATGTACCCCAATCGCCGTCCTCCCAAACAACCCCACCCGACCTCTTATATGCTACCGTTGTGGGGGGAGCGGCCACATGCAAGCTCAACACACTGTACCAGAGGGCTCGCCCCCATGCCTCCATTGCCAGAGAGCCAAGACCACTACACCCGGGATTGTCCTAGAACCCCATTGGTTAACATGGTGGAAGCTGTGGTGCCATCTCCCAAGGTTGACACTCCAATAGTGGCAGTGGTGCCACCTCCCACTGCTGGTACTCCAATAGTGGTGGCCGTCACCCGGTCCCAAGGAGCCCCAAAGACACCAACTCCTCCCCCTGATGGTGCAATCTACCCATCCATTGTGGACCAAGCTTATAAGGAGGCCGTGGAGGAATTCATTCAAACACCACCCATGGAGAAGGAAGCGGCGCCTACCTTGGTCATTCCCCCAACCACCACACCTTCAAAGGTGGATGAGGAGTCTACCCAACCCAAGGTTAGTAATTTAAGTTGGGACAAAAAGTTGGCAGGAGTAAAGGTGGAAATTATCCTGAATCCTCAGTTATGTGGTTTGAGCCAGGAAATATGAGAGTAACTGCTAGGCTTGGTACAGCATTGGATGGATCCGAAGGCAACTAGGGGTGAAGCCACATCTAGTAGTAGTGGGTGACGGCGGACTAGGAGGCAGCAAGCAAGGGTATGCTGCCTCACTGTCCCAAGAGTGGCCGATCATTGAAGCCCAAGGGTGACAGTCTTCGTGGGAGGAATGCAAATTACAAGAGCCATTGTGGATGGTGGTTCTGGTGTGAACATCATGCCCGAAGCAACTAGGAAAGTCTTGGGTCTTTGAATTACTAAGCCAGCTCCCTTCGCCATCCGAGTGGTAGACCAGAGAGAAGTGATGCCCGTGGGACTAGTGAGGCAAGTTCCGATGAGTTTTGAAGGATTAGTATGTGAAGTGACTTTTGTGGTGTTAGACCTCCCACCAACTTGAGGGGCCTACAGCTTACTCATTGGAAGGCCTTGGTTGAGGGCAGCTCAAGTGATCCATGATTGGGGTTGGGACAACTTGCATATCCCTAACCCAGAGGGGACAGTGACCTTGCCCTTGGAAAAAGGCCCCGATGAGAGTGCTCGGGGTACTGCCCTAACCCAGAGGGGACAGTGACCTTGCCCTTGGAAAAAGGCCCCGATGAGAGTGCTCGGGGTACTGCCCTACATGACATGATTCCCATTCGGGAGGAAGGACCCAATGGCGAGGAAGATTAGGAGGAATTGAAAGGCCTACCAGTGGATGAGGCCTGGGATCCATTCGGTTTCAAAGGGAGAGGTGGCAGAACCTCTATGGAATTGGTTAAATTCCATAGAGGGGTTCCAGTGCAACATGGTGGTGGACATAGTTGCCAACCCTATTCAAGAGCTATCCCAAGAAGAAGAGCTCTCAAAAGAAGCAGGAGTACGGGATTGGATAGAATCTTTGCTCACTCTGGCCTCCTCCTCTGCAGCAACAATGTCTCAACAAGTGTCTCAACATGAAGAAATAGAGGTCATAGGTCTAGGGGAACATGAGTTTTTTTGACAACCTCGCAAGAAGGTCTCTCAAGAGGAGTCATCAGAGGCACCTATAACCCCTCCTAGATGCACCCGCAAGGAGAGGTGGGCAGAGCACCTCAAGGCTCGAGAAGAAGCCTTGCCAGTAGAAGAGATACCCGGTGGCTAGACGGAGGAACGCATTGGTGATTTCCCTCTAGACAACACCCCAGCCTATGACCCCGTAGCTCTCCATCAAGCAGCACTCGGTATCACTCCTCTTCCACCAACCACTTACCACATGAGGAGGTGAGAGAGCTGAACCTGGGCACATCAGAGGAGCCACGCCCCATCTTAGTGGCAGCTTGGGTCTGGGAGGACCCTTCCACATTGTAGAGAATCACCAAATTTTTCAAAGAGCACCAAGATGTGTTTACAAGGATTTACAAGGATCTCCCAGGGATAGACCCAACCATTTGCACTCACAGAATTCCACTCAAAGAAGGCAGTCGACCAGTCAAGAAGGGCATTTACCGCATGAACCCAAAATATTCTGAGGTAGTGAAGAAAGTGCTAGACAAGATGGAAGAGGCAGGTATCATCGTTCCCATTGAGCACTCTGAGTGGTTGTCACCTATAGTAGTGATTCCAAAAAAGAAGACCAACAAGATCAGAATATGTGTCGACTTCAGACCCCTCAATTAGTGCACAATCAAGGATGGGTTTCCTTTGCCTTTCATAGAGCGGGTTCTAGAAGATGTGGCAGGCCATGTGCTTTATTCTTTCATGGATGGGTTTAGTAGCTACAAGCAGGTAGTAATTGATCTGAAAGATCAGCTCAAGACAGCATTTGTCACACAATGGGGAACATATGCCTACAAGATGATGCCCTTTGGTCTTTGCAATGCCCTAGCCTCATTCCAGAGGACTGCCACCAAGATTTTCTAGGATTATTTGAATGATTTTTTACGCATCTTTTTGGATGACTTCTCTAACTTCAGCGGGAAAAAAGGCATGCTTAGGGTGGTGGTTCTAGAGGAACACCTACCTCAACTCACTTTGGTGTTCTTGAAGTGCAAGGTATCCGGTCTCCGCCTTAACCCCTTAAAGTGCCACTTCCTTGTGGGTCATGGTGCCCTTTTGGGTCCCATCATCTCGGCCGATGGTCTTTCCCCTAATCTAGACAAGATCATTGTTATTCTCAGGTTAGGCCCCCATCCAATCCTAAAGGTGTGTAGGAGTTGCTCCGACATACAGGCTACCAGCGTCAGTTTTTGTCTGCATGTATGCAGATATTTGTTTTCCACTCAACCGTTTTCTCCACTTGGATGTTCCCTTCCATTGGGGCCTAGATTAAGAGAGAGCCTTCACTTTTCTTAAGTACATGTCGGTGCATGCTCCCGTCCTCTCATCACTCCGAATTGGGAGTTGATCTTCCATGTGCACATGGATGTCAGTGCAATAGCAGTAGGAGAAGTACTAGCGTAGCCAGATGTGGATTTAAAGATGGATAGGCCTATTCACATGCAAGCAGGTAGCTCAATCCGGCTGAGAGAAACTACTCCACCACAGAGTGGGAGGGTTTGCTACTCATTTCAAAAATTTAGGCATTACTTATTAGGGCATCACTAACCATCAAGCACTGAAGTATTTGTTGAATAAAGCCCAGGTCACCGGTAGGATCTGGAGATGGTTCCTTCTCTTTCAAGAATTTGACTTTGAGATTATGGTCCGCCGCCCAGGGAAGGACCATGTCATGGGGGCTGATCATCTATCTAGAATCTCGAGTGGGGAGCTAGCCTCAGATGAGGGGATGGGAAAGGGTTATTGGGACTACATAGAAGGTGAGCATGAAGAGGCACCGGAGATATCGGAGATCAATTCGACTGCTGCAAATATGAAAGAGTTTAAGGATTGGAACCAAGGAGCAAGAAAAGTTACGTATTGGCTCTCTATCAGTATACAAGACACCATGATTGGGCACATACAGGATACCAAGTCCCCCAAGGAGGCGTGGGACACCTTGGTAAAACTCAATGAATCAAATACCAAGGCACGAAAGATACAGTTGAAGAATGAACTTCATATTGTGGAGAAAATGTGGAGAAAAAGAGTATGTCTGTGAATGACTATGCATTGAAGATAAAGGGTATTGTGGAATCCCTTGTATCTATTGGTGTTTCAGTAGATGATGATGATAAGGTGGAAGTCTGTCTACGTGGTCTCCGGCCACAATACAAGGCATTCAAGACGTCCATTCAAACTCGAGAAAACATTCCCAATTTCATAGATCTGGTGTCTATGTTGATTATAGAAGAGAAGAGCTTGGGTGAAGACCAACAGTCTTCACAAAACAAAAATAATTCAGAGCAACAGGCCTTCTACACAAGTTTAGGAAGAGGACGAGGTAGAGGAGGCCGTGGACGCGGTCAAGGAGGTGGCCGAATAGGTAATGAGAATTATGGCCAACAGAGCAGCAACAACAACAGTCCCAGAATTCACAACAACAACAACAACAACACGCAGGTGGAAGAGGCCAATTCAGAGGCAGGGGGAGTCAAAGAGGTCATGCAAATTGGCAAAGGTAGTATAATGATACACGTGGATGCTTTTTTGTGGTAAGCCTAGACATGTGCAGGGGCAGATTGTTATTATAAGAAGCAGGCTGACATGCAAAATGGAAAATTACAGCAAAACAACTATGCATCCTCAAGCAAAAACAATGAGGATAATGAAAGGTTGTTTGTTATGCAGCATGTCGTTAATGCCATGTCTGAAAATGTTGAAGCAACACATAAAGATGATGTATGGTACGTTGATTCAGGTGCTTCGAACCACATGACAAGTCATGGGGAGTGGTTCAAGGAGATGAAAAACCTTGAAAGATAAGGTTTTGTGGAAACAGGGAATGACACTGCTCATCCAATTGCCCATGTTGGAGATGTGCCATTATCTATGCAGGATGGCAAAGTGAAGTACCTTGTAGATGTACTTCATGTTCCGAACATAACAAAGAATCTGGTTTCAGTTGGCCAGATGATTGAGCAGGGTTTGCAAGTTTGATTTAACCCTGATGGTTGTTATGTTGAAAAATTTAAAGTTGCAAGTTGGTTGCAAAAGGCAAGTGCAGGTTGGTTGCAAAATTTAAAGACAAGTGCAGGTTGGTTGCAAAAGGCAACAGAGTGGACATAATGTTTACGTTGAATGTAAACATGCCTGAAGTGAGTGCTGCGATGTTTGCAAATGGTTCAGGAATTGTTGCAGACGCAGACATTTGGCATCATAAAAGAATTGGACATGTGAATGTGCAGAGAATGAAGTCTATGCAGATTAAAGGAATTGTGACAGGGCTACCAAAATTTAAAGTTGAAGGTATGTAGAGAATATGTGAAGCATGCCAATTTGGAAAGCAAACAAAGCATGTATTTCCACGTAACAGATATGTGAGGAGAAATGCACTAGATGTTGTGCATTCAGATGTATGGGGTCCTACGAAGACCATGTCTATGGGAGGCTGCAGGTATTATGTGACATTTATTGATGACCACACAAGGAAAGTGTGGGTATACTTCATGAAGGAGAAGGGTGAGGTGTTCACTCACTTTCAAAATTTCAGAGTTATGGTTGAAAAGCAAACAAGGAAATATGTAAAGTGCCTAAGGTCAGATGGAGGGGAGAGTACCTGTCCAATGAGTTCTCTGAATTTTTGAAGAAAAATGGTATTCGGAGACAGTTTACATGCAGATACAGTCCGCAGCAAAATGGAGCTGCTGAGTGGAAAAATAGGTGCATTGCTGAGATTGCGTGAGCATTGATGGAAGAGAAGAATATGCCGCATACCTATTGGGCTAATAAGGCTGTTTCTACAGCAGTTTACATCATGAACAGGACTCCAACTGCAGCCATACATGTGTAACTCCAGAGGAGAGGTTTACTGGCAGAAAACTCGATTTGTCTCATCTGAAAGTCTTTGGATGCATTGCATATGTGCATGTGCCAGATGACTTGAGAACGAAGCTGGATCCAAAACCTGATTTGTCTCATCTGAAAGTCTTTGGATGCATTGCATATGTGCATGTGCCAGATGAGCTGAGAACTAAGCTGGATCCAAAAGCTGAAAAATGTGTGTTTATTGGATATTTCCTTGAGCAAAAGGGATACAGGTGTTATAACCCTGCTACACGTGAGTTGAGGGTAAGCAGGGATGTTGTTTTTGATGAGATGAGCAGCTGGTATGCTACTGAAAAAGAAGCAGTTGGGGCTGATGTGAGTGGAAATGTGGTTGCACAACAGAATGCAAGTCAACAATCACAGTCTTTGAGTGGACCAGGAGAGTTCTCATCTAGTGGTTCAGTTGTGATAGACCATGGAGTGGCAGGCGCTGCGTCATAATACCAGTCCTACACATGTGATTAGTACATCACATAAAGGCAAAGAGAAAGTGGTTGAGCCCCTTAGTATGCCTGACATTTCTGCACGGCATTCTCATGTTGATGGAGAGTCTAGTGGCTCAGAGATGAGCCTTGATGAGGAGCTTGGGATCCTAGCTATGAGAACACCTAGTGTAAAGAAGGCTATGGAAGCCATGAATGCAAAGCTGTGAAGATCTGGGAGAGTAAAGAATCCTGTGCAGAGGTTTACCTATGATGGTTATGTGGCACATCACTATGCATACATGGCAAAGGTTGTGTAGGTTGTAGAGCCCACATGCATTGATGAGACTGTTGGAAATGTGTGTTGTTGGGAGAAAGCTATGGATGAAGAGATGGATGCACTATATGGAAATGAGACTTGGGATTTAGCACAATTGCTTGAAGGCAAGAAAGCCATTGGATGCAAGTGGTAGCTAAAGGATATGCGTAGACATATCGCATTGATTATGAGAAAACTTTTAGCCCAGTTGCCAAGATGACAATAGTAGTGAGAGTTGTGATAGCAGTGGTGGCTGCATCAAAGCAATGGTATTTACATCAGATGGATGTAAAGAATGCATTCTTGCATGGGGATTTGCAACAAGAAGAGGTGTATATGTTGCAGCCACCTGGTTATGAGGATGTGAGTCACCCCGAGCATGTTTGCAGGTTGAAGAAAGCCTTATATGGCTTAAAACAAGCACCAAGAGCATGGTCTGACAAGATTTCTGAATATCTTGTCACTATTGGCTTTCATGTAGCCAATGCAGATTTCTCGCTGTATGTGAGACACGGTGATAGAGGGGTTGTGCTTGTTGTCATCTATGTAGATGACTTGATCATTACGGGGGACCATGATGCAGAGATCTTTGATGTAAAGATCTTGCTTAGAAGTTTGAGATGAAGGATCTGGGGGAGCTCAGATATTTCTTGGGCATTGAGGTGATTAGATCACCACATGGTATTGGATTACTGCAGAGACAGTATGTCTTGGACATGTTGTCCAAGTATGGTATGATAGGCTGTAAGCCTATCTCAGTGCCATTGGATCAGAATGGCAAGCTGAGTGCAGATTCAGGAGAGATTTTGGTGGAGGATCCTACTATGTATAGGCGCATAGTAGGAAGCTTGATCTACATGACGATCACCAGGCTAGATTTGAGCTATGCTGTTGGGTTGGTGAGTCAGCTTATACAGGTTCCTCGAAGCCACATTTGGATGCATTGAGACGCATACTGAGGTATGTGAGGTCTACTTTGCATTGTGGACTATTTTATAAAACTGCTCGGGGGGGTCACTATATGTAAATCCTCTATATCACGTGCGTTCAAGGCCTATTTAAAAAGTCCCTTATCTGTGAATTTTTTAGTGAATATAATGTATCCTTTTCTATTCAAATCTGTAAATTTTTTTTAAAATACAATAAATAAATCCCCTCTGTAAATATATTTCTGTAAGTTTTAAATATTTAAAATGTCCTTCTGTTGAACCCACGTGATACTTACATATTTATACGAGTGACCCCCCCGAGTAAAACTGGGACAGAGATATGTGTACATGGGTACACAGATGCTCGTTGGGCTAGTAGTATCTCAGATAGAAGATCTACTAGTGGCTTCATGTTTTCTTTGGGGAGTGCTGCTGTTACTTGGAGCAAAAAGAAGTAGCCTCCTACGGTTGCTCTATCCAGTACTATAGAGGCCGAGTATAGAGGTGCTACTATGGCAGCAATGTGAGGTAGCTTGGTTGAGAAAGCTACTTGCAGATTTGGGTCTATCAGTGGATAGACAAGTTGTCATTTTCTGTGACAACATTAGTAGTATACAGTTGGCCAGGAACCTAGTTTTTCATGCTTGCATGAAGCATATAGAGGTCCACTACCATTTTTTCAGAGAGAAGTTCTTGGCAGGAGACGTTGACCTTGTTTATGTTAGCACACAGGATCAAGTATCTGACATCTTCACCAAAGCATTGGGTACAAAGAAGCTTCGTAGATTCAAGGCTTCGCTTGGTGTACATGAGATGGAGTTGAGCTCGAGGTGGAGTGTTAAGATATCGAGCTCATCTAGTGAGGCGGTGGACACACTGATGACCCGCCTGGGGGATAGGCCCCACACTTACACCACTGGCATGGTTGGTGAGATCATGGGTGATATGCGGCCAGTGGGATGATAGGTTTTGTGACAGCCATTCTAGAGATTGGCATAGTTATAGCGCCAGCTCATGTAGTTGGGTTCACACTATAGAGAACCCTAGTATGTATTTGGTTGAGTACCTTTTCATATGTGTGTACTCTTATCTTTGTATATGGTGTGTTGAGTGTTGTGTGAAGAAGAAGAAGAATATTTTCAGCCTCTCACCTTGTGTGTTCTCTTTTAGGGTTTTGTGAGTGTGTGTGCACTTGCAAGAGCTCAAGCTCTCTTCTCCCCTGTATCTTTTTAGATACTAGTGCTCCTAAGTCTCAGTTGAGACAATAGATTCATAATGTGAAGCAGAAAGGAAGGAGCATTCATGATTATGTACAAGAGATAAAGAAGTATGCAGATGCATTGGCAACTATCAATGCCCCCATGCCTGATGATGATTTGGTAGACATTACTCTTGCGTGGTCTTGACAAGGAGTACGTCTTTTGATACATCTATCTGTGTTTGGAGTACAGGTTTACCAGATTTTGATGAGTTGGTTTCACTCTTGCTTGTTGAGGAAATCAAACTCAGTGACTCTTTTCATGATGCATCTACTAGCCATGATGATAATGGTAGGAATCAGACTTTCTATTCACAAAGGGGATTTAGAGGCAGGGGGAGATTTGCATCACGAGGTCGTAGTAATGGTCGTGGATGGTAGGATAGGTCACCATAATAGAATTTTCAGCCTACATATGGTGCTAGAGGTGGTCCTGGATATACACCTCAGAGACGCAGAGGTAATCCTTGTCGTGGAAGAGGACGTTGGTAAGGTCAACAAGCATCTATGCAAAATGTGGAGTTCCATTACTGTGGGAAGCTTGGTCATATGGCACGTGATTGTTACCGCAAACAAAATGATTTGAGAGGGGGTAGAGCACAACATGGTGGACGTTATGCACAACATGGTGGAAATTATGCAAATGGTGAAAATTTCGCATCAAACAGTAATGATGGTAGTGCAAATCACTTATTTGCCACCATGAAACATGTCATGGGATCTATGATGACAAATGGTGACAGTGATGACACTTGGTATATGGACTCTGGAGCATCAAACCATATGACTTATCATGGCGAATGGTTTGAACATATGAAGCCAATGGATGTGAAAGGCTATGTGGAAATAGGTGATGATTCCCAACATGTTATCACTCATGTTGGAAGTGTACCATTGGTGATGCACAATGGTAAAACAAAGTCTATGGGCAGATGTCTTGTATGTGCCTTCTATTACAAAAAGTTTGGCCTCAGTTGGTCAAATGGTTGAACAAGGTTTACAGGTTCGTTTCAATGAGCATGGTTGCTTTGTTGAGGAGTTCAAAAATGGATGTAGAGTCATTGTTGTTGCCAAAGGCAAGAAAGAAGGCAGGTTATTTAAGTTGGATGCTGGGATTCATGAGTTGAAATCGGCCATGTTCTCTAAATGCCAAAATTTGGTACGGGACATTGACATGTGGCATAAAAGGATTGGACATGTGAACATACAAAGGTTAAAGAACATGCAGGCAGGAGGCATTGTAAGTGGGCTGCCTAGATTCAAGTATGATGGAAATATGCATGTCTGTGATGCTTGCCAGTGTTTGGAAAAAGCAAGCAAGGTTGCCATTTCCTAAAGAAGGCAACATGAGTAGCAGGCCACTTGAGATAGTTCATAGTGATGTATGGGGTCCTGCACAAAACCCATCCATTAAAGGCAGCTTGTATTATGTGACATTCATTGATGATTTCAGCAGAATGACTTGGATTTACTTTCTCAGCAGAGAGAAAAGTGAAGTGTTGGGAAAGTTTATGGACTTTAAAGTTTTTGCACAGAAGCAATATGGCTCTTGGATAAAATGTTTGAGGACAGATGGAGGTGGTGAATACACCTCACATGCCTTTGAAAATTTCTTGAGAAAGCATAGCATAAGAAGGCAGCTAACTTGCAGGTACACACCTCAGCAAAATGGTGTTGCTGAGAGGAAAAATAGAGTCATTTGTGATATGGCTACGGTAATGCTCAATGAAAAGAGCATGCCAGACTATTATTGGGCAAAAGCATGTGCCACAGTGGTGTATGTACTTAATAAGACACCCACAGCAGCCATACATGGAAGTACGCCTGAGATGCGTCTTACAGGTTTTTTAGGCCAGACATTGGACACCTCAAAGTGTTTGGTAGCATAGCTTATGTGCATGTGCCGAATGAGAGAAGGAAGAAGTTGGATCCTAAGGCAGAAAAGTGCATTTTTGTTGGGTATGCACAGGATCACAAGGCATATAAATGTTACAATCCACATACTAGGCAAGTGGTTATCTCACAAGATGTGGTGTTTGATGAACTTGCTAGTTGGTACAAGGCAAAGGATGAGGGTGTCATTGATTCCGTTGATGCTGATGTGAATGTGAACTTGCCACAAGCAAGTTCTATTTCTATGTTTGGGCCAGCAGAGTACGTCCATGGTCAGGATGCTTTATCAGAGTGTGAGCACTGGGAGTAGTGCTATGGATAAAGGGAAAAGAAGGTTGAAGGAATTTGCATTACAGGTTATGAGTCGTCAAGTTCAGAAAGCTTGGATGAGGAACTTGTTGGCATACTAGTTTTATGCACACCAGGTGCAAGGCAGGATAGATATGTGCCTCCACATACTAGAGTGATAGGTGTTCAGAGTGATCCACATGCATTGCGAAGGTCCCAAAGGGTCAGGTATCCAATTGACACATTGACATATCGTGACTTTGCTATGCATTACGCATATATGACCTCTTTGGTGAAGCATGTGGAACCTACATGCTATACAAAAGCTATTGGGAAGCATGTATGGGAGAAGGCAATGGATGTTGAGATGGACGCATTGGTTCAAAATGAAACTTGGGATTTGGTTGCCTTACCACCACAAGGCAAAAATGTCATTGGTTGTAAATGGGTTTATAAGGTGAAATGCAAATCAGATGGTTCCATTGAGCGCCATAAAGCACGGCTGGTAGCTAAGGGTTATGCACAAACCCAAGGCTTGGACTATGATAAAACATTTAGTCCAGTTACAAAGATGGGAACAGTGAGAGCAGTCATTGCTATGGCTGTAGCAAATGGGTGGAAAATGCATCAAATGGATATGAAAAATGCATTTCTAAATGGTGATTTACAAGGGGAAGTTTATATGGCACAGCCAGAAGTATATGTACACCTGAGGTACCCCACTCATGTATGCAGATTAAGGAAAGCATTATATGGTTTGAAGCAAGCACCTTGTGCTTGGAGTGATAAGATAAGTCGATATCTTATCTCCCTTGGATTTCAGGTTTCTTCAGTAGATTCTTCACTCTATGTGAAGAAAATAGATCATGGGATTGTCTTGCTTGTAGATGACCTGATTGTCACAAGAGATCATGCTACAGATGTTATGCATGTCAAGAAGTCATTGAGTGGGCAGTTTGATATAAAAGACTTGGGTGAATTAAGATATTTTCTTGGGATTGAAGTGATCAAAGACCATGCAGGGACATGGTTGGTGCGATGGAAATATGCACAATTGGATATGTTGACAAAATATGGGATGGCAGGGTGTAAGCCAATGAGTACACCTTTGGAGCACAATGTGAAGCTGCGGGCTGATTTTGGTGAAGAGTTGGGTGATCCATCTATGTATAGAAAGATGATTGGTAGTCTTATTTACATGACTATCACACGACCGACGGATCTCAGTTATGCTATGGGACTAGTAAGCCAATTTATGCAAAGCCCTAGAAAACCTCATTTGTATGCAGTGAGATGCATTATGCGCTATGTAAAGACCACTGCACATTATGGTTTTCTTTATGAGCATGGTAAAGGCTTAGATGTACACGGCTACACAAACGCAGATTGGGCAGGTAGCTCGTATGACAAGAGGTCTACTAGTGGTTATGCCTTTACTTTTGGAAGTGTAGTGGTGAGTTGGAGCAGTAAGAAGCAACCTACCGTTGCTTTATCTAGTACATACAGAGGCTGAATACAGGGGTGCAGCCACCATTGCTACATGTGAAGGAGTATGGTTAAAGAGTCTCTTGGCTAATTTGGGTGAGCCTATTGATGGCAAGGTTGTCATTCATTGTGACAACATGAGCAGCATACAATTGGCCAAGAATCCAGTTTTTCATGCACGAACTAAACATATAGAGGTCCACTATCATTTTGTCAGAGAGAGTGTTGGGATGGTACACTGATGTGAAGACTGAAGAGCAGGTGGCCGACATCTTTACAAAGCCACTTAGCAGGGAGAAGTTTGCGTACTTCCGTACTATGTTGGGAGTACATGGGATGAGCTTGAGGGGGAGTGTTGAGAGCTTTGATAGCCCAAGCTCATCTACATCTTCATCTATGGCAGTACATCATGAGCTTGAGAGGGGCTATTGAGATTCAAGCTCGATGTCATCTTGTGCCAGTTGCACTATGTGCTGGCATATTAGGTAGTAACATGTGTGATAGCCCAAGCTCATCTACATCTTCATCTATGGCAGTACATCATGAGCTTGAGAGGGATTTTTGAGATTCAAGCTCGATGTCAGCTTGTGCCAGTTGCACTATGTGCTGGCATGTTAGGTAGTAACATGTGTGAGACATAAATGACCGCGTCCAGCTGGTCATAGTGTGTGGACATTAGCTAGGGTTAGCTTTGTGTGGACACAACACAAGTAGTGTGTTGTAGATTATGGATTATGGCTTTATGCATTGTGTGAGGTGGGGATATGGCTTCCCTCTATGGTTAGGGTTTGATTAATACATTAGGGTTTGCTCTTGTGTGTGTGTCTCCTCTCCCTCTACCTGTTTTTCATCAGGTTCAAGGTAGGCACAAGGTAGGCAGTAGGAGGATCAGCTTCCAACTAAGCTTGGCACTCAAGAACTAACTCTTGGTGTTTGCAGCTTGGAGCCTTTCTTCTTCCTCAATAGGATTCGGATACTCCATAAGCTTTTTGGGTAGCTCATGGGAGTCAATGAATTCTTGGGCATGGGCTATATCACACATAGCATATCTTTTTCTAAGGCTCGCAAAGCCAGTGGTTGCCTGGGGTTGGCGGGGTAGTACCTGAGGCATAGCTGGAGCTAAAGCAACCTTGTGACGGTAGCAGTTAGGGATCTCATGGTTACCCCACTTCACATAGTAGTAGGTACAATATAGACTTGGGGGGGTCTCAGGATGAGAAAATTTAGTGCCAGTATGGTTTTCTCAACAGGTCGGGTGCCATACAAGTTCCCTTCTAGGATAAAGATGTGGATGGCTCCCTCGATCCCGACCTTGGTTGATTTTCCATTGTTGGGTCATTTGTTGCATTAGGACGACAGCCAATTGCTCCACACTTTGTCCAAACATGGACTCCTTACCCTTTTTGTTAGGCTTTGTGGTGGTAGTATACTAAAGGAGGCTTCTGATGCACCTTCATGGAGTTGTCGAGAATGTGTTTCCTTGAATTATCCTCAAATTTTACAACACTCCTACAGCATTGTTCAAAAGAGGTGTGTCCCAAGCCAAACAAGGAGTCGTGTAGGGGAATATCTTTAAGTCCCTCCAGAAATATCCTAATTAATCTCTCATCATAGAACTTTTCTACAATACTACAATGTGAGTGGAGATATCTGACTCTGTTCATGCAAAACTTGATGGTTTCGCCCCCTCATTTTGTTTCACATTGTTGAGATGTTCAACAGGGCTCCATCAGGTACCTTGATAAGAATACCCCACTTTGAAAGCTTCTTTTAGAGCCTCAAAGGAAGCTTTATCTTTGGCTTTCAGAGATCTGAACCATTGGCCAGCTTTGCTATCCAAGGTAAGGCCAAAGGAACTTATCATAGTCTGATCGTCTATATGGCCAAATGCTTCGTAGATCTGAGTAAACATCTTCAGGTGAGTAATGGGGTCATCTGTTCCATCAAACTTATGATCAACTTTGAGATGTTTGCTGGTTTGGTTTGTTCCTGCCTAGGTTGAATTGGTGCAGAGGAAGTAATGCCAGCGACTACTCGCCTCCCTATTTACATGGCAATCCTTAACATTTCAGGTGTCAACCCTGTCATGGCGGGAGGAAGTGGTGCAGGTTGAGGAATAGGTTGTGGAGGAGCAAAACCGAGTGGATAGTAGACCAACGGGGGTACATTGTGGGTGTGCCCCTTGAGGTGGGTACTGCTAATAGATCGACGGGCCCTCTTGTGACGATGGGCCTGGGTAGACCCATTCTCTTTGGTATGATGTCTCAGGATTTTGGGAAGATGGACCTGGTGCTTGATTTAACACTAGTTCTGTAATTGGACACTAAAGTGTCATGAGGACACTAAAGTGTCCTGAAAAGTTAGCATTTTTCTTGAATTTTTGTGGGCAATCTATTAAGAGTTTTGAAATGCTTAACATCCACAGATGTTCCTCAAGACCCAAAAAATCCTTGAGATTTTTTACATTGCACTTTTCTTAGCTTTTGCAAGGCAATATTTTAATTTTCTTAGACACATGCTGATAAAACGCATGATTTTTGCTGTTTTCAAAATAGTAGTAATTTGGACATAACTTTTAGAAGGGACATAGTTTGATCATGAAACTTGGCTTGATGGAAAGCCCATGATGTAAACTAAATCCTAGAATCATCAAACGACAATAGTGGATAAATTTTTGACTCGCTAATATTGAAATGACGTTTTTCATACAGGTGGAGCATGAATTTTTCTCCTTCCATATGCAAGCTAATAATGTAAAACTTGAGGTGCACCCATGTTATATAGGGTAAATACTACTTTGTTTTGAATTTTCCAAAACTTTAGAGCCACTTTTTGGGCCTCTTCTCATACATGGCCTTTTGCGCAACTTGTTTTTAATACATAAAATGTCTAATTATGAGCCTAATTTTGATTTTCATCAAAGCGGAAAGCTCTGTAAGTGCATTATTTGTTGTAACTATAGGTGTAGAGTACTTGTGCAAGCATAGTTATGATTAGTTTTTGATAAAAGATGATCAAATTTTGCATTTTTATTTTTTACAGTTTTTTTAGAACTAGGCGATAAGAACCTACTTAAGTGGAGGCTAAGTTAGTGTCATACACATCAAATTATGGCTTATTTATCTCATCTCAAGCATGAAAACCAATAATCAACATTCTCATTGATAGGGCTACATTATTTTTTAGTGGCGTGATTGAGTTTTGATAATACGCATTACTTTTGCTGATTTTATGTAACTTTTTTGTAAAAAATTCTAGGAAAGGAAAATGATTTTTTTGGTGAACTTCTACCTCCTTGGCCTGATGTATGCTATCAAAATATCTTGGGAAAAATGCTATTGATATCATTGGATTTTTTTTTTGAGAGAATGATGCTTGCATATTTGGAAAAATCCTAAAAAATATTCATTTTCAAGACATATGCTACTTTGTTGCTTATGTACTTCCAAATAAAAAGGCATTTTATATGTTTAGCATTTTTTACATAAGCATAGGGTTATGTTCTACATGCCCAATGAAGCATTTTGGTTTTTAAAGCCTACATTAGGAGTTTGATTTTTTTTCACAACCCCCAAAAAAGGACACTCAAGTGTCCTGTTTTGGTACCAAACTAGTGTTAACAAGGTTTCCAGAGCTCTGAATGAGTCTGCCACCCCTGAGACAGGTAGGGCTCTCCAGTCTAGTGTAGCTTGGTCTGGGTTTGATGGCTCTTGCTCTAGCCAACTTCCACTCTAGGGTCTAGAGAAGGAGTGGGCACATTTTCTTGAGGTTGATTCCCCCCTGAACTTGCCCCACAGATGTTTGCTTCTCATAAAATCCTGGCAGAATGCAATTTCACCTGGGAACCTCTCCAATCAGCTGATTCAGGCACCTTGCCATATTTTTTTTATGTTTTTGTTTTTACAAGGAGTTAGAGCTAGTCTCTAGCTACTTATTGATACCTATAATGCACGTTTTAAGCTAATGGATTGAGATTAATTGAGTGATTAAATATAAATGCAAACATGAAGAAAAACATAGAAATTAAAAATTGCTTGAATGTTGAGGGAAAATAGGGGCACTTACTTGCTTCTCCTAGCTCTCAATGAAGACTTGAATGCTCCGATGCTCAATCAACAATCCAAACTCTGGGTAATCTCCAAAAAAAACATAAAACAAACCATGTTATTTAACCAACATGTGGATTTGCATTCCAACCAAGCAAAATCAAGCTCTAGCTAATGAATCATGTAGAGGACCCTCAGCCAAATACAACTCCCCGGCAGCAGTGGCACCAAAGATGTTAACAGATTAACATGCTACCTCACAAGCACAAGAGAGAAGAAGAAGAGAGTGCATGCAAGGGTCAAATGTAATGATTTGCACTTGGCCAACCCTATTAGGGATAACTCCCCGATGTGGGGCTGTTAGGAGCTCACTCTACACTCTCTTTGTGTCATCCAAAGAGAGATCCAAGAAAGCTAGACACGAGCAAGAGGGAAGGAGCTATGGAGAGCTCAACCTCTACCTCCTCATGCCAATCATATGCAAGCAAGACAAGGTGGAGAGAAATTAGAAGGGAGTGAAGGAGAGAAGGGAGAGCAACACCATTCCTATTCACATGCACCAACAATCACAAGCAAGAGATCATCACAAGCAATCAAGCCACCATAAGGTCAACATAAAGAGAGAGGGAGAGAAAGAAAAGGTCAATTGAGACAAATGGGATTGTCCCTTTTCATATTTCATAAAATGTCGTATATAAATGATCTCATATTTACAATGTTCGGCCACCCAATTACAAATGGGGGCCTAAAACTAGTCTTCCTAGTTTATCTATCTCTACGTACATCAATTTCGTATGATCGGCATTACATAAGCCATAAGCTAAGTCATCCCACGTCTCATTTACAATTGGTTCTTAGCGTGGTTACAAAAAGATGAATTTCAAAGAGTATAGTAGTAGCTACGCGAAAGGTCATGTTAACCAGAGTGGTGAACATTGTTGCATGAAAAGCAGACCCATTAGGCATGGAACATAATATAGTCTACCAAAGAGGTGTAACACACGTATATGTATTGCATGAGGTAGAACAACCATGAGTGGTCTCTCTGCTGTAAGATATATCAAGCAAGTACATCCACATGATGCCCCATGGATTCCAAACTGGTGATGGCGCATTTGATTGACTGCATCCTTTAAAAAAAAACTTTTTTACATGTGTCCAATACAACAACATGTGTAGCATTCTTTCAATTTTTTTTAAAAAGGGCTTTAATCTTTCAAAAGGGTGATGTGAGATCTCAAATCTTGGATATGTTACCTTGAATCTTAGGAAAAGTTCAACTTGCAATATCCATATATGACTTAAAGCCCTTGAAAACCATAAAATGAATAGAAAGTCACATCTTCAACACAACTCAAGTTGAAAACATAAATAGAAATATGCATGTACTAACTACTTCTCACTAGATGCCAATAGATAGTTTTCTCACCTGAGGCTCATCCCCAAGAAGATGAATTGGATGCTTCACATATAGAGATCCAGCCAATCTTTCTTCAACAAACATCTTTCTTGTTGGGGGAGACCCTTGTCTCACTTGACCAAAAATAAAATACAAGGTCCTTGATTTCTTGAGTGATATGGGTGTTGCATCCATGTTTTTGGCATCTTGATGAAGGAATTAATCCATATTCATCAATTAATAACTGAGATTTTTCCAAATACAAATTTCTCATATGGACCCCTAAAACCTTTGCAACTTGTGGAAGACTCATGTCATATGCTTCACTACCTTCATAGAGAATACATATGTTCCATGTATGCTCTAATATGCATACAAACAACATGTAAAGCTCCAATAATATGTATGCTTAGAGAATACATGAGAGGCTTCTATGCCTAAGCATTGACTCTACTTTATGATTGTAGGTCATCTTTGTTTTAGTCTAATTCTTGAGCCTTCCTACCGCGGCACGATCTCAACCTTAAACACTTTCTATTAATGGTACACTATTGTGCCCAATAGCTGAGAGTGCTTAATCTGACCACCTACCATGTCGTGATGAGCACCACCTCAGTGCGCTGCATGTGTGAAGATGGCAGGCTATTACCACCAGACTAGACATTGCCAAGATCAAGAAGACCGAGCTTAAAATGATGGTGCAAGGCGATGAGCGAGGGCGCTAGCTGAAGGTTGCAGAAGTGCATATAGTGGACAACTAGTGATGTGAAACATACTATGGTCATAGTTCTTACCTTGTGTCAAGCAGCTGCTCTATAGTGAACTTGTGTCAAGCAGCTGTTCTGTAGTGAACTTGTACTGATCCTAGAAGTAATACATTTATCAAAGAGCAATGTTGCTGCTCACTTTATCTCTGTGTCCTCTCTACACTACTGTGTTGCATCGGAATGATGTGTCTCTATTTTAAGAAACATGTTGTGTGCCCACGAGAGAGAGAGAGAGAGAGAGAGAGAGAGAGAGAGAGAGTGAGAAAGTCACTTAGCAGAGTGAGAGCAGAGTGTGAGTACCACAACTACGTCGAGAATCTTCCCTTTTTGGAAAATTGTAGCAAAACAGAAAAATCTTCACTGAGTAGCATTTTGTATCTTCAAGCAAAGGAAATCTTGAAAAAGAAAGTTATGGTTTCAATCTTGTTAGAAATAAATCCCCAAAACAAGTCCAAGGAAGCCATAACATGGAGGGGATTTTCTAGGAAAGTCAGTGTGCGTGTTCAACACACAATCCAACTAGGAAAAAAGGATTTAGGCATGCCTTTTGCATGATTGTGAACCTAAGAATGGAGAAAAGTAATGCCTTCCAAGGAACCCTCTAGGAAGCTCGTTGGGAGTGTCTCGCACCATTCCAACTAGGAGGATAGTGTGGAAACTTCTTCTACAACACCACATGAGCAAGAGGGAGTTTCATGTTTCAAACATAATTTGGACCAAGAAAAGGAGTGCCAAGAGCTAGAATCTGTTCACAGTCTAGGTCTAGGAAGCCTAAGAAGGGTGGAGAAACAAAATCCGAACGAACAACCACAACAACAAAATCCTCGAAAAATGTTCAAGGGAGCCATGGCATCATTAGCCAAAAATTTCCCGCTAATCTCAGGAGAGAAAGGGCAAGATGCAAATCTTCATGTAAGGAGGTTTGAGCAATACTGGAAAGTGGCCAAACCTTGGGATGTGGAAGAGCTAGAGCTAAGTGAAATCCACAAAGATGTTTTCATGAACCCCTTCAAAGACAGAGTCAAAAAGTGGGTATCAAGATACCAAGACAACCATTTCCAGAGTTATGAAGAGGTCATGAGTTCTTTTCTAGGGAGATTCTGCAAAATAAGGTTTGCAACTCAACTCTATGATCAAATGAGAGAACTTTGATAGGAAGATATGGATGTAAAAGCCTATGCAGCAAAACTACTAAGCTTGAGGCAGAGAGTGGTGGAACATACCCGACCCTCAATGCAAATAGTTGTAGATTAGTTTGTCCAAGGGCTTGAGTCGGACATCCACATAGCAGTCTCATCACACGAAGTAATCCAAAACTGAAGAGGAGTTTGAGGAACTAGTCGAGCTAGCCAAAATGGTAGAAAAAAGAAGGCAAGAAAGAAGACAAAAGAGGAAGCCCAAGATAAGTGTCACAACTAAGGAGGATGATTCAAGCGATACCTCATAGGACACTCTAGTGATGACAGTGAAGAAAAGTAAGGACCAAAAAAAAAAATCGCGAAGGCAAAAATGAGCCCTAGAGAACTTATGATGTAGGTGAAGCAGCTGAAAGAGAAGAAAAAGAGCAAAACCTCAAGAAGAACAAGCCAAGGACATGTTGGTGGATCTACCACCTTTGCATGCTACTATTGCCAAATAGCCTAGCCACACCAAGGCGGAATGTGCCATGAAGAAAAAGCATGATGTGAAGAGAGACACACAAAATTGATGCAACTCAAAGAAAATACGCCAAGTGCCAACATGATGTAGTTGGATGACATACATACAGAGATTCAAGACATCTTAGCAGCCACAAGGGCTAAAGCTAATGAATTTGGTGTAGTACTAACTCGTGTAGATAATCCGAACTCACCTAAAGCCCACAAGAAGGCAGCTCTGGAATGGGACTAGCAAGAGAAGGTGAGGATTCAAACCAGTAAGGAAATACAAAGAAGCAAGGCAAGCAGAAGGAGGATAGCTCATGTGAAGTCATTGTCGTAGATCTTCTGGAAGCAAGCAAAAATCTACACAAGATGTGCGCAGAGCACAACAATGAAATATGCTTGGAAGAAATTAAGAAGGATGTTGATTGGCTGCAAACCAATGTAGTATGAATGCTACTAGACAAACAGGTTCTATTAAGACAAGTGTTGGATTTTTGCCCAAGATTCAAGGCTAAAATCTTGATAGCAGGCATTGAAGGACTGAGCAAAGAATTGAAACACTCAGAAGAAGAAGAAACCTTGATATGCAGTAGAATGCAAGTTGAGAAACCCCACCCCCCGCATCTAGAGATGATGAAGTGGCCAATGTCACAATCCAGCTGAACAATGATGAAGTGGCCAATGTCACAATCCAGCTGAATAATGTGCTCATCAATGATGTAGTATTTGATGGTGGATCCGAAGTAAACATCATTATGGAGGAAACTGCAGTAGGATTAGGTCTCCAATGGGAACCCATTCCATTCAATATAAGAATGGTGGAAGATAATAGAATGGTGGTTCCTAAGGGAATTGTCAAAAATGTCTAAATGAAAATCAAACAAGTAGACTTTAAGGTAAACCTAGTGGTCATAACCACTAAAAACCACTTTGGGTCTTACCAGGTGTTATTGGTGGGAAGACCCTGGTGGAGACATAGCAAACTGAAGCAGGGCTAGGGTAAAAACAGAATTTCCATCAGAAAAGGGAAGTGAAAAGTCCATGTGAACTTTTTGGTGTAAGGGGATCAATAAAACATGCTCAAAGGCCAGTTCATGTGGAAACATTCAATATACTAGAAGGCTTTGATGATGATGAAGAGGACAGAATACTCCGCAAACATCCCGACCTGGTGCCCTTGTACATGTTATATGTAGATGAAGTGATGGGGCACTATGTTGCAGAAGCAAAACAGAGAAAAGTGGAAGAAGCAGCCAAAGAAATAAAGGAAAAAGAATTAAATTTCACAAAACCAGAGGGCTCAAGGAGAGAAAAACTAAGCAAAACCATGTAGGAGAAATCCTCGGAAGAGGTTGAATGGGCCCAGAATCTAGAGCAAGGGGAACAAATGCAAGAGATCCACGATTGGGTGCAGAAGAAAAAAAAACGAGAAGAGAAATGCTACAAAAGTAAGCCCAAACAGACTACAAGAGGTGAATCTGGGAAATAAAAAAGAAGAAAATCCAATGAAGATTAGTTTGGAACTGGAAGAAGAAGAATTCAAGCAAGATTTTGTGTCCTTACTACTGAAATATATACCTAGATGTCCTTACTTCAAGGTCGTATGAGGACATGGAGGGTGCATTGACCCTAAATTCTTCCATCACAGCATCAATTTAAGCGAAGGGGCCATACCAGTTAGACAGTAGAGGTACAGAATGAACCCTAAGTACGCTAAACAAGTCAAAGAAGAAATTGATAGACTGCTAAGAGTAGGTTTAATTGTGCTAGTAGAGAAAACTGCTTAGATATCCCTAATTATGGTAGTCCCCAAAAAAAACATGCAAATTAGAATCTGTGGACTACCGCAACAAGTTGAATGCCACAACTACCTCGGATCCCTTCCCACTTCCATTTACGGACTCTTTGCTGGGATGAGGTGGCTAGGAAGGAAATGTGCTCATTTCTAGATGGAAATGTACTCATTCAGGTAAAAATGGCACTAGAAGATAGGAAGAAAATAGCCTTCATCATTGAATGGGATGTCTTCGTGTGACGATTGTCATGATGTTCGGCTTGAAAAATGCATCAGCTACTTTTCAGAGAATGGTGCAAGATATTTTCTATGATTACTTTGAGAGAATTCATGAAAGCTTTTGTGGATGCCTTAACTGTATCTGGAGATAAGGCAAAACACATCTATCATTTAAGGCTGTGTCTAGAGAGATGTAGAGATACAAGGCTCAAGCTAAATCCAACCAAGTGCGCACCCACAGTAAGACCAGTAACATTGTTAGGACACATAGTGTCAACCCAAGGATTGGCCATAGATCCTGCTAAAGTGGAGGCCATATCTAGAATTTCTGTCCAAAGATGGACTGCATGTGTCCAGCCAAGTCTCCATTTGGTTATTCTACACAACACATAAGGGAGTGTTCAAATTTTTTTAAAAATTTAATGCAAGTTGAACGAAGAATGCTAGTATGTACAGGCATGACGGAAATAGAGCTAATAGATTCGATAGATGAATTGCCAAAAAGTAGCTTTTGTAGCACGATAGCTCTTTCAAAAATGAGTTTGCTTTTGGATGTAACATTAAGCAAATTGTTTTTGGGGTGTTGACGTATGGCACAGATTCCTTTTTGTTGGACTCTTTTTGGTACCCATTTCAGAGTACGTGCAAGAGATTGAAGTTTAGTCGGAGGTGAGATTATAGCGATAGGCATAGGAAATGCATTGGGACAAATAGGAGGAGGTGTGAATGGAGATGTCAAGAAACTAGAGAGATTCCTTGGTAAGGTTAAGTGGCTTGTTAGATTTTTAAAATATTTAGTACATGTGGCCAGCCCATTGTATGCCCTTACCAAGAAAGGTGCAAAGTATGAATTAAATCTAGAGTGTCAAAAAACATTCTAATCGCTAAAGAGAATGGTGTCAACTACACCAATGGTGACCACCCTAGATTGGAATGAAATATTCCATATATATGTAGATGCTTTAGAAAAAGCAGTGGGCAGTGCACTAATGCAAGACAAGCAAGTGGGGTATATGCAACCTATTCACTATGAAGCAAAGCCCTCACAAGGGCAGAAAGAAACTACAGCACAATAGAGCGGGAAGCTCTCTCAAAATGATATATGCTGTGAACAAGTTCTGACACTACCTTTTGGGGGGAACAAATTTGTTTTCCATGTGGAACATCAAGCCTTGATTTATCTGGTCAACAAAGCTTTTCTGGTGGGGAAGATGGCAAGGTGGATGCTCTTTCTTCAAGAATTTGAGTTCACCATCCAGCACACGCCCAGAAAAGAAAATGCAGTGTGGCAGACTTTCTGTCCAGACTAGATTCTGGAGAACTGGCTCTAGAGATTGAGTGGATGACCAACTCTCGGATACCAACCTATTCAGAGTAGCAATCGTAGAAGCGGGAGAGAATTGGTAAAATTTTGGAGCTTGTAGTGCATCATGCACGATGGTTTCCGATGGATGGTGCGCTAGACACTAACATGAAGCCCAAGGTGGAGGAAGAGATCTTGAAGACATGCAACATGCACCAGGTGAAGGATGTGGCAGATGAGACCCAAAGAGAACAATTTATCTTCTTCTTATAGAATGTGATATTCATGGAAAAGCCAGAGGACATGTCAAACAAAAACTATAGGCTACTGAGAGTAGTAGAAGAAGGAGAGAAGATAAATTGGGCTACCATCTACAAGGAAAATTTGGCAAAACAAGCACCCACATGGGACATAAAAAACAGCGACGGGTGGTGCATGCACACTTAAGAGAAATAGCACAGGCTGCCAAGTCCGTAGATCTTAGGTCTAGAGAATCCAACGCGGAATGCCCACAGCACGAAGCTAAAGGATCCTCGAAGTCCACTAGAGTGATTGTCAGTTGATTCAAAGATGATGTGGATCATGAAGAGGAATGGCAAAAAATAGACCAGAAGGCTAGCAAAAAGAGAAAGCACAAAGTGGATGAAGACATGTTGCCAAACCCGAAAGAAGTAAAGAAATAGAAAGCAGAGGAAGAAAGGAAAAGGAAATTAGAGGAGAGACAAAAGAAGAGGAAGTTGGAAGAGGAGAAAAGGAAAAAGGAGGAAGAGAAAAAAAAGAGAGAAGGAGAACATTAGAAAAAGAGAGAAGAGGAAGAACAAAAGAGCAAGATGTCTACAAAGGCAGAGCTTCTTATAGCACCAAAAATTCGGCCTTGGGTGGCAACTTTGGCACAAAAAATGCAAGAGGGACCAAGCCACAACCCAAAGCTACCTGGAGAATTAGAGGTGCAACTTCCCACTCAGCCCATAGCTGAGCATGAACAAAGGACTGATGACTGTGGCCTAGAACATTCCTTCTCAAGCCATCACTTCACTGGATGAATATGAGTTAAAGGCCCAAAACACCATTCACCAGATGTGTGCCCTGAATCATCAAAAACATGGACTACTCACAAAAGCTACAGAAAAAGCCAAGGATTTGAAGAGAAAAGCCAAGATTTCCATGGTGGAAAAGGCCTTGGTCTAGCAAAAAGAGCTGAGTGAAGGGAATATCAAAACCCTCACCAACGAGAAAAATATGCTCCAGGCTCAAGTGGAAAGACTCAGGGAAAAATTGGCAAAATACCAAAAGCCAACCAAAGACTGGGGGCGACACCATCCAAGGGCTGAAAGAAGTGTTAGAGAGCAGTACAATGTTGGCAGTCGCCCAAACAGAGGTTCAAGCCTTGAAGAACAAGAAGGAAGAAGAGATATTGTGCCTTCCGCCTTGATGCTAAAGCAACAATTATAAAAATAGAAAAGGCCAGACTCAGCAAGGTGTGGGATCAAGCCTTGGAAGCACTGATTGAAATACACGAACAAATGTCTTGTAAAGCTCAAAATATCATTCATGACCTAGATGAATATGATGATGCATATAAGGAGCAGCAGCCACAACAGCAACAGCAGGGCAACAAAAGCAGCCCCTACAAGCCAAGGGTCTCCCAAGCCAAGCACTTCCCGGAAAGGAGAAACAAATAGAAAGTAAGGAGTAGAGTTGGGTGCAAGCCCTGAAGCCCACAACCTGGAAAGTAGCTCATTGGGAGAAGGAGGCTAAGAAGCTAGCAGAGAAAAATAAGAAATTACAGTAGGAATGTAGGATGCCACACCCTCCGAGGAATATGCAAAAATTTTGAGAGAAGCGTATGAAGAAAGAGATAAAGCAAAAACACAAGCAGAAGAATACAAGGGAAAATTCAAGAAAAGCACAAAATTTCAAATAGACATAATCAGTGAGCTGAATGCCCTTGAATCAGAAATGCAACATTGTCTGGAAAGCGAAGACCAACTTAGAAGAGAAAGGCCTGGAGACTAGGAAGAATACAAAATAGTCCTCTAGATATAGATAGAGGCAGGACCAATGGTGGAAAAGGTGCAGCAGACCGAAATAATGAGATTGTAGTGGAAATTGGAGCTGCGAGAAGCGAAAGAAGAGGTCGCCAGGCTATAAGTAGAAATCACCAAGGTGAAGGCCTTTCTCTTTCATTCTTCAATTTTTGCAGTAACTGTGAGTGCCTTGGTATATAGCACCATAGAGCATTTGGGAGTTTATCTTGTAGGTACAAGCAGCCATAGTGCTTAATACTTAAGCATATGGTATAGGCCAAAGATTCTCCCTCAATGTGTCAATAGCTCAAATGTTCTCCTTATATGTAGCTTCTCTCTGAGTCTTTGTTTTTACCGATACATTATTCATCTCCTTACGGTATAATTCCACACCATTGGGTGTTATGGAAGTTGTATTTTTTATTTTTCCATTGTAGGTATGTATTGGAACTCTTTTCTTGTAACTTCTCATGCATAAGATCTTAAATATAAGCTCTTATGCAAAAGATTAACTTTATGCATAAGCTCTCATGCAAGAGAGCTTATACATTTAATGCTTTATGCATAAGAGCTTGAAGCTCTTAAGCACTATCTCTTAAAAAAGCTGGGGCAAACTGGAGTTGTGTGAAAACTCCGGAGTCCCCAGGTTTTTTTGCAGGTTTCTTATCCATATTGTTACAGGTCTTTACGCACCTGCTCGATTGTTGCTCAATTGTTCAAGTCAGTTCTATGCTAGAATTACTTATGGTTGGTTGTTGGTAACCTTGACCGCTTGATGTGCAAGTCAAAGCTTTTGTCCAAATTGGGCGCTGGATTACTATGCCACACAAATACTGATGTATTTTGTTCGGGATATGTAGCCCTTAATCAGGCAATAGATACGTACCAAGTGAGTCAATCTAACCTTTCTCGCATCTGAGGGACACCACACCAAGGAGGGCTAAGTTGTCCTTCCTTTGGGGACCAGGGAAACCGCTTTGCTCATTAGTAGCATTTTTAGCAGTGAAATATCACTAACCAACGAAATAACAGTGCCCAATAGTGATATTTCACTACTGAAAATGTTTCTAAGAGCGCTCTATCTACATCAAACATAGCAACATTTCTAGCACCAACGAAATGAGCTCAGTATTTACTAAGACCAATAGAAAAATTCTGCTAGAAATATTGCTATATTATCATTCTGTTGTAGTGTCTCTAGAACGTCTCTTATGAATCCTCCATCTATATGGATTTGCCTAAAAGTCAATATTAGATAAAATGGAAAAAATCCCTCAAAATGGGAATGTATTTAAAAAATTTATTTTGGCCATAACTTGAACTCCAAATTTGTCGGACAAAGTAGATCTAGATTCTACTTTTCAAGCTCTTTCCAATGATATGTCACCACATGAATATGTTTTGACAAACTTTTGGATGAGTTTACCATACCCCCACTTTTTTCATGGGAATGGGATTTTTCCCACTTTATCTAATATTGATTTCTAAGCAAAATCAACAAAAATGGTACGCTAGGATCCACCGGCAAGGAAAAATATAGTATGTGCAATGTATACAATTGAGGCTAGAGAGAAGATGTAAAGCAAGATAGAGAGAGAATTAATGCTAGAGAGAGAACTCTTGGGAGAAAATGATGAGGTGGGAGAGAAATGAGATTTGAATTACACATGCTATAGTATAACTCTAGTATTTAATGAAATTCTTATCGCTAACAATGTCATTTAGTGACACAATTCTAATGAAACTCCTAGAGTGACACTCAAAATGTTAAACATGAGTTTTTTAAAGTTTGGTAGCATAATCCTAATAGTGTCGTAAGAATGTCATTTTTATGACTCCCATAAATTATGTCGTTATTCCCCTGTCGATGGATCCTTATATGCCTTATAGTGTATGTGAAGAGTCTATACATGAGACTATATGCATAGATTATATTGCATAGCCTTATGCATAGGACTATATCCATAGATTCTATTGCATAGTCTTCTCCATAGGTTTTTTCGTCATGGTCTTTATGCATGTTGCCACACTAGGCAAAGACCATTATGATCATGATTTCTAAAATGAATCCATGGATGCACATAGTGTTCATGTATACTCATGTTTTTTTTTAGGTTTTTACGATTTTCCTGGAGCTCTCATCATTTCTAGTAAGAGACCTCCACCACTATGCTCTTCTCTATTGCATTGTGCTCGGGTAAACTTTTGTGCACTAGAGTATCTGCATAAGACTCTATGCAGAGGAGTCTTTTGTATAGTATTATGAATAGTACTATGTAAAGAGTATTATGCATAGAGTCTATCTGTAGTGTTTTGCATAGAGTTTATGCATAAGATTCTATGCATGGAGACTATTGTAGAGGCTTATGCAAAAGAGTACTATATATAAGAGTCTACGGAATAGTCTTATGCATGACTCTTTAGGTAAAATTTAGACTCAAAAAGAGCCCTCGAAGAAAGCCATGTTAGCTTTTTCTTTAAAAAAATGGGCCAATAGTCAAATTTTTGCAAATCAAATCAAAATTTATCAGAGATTATAGATTGGGAATGTACTCTTCAAGATCTTTTCAATAACGCCATGTCATCACCAATTTCGGAGCAATTTTTATATTCAAAAAGTTTCCAGATTGGTGATGCCATGGCATGTGTTATTGGAAAGATCTTGAAGAGTATATTCCCAATCTACAATCTTTGATAAATTTTCATTTGATTTAAAAAATTTTAAAGTCTTCTTTTGTATAGTATTATGAATAGTACTATGTAAAGAGTATTATGCATAGAGCCTATCTATAGTGTTTTGCATAGAGTTTATGCATAAGACTCTATGCACGGAGACTATTGTAGAGGCTTATGCAAAAGAGTACTATACATAAGAGTCTACTGAATAGTCTTATGCATAAGACTCTTTAGGTAAAATTTAGACTCAAAAAGAGCCCTCTAAGAAAGCCATGTTAGCTTTTTCTTTAAAAAAATGGGCCAATAGTCAAATTTTTGCAAATCAAATCAAAATTTATCAGAGATTATAGATTGGGAATGTACTCTTCAAGATCTTTTCAATAACGCCATGTCATCACCAATTTCGGAGCAATTTTCATATTCAAAAAGTTTCCAGATTGGTGATGCCATGGCATGTGTTATTGGAAAGATCTTGAAGAGTATATTCCCAATCTACAATCTTTGATAAATTTTGATTTGATTTAAAAAAAATTTAAAGTCTATCAACCCATTTTTTAAAGAAAAAGCTAAAATGACATTTCTTACATTGCCCTATTTGAGCCAAATTTTGCCTAATGCTATGCATAGAGTCTATTGCATAGCCCTATGTATAGAGTCTATGCATAGTCTTCTACTACATAGGATTCTATGCATAAATCTCTATGCACAGTCTTATGCATAAGACTCTATGCATAGAGTCTATTACAGTCTTTTGCATGAGACTCTAACCTTTGACTATGTAAAGATCTTTGCATAAGACTATATGTATACAATCTATTACAGAGTCAATGCATACAACTCTATGCGATAACCCTTATACATTCGACTTTATGTAGCCAATGTATTCATGTAATATGTAGTGCTTATGTATTCATTTCTGTATATTGCTTATGTATTCACTTCTATATATTGTTCACTCTATGTGATAACCCTTATTAATTCGAATTTGTGTAGCCAATGTATGCATGTAACATGTAGTGTTTTTGTATTCACTTCTATATATTCTTTTCCAAGTTTTTATAATATTCCTCTAGCTCTCTTCATTTTTTATAAGAGACCTCTTCAATCAAGATATTTGCAATATTGCCCTAGGGTGCTTTGGAAAAACTGTTTCAAAATATGTTTTTTCTTCAGATCTATGGAGTCGCTTCTTCCTAGACTCTGTTCTAGTAATCAACAAGATTACAAGTAGGATGAGATCCAAGACCGCCAAATAAAGACATAGAGTTGAGTAGAAAGTGGATACTAACGAGGATGGCGACGGTGATAGTGAGACATCAAAGGTCAAAAGTACGAAAATGTGATTAAAGAAGGTAAAAATAAGCCCGTGTATCTCGATGCATATGAATGAAGGAAGGCCAGGCTCAAGATATGTGACACCCTCACAACAAGTATAAGAAATAACTAGAGGCAACCTGAGCACATCTTGAAGGTTTAGAGGGTTCTCATCTTGGCAACAACAATGTCGAACACTTATGTGCATACCTCACATTTACTCCATGTGTGTATGCATAGCCTTATACCATATATGTGCTCAATTTTCTTTCATGAATGTGTGTAGAAGGAGGCAGCTAGTCATGCATATATGCAAGATAAGTACAACTATGCATTGAGGCACATAACATCTACATTGCTCGTCGAGAAGTTGGAGCAATAAGGGCATCAATTAATTAGGCCCATGTTGTCAACTATGTAAGTATAATGGTTTGATAATTAAGTTTGCATGTTATTTATGGTTTGGTAGCATGATGTAACTTATGGTTTGCTCATTAAGTTTTTAAGCATGCAACTATGGTTTGGTAGTATGTAGCTTACCATTTGCCTATATTTATGTAAAGGATTCCAGAAGAGGCTCACAATGACGTGGAAGGGGAAAGAGGAAATGGTGGGAATGATGATGAGTAGATAGGCTATTTTTGGAAAATTTTTATAAGAGCTCAATGATGCTCTGGCAGCAATATCAATGTAATCATATTTGTGTAGAAAAGTATATCTTTCTTTCGAACACCTTTCTTTCAGTATATCTCTCAAATATGAGTACCTAATGTAGTACCAATGGCAGAATGGGAATATGATAGACTAGGGCTAGGAGAGTTGCCAGCTCCACTCTATCCCATTCTTCTAGGGAAAAACAATTAGCATCGATATAAGCGTCGATTTTAACTCAATTCGATAATCAAGTCAGTATATTGCATAACGACACTTTTATCGATGCTCTTTTCAAGGCTTATACTGACATCTAATTTTCCTGATGCTTATATCAACATTCATGTATCGATGGATGGGAGAGAAAAAAGGAAAAGAAAATTCTAACTCTTGGGCATTTGTATGGGGTCATTCCTTTGTAGTGAAAGTATGGTGTTTGTGTGCATGCTTGAGTGTCTATGGAAAAGCTACAAAGAATGTGTGCAATTTGTCAATTAAAATGATTTTATTTTGGATTTAGTAAGTTACGAAGTATCAAGTCATTCAAATCTAGGGGACACACATGGACTACCAAATTGATATGTTTGTAATCTCTCTCTCTCTCTCTCTCTCTCTCTCTCTCTCTCTCTCTCTCTCACACACACACACACACACACACACACACACACACACACACAAAAAAAAATGATTTTAGTTTGGATTTAATATGTTATGAAGTGTCAAATCATTCAAATCTTGAGGACACCCATAATTGTTATGTTTGTAATCTCTCTCTCTCTCTCTCTCTCTCTCTCTCTCTCTCTCTCACACACACACACACACACACCACACAGAGCACATATATACACACGTGCATGCGCGTGGTGCGCGCGCACACACACACACACACAAGAATACACATGTACACACATGCGTGCACACGGATGCACACACACACACACACACACACACATGCATTTTAGGATTTTGCATATGCTATGAATATCATCTAATGTGAAGATGTAAAGTATGATGTATGTGTGCCTGTGCTTGAGTGTCTATGGAAAGGATCCAAAGAATCTTGGAATTTGTCAATGAATGTTATTTTATTTTGGATTCAGGACGTTCAAAAGTTACCAAATCATTCAGACCTTGGACAAATAAGTAAATGGGATGGAATGTTATCGTCTATTTGTACATTCCAAAGCTATCAAATCACTCTAACATTGAGCAAATAAGTAAACGATATAGAATGCTACTCGCACTTTAAAATGTTATGAATACACTTAGCATTGGATCTAATATATGTTCTTGGGGGCTGGCTAAAATAAACAAAAAGGAAAAGAGAAAAAGATGCTCTTCACAATGAATGTACATGCATTTCTTTTGCACAACCTCTCACATGGCCGGGGGAAAGGAAGAAAGCACAATATCTCTTTGATTTGGAAACGAAGACGCCTTTCCAATACCAGCTGAGGGCGGGCGCATACAACGAGGAAAAGAAGGCATACCATATACTGGTGTGGCGAGTGGCGAGGAATTTTGCCTCGTCGTCCTCTTCATTTCTTTTTTGTGAGAGAGTGTACAAGTGAAATCTCTGGGACCGAGACTAAAGGGAGAGAGAGAGAGAGAGGAGGGAGAGAGGTTGCTTTTCTTTTGGTGCAAGAGATTACAATGCTGTAGGTACTGAAACAAAAGGATGGCTTCAGTTTTAGGGTGCAACCTCTCTCTCTTTTTTTTTTCTTCTTTTGGCTGCATTATCAATGTTTTTTTTTTGGGGGGCGGGGGGGGGGGGGGGGGCAAAGGGCCTTGAAAAAGTGAAAGTGGCCTAATACTGGTGGGTGGGGGCTGCAGCTTTACATTGCATGCATGGTGATGGTAGTTGTTGTTCATGGTAGTGATAGTAGACTGTAGCGGTAGTAGAAGAAGAAGAAGAAGAAGAGGATGATGAAGGACTATATTGGTAGAAAGTGATGTTGTTGAGCTTTGGCTATACAACTTGCACCATTGTAGTCAGCGTGCGAATCACAATTCCCGAGGGAAGGTGATGTTACGTTTGACTGCAGGCTTTGTTCTGCCCTATAGAGAGAGAGAGAGAGAGAGAGAAAGAGAAGGAGGGAGGGAGGAATGGGGGGGGGCTCTACTACTGCTGCTGCTACTAGTAGAGATAGCACTGATGAATGAGATTTCCGAGATCAAAACGTCTAGATTTGGGAATCCTCTCTGTCGGGCTCGACAGTTTTTTGGGCTCTGGAGGCGACATAGCCACCGTAGATGTAAGAGATGAAGCCCCACATGGAGAGCAGCATGGCAATGCCTTTGAGTGCGGAGAATTTGTCGTGAAAGAAGATGACGGCAAGGATAGGCACGACGGGAAGCGTGGCAGTGAAGAAAACGCACGACATTAACGAGGACGTGAGAAAGATGATTCCGGCCGACCCTAAAAAAAAGAGTTGCCACCCAACCGCTGACCCAACCAGGGTTACGGAATAAACCCCAGAGCCTAGGTTAAACCTGGCCGCCTCCTCGTGTATGGCAGTGTAGTCCTTGTCTATCCACATGCCCACCATTGATATCACCGTGGCCACCACCGATATTGCCGTCTGCGCTTCCAGTACCACCACAAAACTGCTCCTCCCCACCACCTTCCTGTATATCAGCTCCATCAGAGGCAGCATCAGTGAATATATAGCTGCCCCCGCCACCGTCACCACAAATCCCAGAATATATTGCTTTTCCGTGGTTCCCTTCGGCCTGTCCGTCGCTGCATAAATGCCCAGCAATATTGCCCCCATTGTTATCGTCACCACTGAATTAACCACATACACCGTGATCTTCTGCCCCACCAGTGCATAGGCAAACAGTGCATTGAAGGCTAGCTGGCTTGAGCACAGCAGAGAGTTTGTAGACGCAGGCAAGTAGGAAAGGCCCCATGAGTAGAGCAGATTGTCAAAGGCTGTCACGCAACCCATTGCTACGTAGATGAGAGAGAGTTTTGGGGTGAGGGGTGTTGGGCGGACAGAAAACCACCAGTAGGAAAAGAAGAGGGGGACCAAATTCATCGGCCAGCCCACCGTCTGGGTCCAGGTGGAGAGCCAGCGATGAGTTCCTCCATGAATGAAATAGAGGCGCCCCAGTAAAGTACCAGAAGACATCCCCACAAGCAGCATCACGCAGCTCACCATTAACAAAACCCAGTGGGATAATTTCTTCCCAAAGTATAATCTCCGATCATCGGAGCTTATGTTTGTAGATGAATTTGTACTTATACTGCAATTCACTACCGCCGGCTGATCTTGTTGCACATTGAGCACTGCCTTCAAAGGATCTTCCAAGGACACCTTGATTGTTCCTCCTGCAAGAAGCAAACAAACACAGATTTTGAATTAGAAGATCCGTCAATCGTGCAAAGGTTCTTAAAATCTCCTTTAAATATGCAAAGCCTACGTATGTAGGTCAAGGCTACACGCAGTAAGCCAAATAACAGCAAAATATTAGTCTCCCTTAACGCAAAATAGAGCCTGAAGTTTTTTGTAGTACGCCCCTAATTACTTAAGCGGAGATCACCTTGATAATTTATGGTTGTACGTGGCTACGTCATTGGATGAATTTAGCAGGGCAGCATACAACGGACTGGAGTATTATAAGCACATAGCACAAAGTGGACCTTAGAATTGAGGTCTCAGTAGCTAGAGAGGGCACTTGCACAGAGCCTAACTGGTCTAAAAACCGCAGCAAGATAATAAATATATGGTATACACGCTACAATATATTAGGGGAGTTAAACTGTCATGCGAAAAACTTACCTTGCTCGGTAGCTCGAAAGACTTGCTTATCAATGCGAATGGAATCCAAAGGTTGCATCTCGGAGCTGAGGGAATTTGAGATAGCGCGTTCGTCGGGTGGTTACACTGAGTCAAGGAGTTGTGAAGGTGAGCTGATGAATTACTTGTTTGGGATAATGGAAGCTAAGGTATACAAGAGAAAGCTGGTTGTGGAGAGAGAAGAGACAGACAGAAAGAGAGAGAGATACACTTTGTGCCCCCCCCCTCTTGGCCCCTCTTTTATGCGAGAATTTTCCCCTCAGGCCATATTGCTTGCCTCCATTGGCCATCCTTGCTGGTGCCCCACACTCAAAGAGACGCCCCCACAGACTAAGCCATCCCCAGAAGCTCTTTCGTACCAGAATAATGACTCTTTTATGATCACAGGTCCCATCCCACTGGATAATTTCTCTTAACAAACAAACGCGCACACAGAGTACACACACACACACACACACACAAAGCCTCCCTAATAGGCCCCCTTTTCGACCTCTTGCTGTCTATATCACTTGGTCCAGATGCAGATTTTGAATGATCTCTTCTGAAAGCAACTACGATTTTCTAATGATATCACAAGCTACGTAATGACTCATGAGCAGAGGAATAGTTGCAAAAGAAAGTGATGCATCTACACACACTTCCTTGCGTGCAGAGCGTAGCAATGGTGTACATGTGTATGATTCAGCAATGTACCGATGTCGTAGGGAGCTGGAACAGCAATGGCGGGGCAGCAACAGCTAACAAAGGTTTTAAAGTGTGATGGCAGTTTGAACTTTGAGGCCACAGTCCAGCACGCTTGGGTCTAGGGAGAATGGGGCAACATAAAGGCCGAGGCAAGACACGCCAACTGCAACCTAGGCCAGACTTGTAGGTAGAGGCAGGACATTACAAGACCTGCTAGTCAAACTAAGAGACCTTTGCACTTCATGGGGATCACCCCAATGTTAAAGCATGCCTCTACCGTCTACGCATCGCCCAAGGTCCCAACGCTACTTCTACCTTGATCATATTCCCAACGCTATTATTACCTTGACAATAACCCCGTGAATCACAACTTTATCCCCTTCTTTGCAAAGGTAGACATAGGTAAAACATTTTGGGCCTTGTTAGGTAGTGGCGAAAGATTAAACTTTAGATATTCTTCACATGATTGTAAATTGTTCATTCTTTTCTCAAAGGAGGACATAGGTAATTAAACTTTTTGGGTCTTGTTGTGGTCAATGTTTAAAAAGAATCCACTTAAGATATTTGCCACATGAATGTAAATTGTTCTCAAAGGAGGAGGTCTATTTTATGTATTGATCTTTTCACTCTTAAAATGTAGTTAGTAATTCTCGTTCCTCTTCCTTTTTCCAATTAGCAGGACTATTTTATGTATCTTTTCACTCTTAAAATGTAGTTAGTATTTCTCTTTCCTCTTCCTTTTCCAATTAGCAGAAGTTTTGGCTAGCTTAAACACTGAAGGGAACCAAGGTAAATTCTCTCTTTATCTCTAAAAGTTTGGTCACCAAGAGGTTGATCACTTTAGGATTGCATCTAGGGAGAAAATGACTACCAAATCTAGGGGGCCATACAAGAGAACAAGGGAAGAGAGGAAAAATAAATATTGTCGGAGGGGCGAAAATAGCGAATCTTTAATAGAATATTATAGGTGGAACCTCACATTGAAAAAAAGTCATCTTATCATTTGTGTCTTGTCGTTTCCTTAGAGGTCACATGAGAAGATGTTCTTATTGATTGATGTGATCAAAACAGAATTCTTCAGAAAAGTGGAGGCAAACAATATTGTCCCTAGATCTGTTCACTCTTTCTTTTCCTAGCTAGTCATCTTCTTTAAATCCTTAAGCCATAAATCTGTCTATCATCTTTTTCTATGCAAATCTTTAAATTTTCTTTTTTAAAAACAATAGCACTCCATTTTTTCTTTTAGAACGGTGTTAGGATGCCTTATTCCAATCATATATTCTAGTTACCGTGATTGTTAGGAATGTCCTCTCCTTTTGTTTCAGGTATCTTCATATTAGCCACCCACCAATATCTAGAGCTTGAAACTAGTAGGTTTCTTTTCAAGATCTCCAAGGGACATGCTAGGTATACCTAGTAAGATAGTTGGCATTGAAATAGAGCCAATTGAAAAATAGTATTGTTACTAGTAGATATTTAGATATAAGCTAGGGTTGTACTACTTATATGAAGCACATTAAGCTTGGGATTGATATACTTTGCTCTATAATCATTCTTTTACGGAAAAGTCTCATAGAATCCACTAAGTACGTAAGGTGTTGGATGAGCATAATGTAAGGGTTTTCATGAATGTGTTTTCTTAAATAAATAGACCTATTGTTATTTGAAGGAAGAATAGCCCTTAACCATCTAAGCAAAGGGCTTATAATATGAGTCCCAAAAGTATGCACAATTGGTCAAAGATGAGTTAATATATAAGCTCTTCATTTTTATGGGATTTGTATATGACCGTGTTAGAAATCATTGCTCCACCCTTGTGATCATTGTCGAGTGACAAAGGGTGGAGCTCTCTTTTGTAAGCCCCCCTATTTGAGGAATAACTATTGTGTTGAGAACCCAAACACCCCACTTTAGACTCTTGATGTTAGACATGTGTGGCTAGATGATTAGGAGTATTCTTATGTAGACTTGGCATCATACCAAGTAGGATACATGTTAGTGCAAGCCAATTGGACACACTCTTGGGTAGAAAGAGATCTTCCTAGGACACTTTATCCTTGGATTGCAGGGCTTGTTTGGGTATGCCTAGATGGCCTCCAATGGGTCTAGCCCTCTATCGTAATATAGTATGGTTCCATTTGCACTAGTCATAGGGTGGCCACATTAGCGATCTACATACAACTAATTCCATAGTCTTCATTTCATATCAAGTGACATTCTTTGTCTAAAGGGTCACCTAGATCGCGCCATCAAATCTCCTTTTCGGAGCATATGGGTGGGTAAACACCATCAATTAAACCTTGGTGTACAACAAAAATATGACATTGTTCTCCATATCGCCATCAAATCTCCTTTTCGTAATTTGGCTCAGAATAGTTAAAAGGAAGGTGAGGAAGTGGAAATGGTTCTGAAAACTCCATTAACATGATGAATCATAAAGAGTTAAAGGATGTACATGGAACGTGAAAAGGATCAAAATCAAAAAGAAAAATATCATTTTTTGGGATTTAGTGAAGTCTTGGGACATCTATTTTAGCTGTTCAAGAACATAACCTTTTTGGCAAAATTTCAAGGATTAATTGCTTTAGGGAATGGGATATTTTTTATGGCGGCATTAATTCAGGCTTTAGTGGGGTTATGACTATAGTTAAGAGGGATCTCAGCCCTAGCATTATAGCTAATCATCCAGAGGGAAGAATTTTGATAGTAGAGATTATTGTAAATGGTGAGAGAATATGGATCATTAATGTTTATGGGGCTCACAATCATAAGGTTAGGAGTTGCATGGGGGATTGGATTGCTGGGGTAAATGTTCAAGTGCCTTGTGTTGTATCAGGAGACTTTAATATGGTAGAAAGACCGGTTGACATATGTGACCTGGTGGCACTGTTTTATTAGGAAAAGAAAAAGGGAAGTGGGAAGACCTTAGAAGGGGTTTAGGACTCAAGGATTATTGGTACCTTGGGACTAGAGAGATAAACCAGGGCATACATATTTTAGTCTTCAATATCTTTCCTCCCCATCAAGAATTGAAAGAGTTTTTTTTAGTCAACAGGCTTCTTGGGTGCCTCACACATTGAGGGTGACTGTAGATTGCAGCTCTACTTTATCTGACCATCTCCCTTTGAAGTTGGGTTGGTCTCATCTTGATGGGTTTGATATGGACCTATCTCATTTCCCCACTAGTAAATTGAGAGTGAATAATTTGCTTCTGACTCTCTTTTTGTGGAATATACGGAAGTGTCCATCAATAACTTAAAAAGGAGAAAGGGAGCTGAGGGTTCTTGGAAATAATTTGCCAATGAGATGCAAGGAGTCATTAGTTGAGGGTAAACAGAGAGATAAGGAAAGGAGAGGTGAGAAAAAAAATGGTATGCTCTGCTAGAGGATGTGCTCTCGAAGAGACAGACTGTTGGGCTAGATTCTGGTGATATCGAGCTGTATCTTAAGTGTCAAGCTAACATCAAAATGGGGGAAGATAAATGTTTTAGAGAACATGAGTATTGGACTAGAAAGAGTCTTTTCAATAATAAAAAGAAACCTGACAATAGGTTCTTTAAACTGTCTAGAAATAAAGGTGGCAGAGTGATGGGGGGTGCATTATGGATGAGGATGGCACTCCTATACATGAGTCCAAATCACTTGCTCTAAAATGGGTCAAGTTCTTGGGATCTAGATTGAGTGTGAAAGAAGACTTTTCCTTAAGGAGGTTCCAAGCTGAAAAGAGGTTGCTTGGTCTTCTTAATGGATTCTGATAAAGCTAAATGGTTAGAAAGAGATATTGAGATGGATGAGTGTTGGTGTGCTTTACTAAAACTGGGTAGGGAGAAGGCTCCTAGGTGGGATGGTCTTTCAGCTAAGTTTTTCATAACATTTTGGCCCTCATTAAAAGAGGTGGTGGCTAACATTTGTAAGAAAGCTTTCAAATTTGGTCTCTGGGACAAGGCCTTTAAAGAAGGATTGGTGAAACTCATTCCTAGACAGACTGCTTGCAAGAGGTTTGGGCATTGGAGGCCTATCACCTTACTAACTGTGATGTATAAAATTTTAGCCAAGGTGATTGCTCTCAGAATTACTCCTGTGTTGCAAGAGATCATCGCAAAAAAACAACACGGATTTATTAAAGGTAGGTCCATCTATGATAACATCTTTGCTGCTCTACTGGGTAGAGATGTGGCCATTAAAACTCAACAGAAATGTATTATGATGCAATTAGACCTTGAGAAAGCCTATGATAGGATACAGTGGTCATTTATTGCAAGAGTGATGGAAAGAATGGGGTTTGGTACCAGAATGGCCACTTGCATCTATACTCTCTCCTTGGGTGGATACTCAAAAGTACTCCTAAATGGAAGAATAGTAGGGGGCTTTAAAATCAACAAGTCAGTCAGACAAGGGTGCCCATTAGCCCCCTTACTGTTTGCTATTGCTTCTCATCCTTCAATCATATCACTAGAGCTGGCATGCAAGGAAGGGAAGATTACTGGCCTAAAACTCAAACACGGTGAGCAACTGGTTATTCAATGCATTGCTGATGATTCTTTGTTGTTCTTAAAAGCTGAGAACAGTAATGTGAATATGGCCTTGGAGATTGTTCAGGAGTTTGCTAATGCCTCAGGTTCTAAATGCAATATTCTAAAATCTAAGCTTGACAGAGGACAATGATTTTGATCTTCAGAGATGGGGATGTGAGGTAGTACAAAAGGGACACATTGTTAGACTTCTTGGGGTACCCTTTGGGGGGGGACTTACTAATGAACAGTTGGTCATGTGGGCCATAAATAGGTTTATGGAGAAATTGAAGAAGTGGGAAGGCTTGAAAGTACCCTTTCATATAAGAATTGATATATGCAACTTAGTGTTGAAGGCTTATGTTATGTTTCTATGTCCAGTGTTAAAATTTGAGAAGTGCCACTAGAAGGAGATTATAGGTCCTATCAAGGATTTCTTGTGGAGAAATGATGTAGGTAAGAAAAGAGTCCCTGCCTGATTGTCTTGGGAGAAGCTGTGCCCAAAAATGAAGGGAGCATTGGTATCATACGTCTGCCCACCCACTGTGACGCCGCTAGAAGGATTTTGATGTTACCTAGAATGCTATCTCAAGTCTCCACTTGGTTCTTGATGATAAGGGAGGTGGTGGAATTGGCTGAGGTACTGGCCAAAGGTAGATGGGGGAACTTAACTTGGATAGACAAATTGTTCTCACTTGCTTCTCTGAAAATTACATGCTCTGATTTCTGCAAAATGCTTTGCAACAGCTGGAAAGATAATTTGAGCCTTATGGTTTGGGATGGTGGAGGGAGAGTAACTGGGAACTCCATGCTCTCACTAGGGTTATGGTGGACTCACAAGTTTGACCCCCCCCTTTGCTGCTTTGGATACTGAAGTGGCTAAGAGTCTTAATAACAAAGGCATTAGACATCTGGCTGATTGTTGAGATAGAGATGCTCTTGGATGGAAAGAGTTAAATATATTAGCTATGGAGTTTCAGCTAACCAAAAAAGAGAAAGACTTGATGATGCAAGTGCTGGAGTTGCTGCACAGTGAGTTATGCTCCACAGCCACAGATATCTCAGTCTGGATCACGGTCTGGTCTTGGATCAATGGGGTCAAATTGAAGGATAGCAAAACCAAAGACATCTATGCACTTATGAGGAAGGGAGATGCTAATGTTATGTACTGTAACAAAATATGGAATGTAAAGTGGAGTGTTGCTAGCTGGAGAAAGAGATGGCACCTGATATGGAACTATTAGGTGCCTAGGATATTTCAGGTCTTTTTGTGGAAGGTTTGTATGTGGGCACTTCCCATTGGGTATAAATTGCATAAAAGAAACATGGTTAGTGGTATTTGCCCTAGATGCAGGTCTTCTATGGAAAGTGGTAAGCATGTGTTTTGGGACTGCCCTGCTTTAAGGAGCACCTAGGGTAAAATGACTAGGTGGATACATAAGGGCTTAAATATGCAAACCTTTTGGGAGGACTGGTTACTTGGGAAGTGGGCAATTAGTGATGAATTTAGTGGATTGGTTTTTAACATTGTCAGAGCTTGTCCTTTATGGGAAATGTGAACCAGTAGAAATGAAATTGTGTTCTTGACTACATGTACAAGATTGCAGGATTCTGAGTTGATGTATAAATGTATTTGCATGTGTTGGTCTATATGTAATGTAAATAAAATCTAGTCTGTGTGGAGCTAGATTTGTTGATTTCGAATTTACAGAGGAATATACCTTGATTATGTCCCTATTATCTTGGCGGCAGAGCTTCATGCATACTAGGGGTTTTTCCCTAATGTGGATTTGCTGGATGCAGGTGAGGTACTGGTTTAGAAAAGGCCTCCCAGATTTGGGCCCA
>NC_141046.1:78398428-78410928 GCF_041138505.1 Cibotium barometz | reverse complement strand
TGTGATGTGGCCATTGCATACACTTGTGCTTTGAGCATGTTCAGAATAGTGTTTAATGTACCTTTTCTTTGCTTTTGATGCTTATGAAAAAGTTTTTCCCATGATGAGTTTTCCAAGGATTTACCCCTTCCCCAAATGATGCCTTGAAGTGTAAAATGCTTGCCATTTGAGACGATCTTACCAATGAGCTTTGTGTTTTGCTTCATTTGCAGTGTCTAATCTTGTACAAGATTGTCGAATGTGCTCTAAATTTTCATGCAATGATGAGTTCAAGTTAATGCAAGTTATAAGATGCAAACTATGTGTTTAAAAAAAAGAACTACATGCGGTAAAAAATCAATTAAATTGAGTAATACAAGTGGATGAGATAGTTTTTAATGTAAGAGAGAGTTTCCCACAATGGATTTACACCCTAATTTTCTAATTTTGAACTCTGAATCAAGATTTTTTTTTCTTAAATGATTGCTAATGACAATGATTAAGTGCTATTCATAGTGATTGCTAATAATAATGATTAAGTGCTATTCATGGTGATTAGCATGGCTGAATATTGGAGGTTTCAATTGAGCTCAATGGTGAGAGATTTGATAGGTCTTTTGGAAATAGATTCTTCCTCTTGTGATGAGGAGATTTGGATGGAGTTGAAGAACCAGGTCAAACCTCCAAGAAATCGGATTTGCACAACTAGGGAGCTGGTTTTTTACTTTGTTTATGGCTATTTTGGCTTGAGATTTGAACTGTAGTCTCCTTGTAAGGTGGGGAACAAGTCTACAAAGGGGGCTAAGCCCAACTTAAAGCACACACAGCAATTGGAGAAAAAAACTAGTAAACGCAGTAGCATCAAAATCAGGCAAACGGTGATGTTTTACGAATCCCTCTAGTGGAAGTAAGCGCCTAGGAGTGATGGAGGCTCCCCCTTGAATGGATTGAGCAATGGCTAAGAAAATGAAGAGAATGATGAAGCTTGGAAAATAAGGGCCACAAGAGGGACACGAGGATAAGATTGAGATTAGTGGGTGATTAGATGATTAGTGAAGTATTTGAACTAATGTGAGTTGAGATTAATGATGTGGGGATAGGGAAGGCTCTGATACCATGTTGAAAATCATGGATACCATGTTCATGATTATGATGATTAGTTCTAATCCCAAGTTAATATGGTGATTAAGCTAATCTAAGGTGGATGATACCTAAGCTTAAACATGACGATTAACTGCTAAACTAATTAAGCTTAGACTCAAGCACCATTAGGTTACAAGATTGAGACTTGTACTTATAAAGAGGCTTAAGAGCTTGCTTTATATTTCATTGCTTGAAATGGCCCCCTTTTATATGAGGAGGTACACTATTAGGCTTGTACATCAATGTGGGATAATTCTCAACTCTTCTCTCTAGCTTACATGTCACCTCAAATCTCAACAGTATAGTCATGTTGCAATCAAAGTATATTATCCGAGGGGTGAGTTATAGTTGCATACCTTCATGATTCTGATTTGGGGGCTAGATGTTATGAAACCAGAGTGTTCACTAGTATCTTTTGCTTCCACCTTGGTGATTTATGTATTTCACGGATCAACAAGAATAGTGGCCACTTTGAGATATGAAGCTAAGTACTGGTTAGCTTTTAGAGCTATAGCTGAGTATGTTTAGCTTAGATACCTTATGATGGCTAACTTGCATGTTGGACACTCATCCTCCACTACCATATTCCATAGCAGTCAAAGTGCATTCATAGTTACAAGGAACATTGTGTTCCATGCTCACACTATTAAGCACAATATCATTATGTCAAGGAGAAACTCTATGTAAAAGAGACATTAGCTTGGTTTATTAATAAAAGACTTATATTAAAAATAGAAGGTATGTTTTTATGATTATAGGTACTTATTTTTTGCATGTTTTCCCTTTACAAGTAACATATTTTTCCTAAAAAGTGGGATAATGTTTACATATTTTTATAGAAAAAAAACATGTTTCTTTAAAAAATGAGGAACTTAAATCCCAACTCAATGTTGAACATGAAGTTGTGGGGCTAACTCAATGTTTGACTTTGAGTTGTGGGGTTATCAATGTTCAATGCAGTCTTATTGGTTTGGTGCTAAAATAGAAGGGAAACTTCATGACTAAAAATGGGGGGCTTATAAGGGGACTCAATGTTTTTCATTGAGTTGACCCAAGAGCAAAGCCTAAATAAGGTTGCCAAAGGTTTAAAGTGGAGGTTGCAAAAAAAGGAGGGGGGTTGATGAGGGGATGTGATGTTGTGCAAAATGCAAAAGAGGCCATCATGTTGTGCATCGAGCCAACTGAAAACAATTCAACTAAGGTTTAAATAGGGTTGCCCAAGGTAAAAAGATGTTGCAGAACCGATGATGGAGTTGATGATGGAGCTGAAAAAGGTGTACCATGCAAATCTTAAAGTGATACAAGGTTATGCTTGAGACATCAAATAGAGAAACGAAGAAATAGATATAAACATGTGTGTGTGTACACATGCACGTACACACGCATGCACGTACACACATGTGTGTGTCTGCACATGTACACATGCATGCACATAAACATGCACGTGTGTGTATGCACATGCACATGTATGTGTACACATGCATTACGTCCGTAAGTGCACACATGGCATGTCAAGCATGTGTGTGTGTGTGTACACTTTCACCATGTGAGTATAAATGTGTATGTGTATGGGGTTATGTGTGTGTGTGTGTGTGTGTGTGTGCTGTGTGCATGCGTGCATGCGTGCATGTGTGTCTGTCTGTGCACATAGGAGGGAGATCCTATGTGTGAGGTAGAGGTAACCCACATTGGGTAATCCTCTTGTAAATTATGTGTGTAAGTGTGAAAACACATACACATTAAATAATCCCCTTGTAAATTATGTATGTGAGTGTAAATTATGTATCTTGGTAACATCTAGCACTTCTTAAGAGCCACTAAATGGTAGTGTGGTAAAATATTTAAGGTTGTGTGAGCATACGCTATGTAATTTCTTCACATCCGATTTAATAAAGCACCAAAAAACCTTGGCAACTTCTTTCACATTTTAACACCATATTAGGGAGCCACCGAATGGTAGTGTGGTGATGTGTATGCATTGAAGGTATGTGGTTGTATAATGATCAATAAGTATTAGGCCATGCAACACATCTAGATATATGGCCTATAGTTATGGTTGCATATATCGGGTTGAACTGTGTTGACCACCTTATGTCATCAAGTCTAACTAGATCCAACCAACCACATCTTTTAGATCATGGGTAATATTAGACTACATAGTGAATAAAGGTCTTAGTGTAACTTTTAAAGTCATCTAAGATCATTGGAGTGCTTAAGCCTTTGCAACCTTTAGTCCTTAGTGAGATCAAATATGGCATTATCAGCTTGCACTTACATGTAGCCTCTATGTAACCTATTTTGATATGTGCCAAATCCATCCAAGCAATCTCATAATATCTTGTCGCAATCATGGCCCACCACCATCATGTGGTGACCAAATCAAGAAATGTTGTTGAGAATCCTACCTTCTTATAACAAAACAACTTATCACCATAAAAGGTATCTTACAAAATAGAGCTATCCAATATTTGCCAACAACTTCTCATCATAAAGGGTGTCTCAAAAACTAAACTAGCTAATATTTGAACAATTACATTGACCAACAAAAGTTGTGTACACGATTGACTCTTTAACTTATTTCCAACTTAGCTCTTTCTAAAGTAGTGCAATCCCCTACACCCGTTTCATCATAAAGAGATCTTGTATATCAAGTCTTGTTAATTAAATAAGATTAAATATGGAATTATCAGCTTACACTAACATGTAGCCTCTATGTAACCTATTTGCCAAAGCCATCCAAATAATGTCATTAGGTTAAACATGCCATGTGCAAGTGTAATATATCAATAGTAGGTGGGACATCTTAAGAATTGAAATCTTTGGTGTGTACGATCTTGGAAGAAGTTCACCTCTATAAGGTAGCTTACCCTATAAATGAGAAGGTAGTGGTTAACTTACACTATAAATGAGAAGAATAAAACTCAAACCATCATTGTGGGCAACTGGGTAATATTATTATTATTGCTAGGGAGAAACATTTGGTTTTTTTCTTGAAAAAGATTATCATGAAAAAGAAGTGTTTTTAGCTTACACTATAAATGAGAAGAAAAAACCATCATTGTCGATACTAGTAATAATATTCTTTAAGAGAAAGATTTGGATTCTTCAAAATATTCCATGAGAAATTAAAGGTGTGTTTTAATGCTTGTTAAATTAAAACTATTTATTCATGAGTAAAGGATTTTTCAAAAAGACCCAAAACATTGACTATTTTTAATGTGTTAAATTGAAACAAATTTTGAGGTATGAGTAATCAATGAAACAAAATAAAAAATTTCATTCTTTCAAAAATTTAATAATAGTTCAACGCTGCAAGTTATCACTTGATCATGGCAATTTTCTACAATTTTTACACAAGAGAACAAAGTCTTTAGATACAAAACATTGCTTGAAACTATATATTACATCATCTCTTTCCTCTTCAAATAAAGTAGATGAAGCATCTATCTTGGAGTTATACCTATCAAAGCTACTTGAAAAATCATTTTCTTTGTTTGAGCATATGTCTAATTTTTTGCAACCTTTGAACCTACAACCTCGTGCAAGATGTCACGATGTAAACTTAGACCTCAATTTACTAGGGTTTGATATTACATATTTAAGCTCTTTACCAAAAGATAAGGAAGATATGTCTTCTTTTTAGCATATGAGCAATTCTTCTCCCAAAAATCACCCCACCATGACCTTTATCATGGTGTTTCTTGCACCATAAGTTAGATTCCCTTGTTGCTAACTTTGGTGTCTTTGATAGGATCTTAGTACAAGGAGATATCTCTCACCACTCACTTACCTTTCAAACTAGAAATGAATGACCAGGTGAAAATAAAATAACTATTTAAAAATAATATCAAAGAAAATAAGAGCATGAAGCCTAAATACCACAAGGCAAAGCATTGGATGCAATCAACCCCCCCAAAAATGAGTGGCTCCACTTCATCCCAACACACGGGGTATTTTTTATATTTCTTCCAAATTAGCCCAAGAAGCCATAATTAGCTTTCCTTACAAAATCAAGCTTATAATTTAAAAAAATAACCATAGGGCTTACAACTTATGTTGCACAATGATCAATAATTACACTCACATATGCACAAAATATAGCGCGCCCTAACTATACAAAATTTGTTGCGGACATAATAACAAAATGTTGACACATTGTCAAATAAATGAAGTAACTCTACATGATACCGCAAATGATAAATATACCCTATGTAAAACCCTTCACCCATATAATGTCATCCTTAGTGCTCATCAATAATGCCTACCATGTTAGTTACATACAATCAATTAGACTAATCACAATCAATCCCAACATGACAACACATGATAGGCACAAACAAAAACACTAATAACACTAGGTGAGTAAATAACTTGAGATCACCTGCCACAATACCAATAACCATTAGGCGAAATATGGACTCTCATTTTTGCCCCTTAAGAATTTCCACACCTCCTCTCTCTAGAAAAATGGGCTCATGGTGAAACTTTTGCAAATCAAATCAAAAGTTGATGGAGATTGCACATTTGGAATCTACTCATCGAGACCTTTCCAATGATATATAGCATGATGGAAAATTTAGATTAACATCTCTGCCAACTTTTGACTTGATTTGCAAAAATTTGACCATGAGCCCATTTTTTTAGAGAGAGGAGGTGTGGAAATCCTTAAGGGAAAAAAATGAGAGTCCATATTTAGCCTAATGACTAGCATGGCCCCAATTTTCATACACTAATAACACTAGCTAGTTATATTTAATATTGAATCACCCATGATACCATCTACCATTACTAATAACATTATCATGGTCCCAAATACTAACACTGGCTCAATATACAACACGAAATCGCTCGTAATACCAATAACACTAGCACGGTCCAAATGTACATACACTAATAATGCTATCTTAATTTATAACATGGAATCACCAATAATACCCAATAACATAAGCATGACCCCAAATGTGTATACACCAATAAAACTACCCCGATAATATCAACTATCAACATGGTGCAATGGTATTTCAAGATCCTCCAATCTACCAACATGGTGCAATTGTATTTCAAGAGTCCCCAACTACCATAGAAGGATCGAGCTAGTTGTTAATTCTTCTCAATTGCATGTTTTCTTGTTTAAGGGATAAGGTTTAGAAAGTGTGAAAATATTGATAGGCATTCATTCAACATCTTCTATGGGATGGTCCTTGAAGGTCAAGAGATTCTTGATGTATATGTTTCCCATGCATGTGGTAGTGTGTCGATCATCAATGACTATGTTAGGCTCAAGTATTTCCTCATGACGGTTAATAATTAGAGGTGGATCTTCATAATGAGGATGTGAAGATAGTGATCCTATAAATGGTTTCAACAAACTCATTTGGAAAGAATGGTGAACGTGATAAAGTGATGGTAGATCTAATCAATATGCAAGGTCATTAATCTTTTTGACCCTAAATGGTATGTAGAACCTTGGTACCAATTTCATGAGACTGGATTCTTCTTCTCAACACTCTTGACATGTCTCTTTTGAATTCCTATAAGAGCATAGTCACCTTCTTAAAAGATATGGTTTTATGTTTCTTGTTTGCTTGTTTAGCATATGCTTCTTGAGACTTATGTTTACATTGGCATACTTGTTGAAATATGTTCTTGAATCTCAAGTAAACTCATCAAAAATCTCCAATTTATGAGAAAGGTAAGAGGTAGGAATGGTAAAGCCTTCCCATAAATAGTCACAAATGGTGCATGACCCATAGTAGCTGAATGAGGTGTATTGTTGTTGTAAGCAAATAGAACAAGGCAAATTTTTCTATCCCAAAGCTAGGTTGGATGAAACATGGTCTCTAAGTAAGTGATCTAGTATTATACTATTATTAACTTTGTTTGTCCATTAATGCAGTCAGGAAATCAAACAAAGTGCCTAAGTTCTCAAAGAGTGTAGTCCAAAAATTATTGTAAAACTAAGTGTAGCCCTAAGTGCTATGAAATCCAACTAATTGCCTAAGTTCTCAAAGAGTGTAGTCCAAAAATGATTGCAAGACTTGGAATCATACAAGATACAATGACTTGGGGTAAGAAGTTATGATGTAGAAAGATTTTATTGATAACAAAATGTGAAACCTTTTGAGTTCTGAATGTGTTTTGCATGGAATAAAATATGCTTTTTTACTAATAATTTATAAAGTGGTTCATTATAGTCTAGACTCACAATACTAGGGAAGCCTATGATGAAGCTCATTGATATCTTGGAATGTATAATGGTAATAGGCCTTGAGTGCTTATAGATCTTTTTCTTTGGACAAGTAGTATACTAATAAGCAACAAATCTAGCTACATTATTTTTCATTAGAGGCCAATAAAATTCTCAAGCCATATCATGTAATGTAGAGGATGTAATTTAGAGGAACCTAGTATAAGGTTTACATCTATGGAGGCCAATGCATCTCCTGTAAGAGAATCTATCTAAATGGTTGTGTGATGCATAATATTTTCTAGAAGAAAAGATATCCTTCAGTATGTGAGTATTCACTATTAGGAAACTGATTATTATCTTTCATTGAGTTCCAAGGCTCCAAAAATTCTGAATCATGCTCATATGTTTCCTTCATGGCTTGAAAGTGTAAACTCTCTATGGTGGACACGATTGATTCTTATCATCTACTTAGAGCATCAACCTAACATTTTTCTTTCTAATTTGATATTATATCATTGGCTAAAAACTTTGAATAAAAGATATTACCCATTTGATGTCTATCTGAAATCAAAGGTTAAGAAAGCAAGTGTCTAATACTCTATTGATCAATCTTGATTAGGAATCCAAAACCCATTCCTATAATAGTTGTATAATACTAAGAATGATCATAAATCATCTATATCGCAAGGTCTAGGCCAAGTGACAATTGACTCAATCTTCTTTGGATCCACTTAAATGCCCCTAGTCACTAAGTCTATGTGGCCCAAATTCTCAACTTTATCTTGAAAGAAACTACTCTTCTCAAGGTTGAGAGAATAATTGCTTCATATGTTCCTTAGATAGAGTTACCTTTTCCAAAAGAGAGAATACTAGCTTCAGATGTTCCTTAGATAGAGTTAGTTTTTTCAAAAGACAGAATACTAGCTTCAGATGTTCCTTACAATCTTCAATATTTTTGTTAAAGACTAGTATGCCATCAATCAATATGACCATAAAATCTTGTTTTGAAGGAATATGTGGTTTATCATCTACAACTAAAAGTCATAGGAGCATTGGTAAGTAAGTCCAAAGGGCATTACAAAAATCTCATAATATTAATGACCAAATTGAGTCTGAAACATAGTTTTATACACATCCTCCTTAGCCATTCTTATTTGATGATAGTCAGACTTAAGGTTAATTTACTAAATACCCTAGCCCCTCTAAATTTATCTAATAAAATAGATCAAATTCTAGGGATGTGTTGCTTATTCTTTACCATGATTTTGTATAAGGCTCTATAATCTATGTACACATACTATAAGGGTCATTCGTTTTCTTAACTAAAAGTACGGAAGCACCATAAGATGATTTGCTCTCTCTCTCTCTCTCTCTCTCTCTCTCTCTCTCTCTCTCTCTCTCTCTTAAATTTCTTCTACCTATTGATGTTGATTTGCTCTAGCACCATAAGATGATTTGCTCTCTCTCTCTCTCTCTTTCTCTCTCTCTCTCTCTCTCTCTCTCTTAAATTTCTTCTACCTATTGATGCTGATTTGCTCTAGCATGCCTATCAACTCAATAAGGTAATTTTCAAGGTGATGTGTTTACTAGGAGAATACTTAAGAGAACGCCAATCTTATTATCTTTGGGTCTAAAAATGTGGTATTCCAAGAAGTAATTCCTCTATAAGTTAATCTCCTTAACTTAAATAGGAGTGCTTATTGTGAGGGACCAATAGGTGTAGTCTCTATGGATATAACCTTGTTAGCCACCAACACCATATAAGTTTTTTGTCTCTTACGCAAACATTAGCCTAGGTGTGGTTAAGAACTAAGATCTTCTTTCATTTGACCCCTAGACACAAACCCTTATCATATTTACTCTTATTCCTTTTCATAGCCTCGATCTGGCTAGGAAAATGACTAAGATCTTCTTTCATTTGACCCCCGAGACACAAACCATTATTGTCTTTGCTAATCCACATAGTATGTGTCTCATAGTTAATCATGGGGTTATATGACATCTCTAATATGATGCCTACCCCCTGCAAAGGTGCTACTAGGAAATTTCTTTTCTCCTCATAAGGTTTAATGCAATATAGATCTATATCTTTCACAACCTTAGTCCAATTAGGCTTTATGCTAGTGAAAGCAACTTTAACCTTGTAATGTGAGTAAATAGACTCTACATTAAGAAGTTGCATAGTTCTTTCAAAAATGAAGTCATGTTGTCTGAATGGGATAAAATCAAGTATGCTACTAACCATCTAGTGGGAGAGTGCTTCTTTTTTATTGTGGAATGTCACCAAGAATAGTCATCACAAACCACAAACTTGAAAATGTTTAAAGAGCTGGACCAAAAAGAATTTTCTACCACCACAATACAAGGCTAAGACAAGTAGTGAGACAACTTACACCAATTGGATAAAATGTTTGGGCACTTGTGTTAATTGATTCTGGTAGACTCTTCTTTAATTTGCAAGCCACGGATAAGTTCTTTTAGAAGGAGAAAAAAAGAAAATTTATAGTAGGACTTAGACCTACTATTAAAGCCAAAGTAAATATGTTCCATTAGCTCTTCCTTAACCATGAATTGTGAGAGGAAAAATGGATTCCCAAAAGAGGCAAAGAATTCCAAACATCAAGTGACAAAACCCAAAAAATTAGGATTCTTTCTAAAGAAATTTGACAAAACACAAGGGTAACAATAACAACAACAAACCTAAGAGGGTTGACACTTCCAAAAAGCCCCACAAAGGGGACTCCAAGACAAGAAGACCATATTGCAACAGATTATCCAGACAAGAAGAAGACCAACATGGGAAAGTTGCATAAGATCGAGGATGAGGAGGAGGATGGTTCATTCAAGCAACATGGTAACAATGATCATCAATATTTTGACTATGAAGGCAAAGTTTTCATTTAGGAATGAAAGGAACTAATAATGGTAAAGATATTACTATTCTACATGATGATGATGATGGTAAATTTTGCAAGCTAACAAGTCAGTAAGCCTGTAAGTTCACAAGAAAAAAGCATGTAAGTCCATAGTTTTGTAATCCTACGACTTGTATGTAGTTAGTCCACAAGCCTACAATCCTAAGCTCGTAAGTGTATAAGTCCAAAAGCTTCAAATTCAATAAGCCCACAATCTTGCATGCTAGTAAGTCTATAAGTTTAAAAGTTGCTAAGCTCAGAAGTCCACAAGCCCACAATCCTATAATCTGATAAGCTTGCAAGGTTGCAAGCCCATAACTTGATAAGTCAAAAAGGTGGTAAGCCTGCAATTATGCAAATCTACAAGGCCACACGTAGGCAGACCTATAGGCGTGATAAGGTGGTAAGCCTACAATTATGCAAACCTACAAGTCATTAAGTTCACAATCACGCAACCACAAGCGAAGAAGACAATAAGCTGACAAGTTAGTAAATCGGTAAGTTTGTAATAAGTCCAGTAAGCCAGTAAGTCCACAGGCACACAAGCCCGCAATTCCATAAGCGTGCAAGTCAGTAAGTCTACAAGCTCACAAGCCCATAAATTCCCGCAATTCCATAAGCGTGCCAGTCAGTGTAATAAGTCTACAAGCTCACAAGCCCATAAATTGATAAGCCGATAGGCCGATAACATAATTTTGTAAAACAACAAGATAGTTAGTCGACAAAGCATGCAAGCTCACAAGCCCATAAATTGATAAGCCGATAGGCCGATAACATAATTTTGTAAAACAACAAGATAGTTAGTCGACAAAGCATGCAAGCTGACAAGTTCATAAGCCACAAATGCAGTAAGTTGATAAGCTGGTAAGTTGGTAAGCTCACAAGTCCATAAGTTGATAAGTTAGTAAGCCAATAAGCTCGCAAGTATATAAGCCAATAAGCTAGTAAACAAGTCTACCTACAATTCTATAAGCTAGTAAGCCCACAATTGCACAAAATCGATAAGCCTACAAGCTCTTGTGAACCCACAAGCCAGAAAGCTGCAAAAGTCAATCAATAAAGTTATAACTACACAAACCAAAAATCTATGCCCAAGGATCTTATCCACATCTCTATGTAAAAGACTTTTATACATAGAGATCTATGTATAAGACTCTTATGCATATCTTGCTCTATGCATAATAACAGCTCTGAATAAATGGATGAGTTCTGGTAATGACATTTTGATGTAATATAGTCACATATTTTTTCATGGAGTAAATCAAATGGATGTATTTTCTTGATAGATTAAATCACATTTTTTCATGGAGTATAACAAATGTATGTATTTTTTTAATGTACTCTTTATCTAGAATAGAGGCTTATCATTTTCATTAATGTTATATCATCTCTAATTTAAATTCATAATTATGGGGTAGACTAAGAAACTTTAATTTTATAAATATGGGGTAAATTGGGGGAGTCCCCCAATTTACCTCAATTTTTTTATTTTCAAATTCGTTGCTATGTTCATTTCTATTGCTAATTTTACGGTTCTTTAAAATAGTACCAAGCCCGTAGCAATGAAACGTACCCCAAAATTTCATTACTTTGTTTGTTTTTATTTTCGCTGCTATTTTTGTTGTTGATTTATTGTAGTGCACAATGCAAATACTAGTGGGCCCATAACAACAAATGCATGATATAATTTTGGATTATTTTACATGTGGTTTTGCTACTATTTCCATTGCTAATAGGAACATTTCTTGTAGTGTTGTTGGAGTCACCTAATAAAAACCCCATACAACACGTGCATTCAAAACCCCCCATTCCTATGTATTGTTGTAGGTACTTAGAGACATATTTTGAGATAATAAAACTACTCTAGCTTTTCTACCAAAAAAATTTCAGTTTTTGAATAATAAGAAACATTGTGTAATGTTACTTTGCCATTGAAGGAAGCTGCTTTACAAAAGGAGACTTCATGGTCATGTTAGCATGATATAGTGGGTTGAAGCAGCTAAAAGGAGTCTAAAATTAACATTAGAAAAATCCAAGCTTAAGTTAAGAAAGTTATCTATATTTGGCTAGACTATAAAATATTATCTTGGTGAATACTCTTAAGAGGTAAGAATCTTGTGTACATGGATGCTTTAATCCATCAAAGTTAGCATGGAAGAAAACTACTTTGGGAATAATTTTCTATGAATGTTCATATGTAGAATAGTTTTTGTGAGATTTTTTCTACAAGCTTCTAAGACAAATCGGTGAGCTTTTATAGTTTTCATTATTTT
>NC_141046.1:78248428-78393428 GCF_041138505.1 Cibotium barometz | reverse complement strand
TCTTTACCATGTTTGTCTACATATAAGACAAAAGTTCCCATACATTTTGAAACGATTTCTCACTCCACCGAAGATAACTCAAGCATGGCTCATATCAACCCTAAATCAAACAGCGTGCCCCCCTTCTCCCCAACACACAAACACACATAAGCATGCATGTGTGTGTGTGTGTGCATGCACACACACACTCCTTCTTTACCATGTTTGTTTGCATATAAGAAAAAGTTCCCATACATTTTGAAACGATTTCTCACTCCACCGAAGATAACTCAAGCATGGCTTATATCAACCCTAAAATCAACCAACATGCCCCCTTCCCCCCAACACACAAACACACATAAGCATGCATCTATGCACACATACACACATGTGCACAAGTATGTGTGTGTTTGCATGCACACATGTGTACACACACACACACACACGCACTCTCATGTGCACAAGTATGTGTGTGTCTGCATGCACACATGTGCACGTGCATGCGCACGCACACACACACACACACATGCTCACATGTGCACAAGTATGTGTGTGTCTCCATGCACACATGTGTACACACACACACATGCTCACATGTGCACAAGTGTGTGTGTGTGTGTGTGTGTGTGTGTGTGTGTGTGTGTGTGTGCACGTGCGCACTCACGTATGTGCACATTGATGACCATGTGTATTGTTTTCTAAAAGAATTCACCTTTTATTCACTTATTTAAATAAGGAACGAAGAGCATGGTTGTTATAATTTGATTTCACCAGGTGGGGTAGATCTTATAAAGGGATAGAATATCTTAAAGATCTTAAATATAATTGACTAAGGTACTCAAGATGTCATTTACTCCTAAAAGACTTTACAAAGTTGGTGCATAGTAGTTATTACCAACGTAATCTTAGAAACAAGTGTGTTGTCTAACATGAAGCCATTCTTCAACTTGAAATTTGAAGTCAAGAGTACACTCTGTCTATCACCAGTAGTTGGTCCAAACCTCAAGGTTAACCATTTCTTGGTACAAACACCTTGATTTTTCATGTACCTCATCGCACCTAGTCATTGGATACATAGTTCCATGGTTCAAGAGCATTTGTACATAATAATTGACCTCCTAGAGAGCATGTATAATAAAATGTTAGTGTTGAACTCGTGCTAGAGTAAGTTCATGTCCACCATGTCAAGGATGTTATATAAAGCTATTTAGCCCACTATGTGTTGACCCACCATTTCAAATCCAAAACTAATTATATTCTTTCTTGCTTTTACAAGAAGTAAAACGTTTTTCTTAGCTCATCCCATCACTAAGGATCCATGGCACATGCTAACATGAACACTCGTGGATCATGTGTACTATATTCAAGAAGCTTTCATTTTTCTACACAGATCCTATATATCATAATTAGACTCTAGATTATGGTATTACAAGCATTCTCTCTCTCTCTCTCTCTCTCTCTCTCTCTCTCTCTCTCTCTCTCTCTCTCTCTCTCTCTCTCTCTCTCTTGTTCCTTTAACATTTAGAAGCTAACTTTATCTTGTGTTGGGGTGAATGCAAAATGACTAGGAAACAATTGGCAATGGCATCTTTATATGATGAAGGTGGTGCTTGTGATGCTGGAGTGGCACCCATAGCCTTGAGGCGATGTTCACATCACAATCATGGTGATGAGGTCCTTATGGGTTACAATGGAAAAAACACTCATGCGCATGACAACATAAAGAGAGTGATGGTGGAGTAGGGAAAAGGTGGCAATTGAGAAACCCTCCTCCTATCTATGGATTATGAACAGTTACATACGCCTTTCTTCAAATTCTGAGATAATGAAAAGTATGAAGTTTTTCACTTGTTGTTGAAATAAAATTTAACCTCTTATGTATATGATCATATTTTGTAAGTCCACAAGAAATAGAACCTTTTTTGTTGGATTCATGAATGGATTGGCTCCAATAAAATTTTGGTTATTCTCAATCTTAGCTCGTACTAAGTATAGGAAAGGAGAATACCCCTATTCTTACCTTAATTAGATTTAAAGGCACGATATTTTATCAAGGAACAAAGTCCATATGCAAGAGGGTGGAAAAAGAGCAGTAATGGAGTAGGGTGTAGGTAGAGGAAGGGCACCCAGGCTGCAAAGAGGACTTGGCTATTTGGGTATGCGAAAACATTATATACCATGTGCAATTACCGACGAAAACGTTATATACCATGTGCAATTACCTGCGAAATTTCAAAATTTATGTAAACCCATTTTGTGAATTTTGAGATGATAAGGAACGAAGAGCATGGTTGTTATAATTTGATTTCACCAATAGGTGGGGTAGAGCTTATAAAGGGATAGAATATCTTAAAGATCTTAAATATAATTGACTGAGGTACTCGAGATGGCATTTACTCCTAAAAGACTTTACAAAGTTGGTGCATAGTAGTTATTACCTACGTAATCTTAGAAACAAGCGTGTTGTCCAACATGAAGCCATTCTTTAACTTGAAATTTGAAGTCAAGAATAAACTCTGGCTATCGCCAGTAGTTGTTCCAAACCTCAAGGTTAACCATTTCTTGGTACAAACACCTTGATTTTTCATGTACCTCATCGCACCTAGTCATTGGATACATAGTTCCATGGTTCAAGAGCATTTGTACATAATAATTGACCTCCTAGAGAGCATGTATGATAAAATGTTAGTGTTGAACTCGTGCTAGAGCAAGTTCATGTCCACCATGTCAAGGATGTTATATAAAGCTATTTAGCCCACTATGTGTTGACCCACCATTTCAAATCCAAAACTAATTATATTCTTTCTTGCTTTTACAAGAAGTAAAACGTTTTTCTTAGCTCATCCCATCATTAAGGATCCATGCTACATGAACACTCGTGATCATGTGTACTATATTCAAGAAGCTTTCATTTTTCTACACAGATCCTATATATCATAAGTAGACTCTAGATTATGGTATTACAAGCATTCTCTCTCTCTCTCTCTCTCTCTCTCTCTCTCTCTCTCTCTCTCTCTCTCTCTCTCTCTCTCTTGTTCCTTTAACATTTAGAAGCTAACTTTATCTTGTGTTGGGGTGAATGCAAAATGACTAGGAAACAATTGGCAATGGCATCTTTATATGATGAAGGCGGTGCTTGTGGTGCTGGAGTGGCACCCATAGCCTTGAGGCGATGTTCACATCACAATCATGGTGATGAGGTCCTTATGGGTTACAATGGAAAAAACACTCATGCGCATGACAACATAAAGAGAGTGATGGTGGAGTAGGGAAAAGGTGGCAATTGAGAAACCCTCCTCTTGTCTATGGATTATGAATAGTTACATACCCCTTTCTTCAAATTCTGAGATAATGAAAAGTATGAAGTTTTTCACTTGTTGTTGAAATAAAATTTAACCTCTTATGTATATGAACATATTTTGTAAGTCCACAAGAAATAGAACCTTTTTTGTTGGATTCATGAATGGATTGGCTCTAATAAAATTTTGGTTGTTCTCAATCTTAGCTCGTACTAAGTATAGGAAAGGAGAATACCCCTATTCTTACCTTAATTAGATTTTAAGGCACGATATTTTATCAAGGAACAAAGTCCATGTGCAAGAGGGTGGAAAAAGAGCAGTAATGGAGTAGGGTGTAGAATATAGAGGAAGGGCACCCAGGCTGTAAGAGGACTTGGCTATTTGGGTATGCGAAAACATTATATACCATGTGCAATTACCAACAAAAACGTTATATACCATGTGCAATTACCTGCGAAATTTCAAAATTTATGTAAACCCATTTTGTGAATTTTGAGATGATAAAAGTGTCCATTTTCTATTCATTTATCACTTATTGAAATAGGAAACCCTTAATATATGTATACTTTTGTGTAGAAGCCCTTGTGTTTGAACTCATGTGTGACCTTAGAAGGGTATTTACACACACATCTCGAAAAGGGGGAGAATCTCTAGAAAAAGGGAAAGATGTCCCCCCACCCATTCTTATGGAGGGGTTGGGTATGTAAAGACCCTAAATTTGTGAACTGCGCTACTAAGAGAAGTAGTGCTCACATAACCCGATTTGTAGTGTAATTTTCATGGTTGAAATTTAGAAATCTCGGTTGAAATTTGAAGTTGCCTTTAATTTTAAGGGTTGAAATTCGAACAGTTTAGTTATAAATCCCGACATTTGTACGATTTCTAGTGATTTTCAAGCATAAATCCTGGTTAAGCCTACACATTGCCGTTAATTTTAAGGGTTGAAAAAAAAACTTTTTTTTTGGAGCAGTTAGAAGAAGGAGCATAGCCATACCCTCATGCTTTTGGTCCAAGTCCGGCTTATTCTCCATGGAATATTTTTTTTAAAATTCCAACGACGTAGAAAACGAGATTATCTATGGATTAAAGGCCTCAGGACCATCGTATACCTTTGGCGGTGGGCCGTGAGTTGTATGCTCTCATCTGCAGGGCAAAATTGCACGTGCAAATCTTTGCCCTTTATTCTAATCTATTCCTGCCGGCTCCGTCTGCAACTTGATTCCGCATGTCGAGTCAAGCTTTGGCGCATGGGTGGTGCCAGTCTGTAAGAGCGTCCTTCAGAAACGGGTGTGTCAGTTCGATCATCAATACTTTATCGAAAGCTTCACCACCCATTTATTAATCATCTCAGCCCTGCAAAAACCTGGTCACGTTGAAAAGTAGAAGAGATAGTCCAGACAAATCAATCTATTTGAGATCATTTTGGACACTTCAGCCAGCGCACAACCAACCAATAATTAGGTGAGGTAGAATATATAGATGCTTTTTCTTAGCAACGGATATTAGTAGTAGTACGTACGTAAGTGGAGTTTCCCGGCTGAAATTGCGGTTGGAATTAAAACATTGCCTTTAAAATTAATTTTAAAGCTTGCCAAAAAAAAATCCTATGGCGATTAGCCTCCGATTAGTGCGCTGAACGTGAAGGAATGTTTGGTCACCCCCTCTCTCTTCTTTCTGGTGCATGGCAATTACAAGAAATCCCCACGTGATTAACCGGACTCCCAAGTTCCTGCCCTGCCAACTTCGCTGACCGATTCGCTATAGATCCCTGGCTACAGATCGCCTCACATTTCAACTCATCAAAGACAAGTACCGCTCTTATAGAAGATACGATATCTAGTGTATCTTTCTTTACTTCTCCCTGTGCTCAAATGGTGGCATGTTGCCCTTACAACCATTGATGTGAACCGAGTATCTAGCACAGTTTCTAATACGATTTCTGCTTGATGCTCCAATGTGCTCCTCCCTCCTACTCCTTGATCTCGCATATGATATCCATTAGTCATTTCAAAAGACTACACCACCTCAACTTACCAAAGGCACTCTTAGTAGCATGTGCAATTGCTTTAGTACTCTTAGCAGCATGTGCAATTGCATTAGTACTCTTCAAACTATTATGCTTTTGGATTTAAATAAAAATGTATACTTATTTTATACTTGGCTCATGTGTTTTATGTAACACACCGAGGAAAAAAGCACACTCAGAACGATATAAAATAATATTAATATCTCTAGAAGGCCAAAACGTCCTATGAGACCCAATATATAATTGAAAAACCATGTCGATCTTGAGCTATAAGGCTATGGTCCTAAAAGTAAAACATACATAAAAACATCAATAACTAATAGTTCTTCAATGTTAATCATCAAGTATAATCACCATCGCTAAAAATGTAGTCCTCGGGTTACTTTCTCCTGCTCCCCTAAAATCCCTATAAGAACCTAAAAGGCCAACCCCTTGACCCTCTCAGTCCACCTTGGGCCGTTTGGACCAAGAACCCCAAAGTATAGGTAATTCACCTCTAGACCCTTTAAACTCCTACCCCAAAGTATAGGTAATTCACCTTGGGCCGTTTGGACCAAGAACCCCAAAGTATAGGTAATTCACCTCTAGACCCTTTAAACTCCTACTCCTTAAATTCTAGTAAGGAGTATAAGAACCCCTTCTCACCCTTAGGCCTTGTCCCAAAGACTTAGGTGCCCAAACCTCGTAAAACAACCCTTGACCCTACTCTCCCCCTAGGCATCAACCCTAGCTTTTAAAAGCTTCATGCATTACACCTAGTCTATTATTAGAGCATCACCCATTTAAGAACCCCTTCTAACCCTTAGGCCTTGTCCCAAGATTTAGGTGCCCAAACCTCGTAAAACAACCCTTGACCCTATTCTCCACCTAGGCATCAACCATGGCTTTTAAAACCTTCATGCATTGCACCCAATCCATTAGGGCATCACTCGTTTAAGAACCCCTCAGGCCTTGTCCCAAAGACTTAGGTGCCCAAACCTCGTAAAACAACCCTTGACCCTAGTCTCCACCTAAGCATCAACCCTAGCTTTTAAAACCTTCATGCATTGCACCCAATCCACTAGAACATCACTGGTTTAAGAATCCCTTCTAACCCTTACGCCTTGTCCCAAAGACTTAGGTGCCCAAACCTCATAAAATAGCCCTTGACCCTAGGCATCAACCCTAGCTTTTAAAGCCTTCATGCATTGCACCTAGTCCATTAGAATATCACCCGATCCTCCTAGACCATAGGTTAAACCCTAAACAACCTCTCAACCCTCCTAGGGAGGAGTCACACCTATGACAATTAGAAATTATTAAGATCCTTATCCTCACAAATCAGGATGACCCACCATCCCTAGTCAACCTTATAGACCGATTAAGCTCAGACTCTCATCAGGGACCCATTAGACTTTGCTGATCCATAGGATACTAATTTGTTAAGGAAACCCTACCCTAACGGGTCGTGGAAAGTTGTCTATCCACCGAGCTTGAGCTAGGCTCAAGAGCTCCACTGTAGCCGCTCATCATTGCCATCCTCCCGCACTCGTTGTCACCCCGAGGTGGTTGCTCTAATCCAACGGGTGATGCAATCTCTCTCGCTGTAGGATCTCCACAGAGAAGACGATCGCAGTGGTAGCCTTAATCACTCAAGCAAGAGGGAGAGAGGAAGCAAGAGGGAACAAGTGATTAGCATTAATCACTCCCAAATCGTAACCCTACGCACACACCACACATGCTAGATTAGAGTTGCAGGAGAGAGGAAGAGAGAGAACACTCCACTTCTATTACACAAAGGGGAGAATCCGTTATAAATAAGAGAAATTGGCTTTTATAGTTCCAAGCCTTTTCCCACTAGGCTGCTCGGGAGTAAGTGACCTGGGGGGCGCCCAAAACATAGTTACAAGGCTTTTCTCTATGGATTAGCCAACTGACCACCAAGATCCTCTTGTCTGTCCTTTGAAGATCAATACTTGGGAGCATCTTCAGGGCATTTTCTTCATCAAATGATGAAATTTATAATATAGTATCGGCACCCATTACATAAGTGTGCAGACATAGTTGTCATAGGAATGTGTTAACCAATATGTGGGTAATATACTCCCCTTCCTAAACTCGATCGCATCCTCGTGATTGGTGAGAGGTTGTCGAGGTATGCGAGGAAGTGCCACACTTTGTTGGTTCTCCTGTCTCTCTAGAAATGAGAGGGGTTGAGGGAGTTAGTAAGATGGAAAGAAGCTAGTGGAGTACAGGTGATTAAGTATCCAACTAGTCTGATAGACTCTAATAAATTTACATTCTTGTGTGTGCCCACTAGTATTCTTTATTTTGTTTGTGGTTTTTTTTCTTTTCATTTCTTTTTGTTGCCTTTGCGGCGGCAGGACATCCTCGTTAGAGGAGTCAGAGTACGTGAATGAGTAGACTCGCACGGAATACTTAATGACCAGTATCCAAATAGTAGGTGGTATTATTTAGGAAGAGTTAGTTTAAAAAATGGTGTTAATAAGCAATTTTTGTGGTGGAATTCCAGAGGGACAAGGAGGCAACGTGCATGGAAGTTGCTTGTGCTCGAAGATGCTGTATGTCGATGGCAATGTTCATGAATCTCTAGCATCTTTGGCAAGACACCATGATGGGTATCTTGGCTCCCGAGTATGTTGAGTTATCGGGTAGCGTTGTTCATGAAGCTCTAGTATCTTTGGCAAGACATCGTGATGGGTATCTTCGCTCCCGAGGATGTTAAGTTATTGGGTAGTGGTGTTCTCTCTTTTTATTTTGGTGCTTTGTCTTTTTTTTTAATGGGATCTCAGGGAACTGCAATCCTATGTTGATAGGAGAGGTAGTCGATGGTGAGGATTTAGAGATGTTGATGAGCATAAGAAGAAGTTATGGCAATGATGGATTGATTAGGCATGAAGCACAATTATTCGGGTGAAGCAAGGGTGATTAAGATGATCTAGGCAATGGGTCGTACCATTGACCAGGCTTGTGCCCACCATGGTATCCCCATCCATCGATGTACCTGGATAGTTGTGGATGATGAGGCTTCATGCAATGTGTGTGCATAGGACAGAGCCCAGTGAGAATCGCAAGTGATGTGCATGGGTGAGGGAGAAAGGTGTGCCTGTGGTCCCAATAATCACCTAGATCCTAATCACCTAGAGACTCCTTTTTTTTTAAAAATTAACATGTGTTTATTGGTCAACGAGGGTTTTGTATTGAGTGGCCCATTTGGCGAGATTTGTCAGCTTACCTTTGAGTTTATCTTTGAGTGGTTAGATAAGATCATCCATTTGCAGCACTGCCCCTGGTTTGGTGATGAAATCGAGGATTGAGGTGGAGCATCGTGGTCAAGGATTCGTTGGGAGAAAGGGCTAGGCAAATAGAGCTTTTGAGTGCCCATGGGTTGGGTGTGTGCAAGTCCATAGGATTTTGTTAAGGAAGAGGGGACTTGCTTGCTCTACGCTGGATCGCCAAACTAGCTTCTTCGTCGATTGGACAGGTATTGGCTTGGTTGGTGTGGTTTGGGCAAACTGTTGAGGATTAAGCCGTGGGAGCCAAATGATGGACTTCCCATCATGGAAGCCTTGAGAATCTAAGAGGCACGTGGACACCCATCGCTGCCACACGTGATGAAGGTCCATGGTTGTCGAGGCTTCTTGGTTTTTGGTCGACGAGGCTTTGAGCTAGGTGTGGGTTCTCGATGCTTAAGATAGTCTGTTGATTGTGGTTTTAGGAGCCACAAGTGTGTGTTTCCTTCATGGAAGCCTTGATCTTTGAGCACGTTGGTAGGTACCCAATGGTGGGTGGCATCGTTGTGCTAGGGGTGCCTAACCAGCAGTTCTGGGACCTTTTGTGATGCCTTCTTGGGTGTTTTTCCCATTTTGGATTAACAAACATGATCCTAAATTGAAGACATTAATAAGTGTCATGAAACGGTGCTATAAAAGTTGTACATTATGAGATATTAGCCACCCAAGGCCTAGTAAGTGAGTTTTGGGCGCCCAAGTGTGAATAATAGCTAAATGTATATAAGCATTTTCTCATAATGAAAAGACACAATCCCCTTTGTGCTATAGAGAGCTCTCCCTTGTGTCTTGAGAGAGATTGAAGGAGTAGAATTGTGCCTCTTTCATGCTTGTGTGAGAAAGTGAGAGAGAGAGAGAGTGATTGCCTTATGTGACGGTGTGAGCGACTCTACGGTGACAACGTGGAGGTGGAGCTTAGAGGTTAGAGTTGAACAAACTTGTGAGCTTGGAGGCCTCAAGGGACTCAAGTTCAAAGCATAGGTAAGTACCCTACAACAGTTGTGTGATCTATTGCTCATCCTTTAGGTGAATGTGTAGAGTTCCCTCTCTTGTGGTAGCCCATAACATTTTTGGTGCCGCCAGGGAAACACCTTTGTTTCTTTCATCCTCTTGGAGTTTCAACTCCCATTGCATAGGATTCATTATTGCCCTTGCATTCTAGTAGTGCATTGTGTGGAAAATGAATGGATAAGATATGAGAGGTAGTAAGAAATTTGTTGTGATGTTGTGTATGTTTGTGGTAGAGTGGTTTTAGGATAAAGCTTCAGTGTTTGTTCTTGTTAATTTTGATATTCGCATCATCGAACATGCCAATGTGAATGAGCAGGTTGGTGTTTAGTTTTCTTTCTTTTTTAAAAATTCATAAAATCAAAAACATAAGGGACCATTGACTGTGCCAAGAACTTGCATTTCATTCCTAAGGAGTGGCACAATCGATTTGGTGTCAATTGGATAAGTATTATGCACTCAAAATCATAAACTTTCGATGCGGGAAGTTCCACATGAAAGTGCAAAAAAATTATTCACACCATGAACCATTTCCTACAATTTCATGCCGCAAATCGCTCACGAAATCAGTGCCGCAATTAACGCCAAAAATCACAGGATTGCCTTGCCAAAAATAGAAAACCTTATCCTAACACCTCTAACACGTCTAACACCGCGAAGTCTGCCAAAAGTTTTGAGTACGTGAAAGTTCAGTAAAGCGTTCACGACATGAAACACTCTGAAGTTGTTCACAGCATGAAACCCTTACTGGTTCACGATGTGAACCCTTTTGAAATTGTTCACGGTGTGAAACCCTTACTGGTTAATGACGTGAAACATTCTCTGTAGATTCACGGGTTGGCCAAATCCAACGATTAGACAAACCAAGGCCAAAAGGTCAGTTAAGGAGGGCAGCCTATATCGACCCTCCCCAACCAGGTTTAGTGGTATCATTGATATCGCTCGGGGATTTTTTGGTCTCCAAACCAGTCATGATAAAGAAGTGCAATCTGCGGGCATGGGTCCGTCAACTAGCACTGGACTCGGTCCACGACAAGAAGTGCCATTCTAAACATCGAATTCCTGGCTGTCGAATATCGGCACCCCCTGAATAAGACGAGACATAGAAAGCGCGTCTAGGACAAGTCAAATATTCTTCCCCACCACTGAGGAATTGGAGTTAGTCCTCAAACGAAGTGAGGTGGAATGACAACTACGAGAATTGAGCTTAAGGAAACAAGAGCTCGATACTCGAAGGACGAGATTTGAGAAAAAGGAAACGGCAAGTTTTAACCCACTCCAGTCACGAGGAAAGGAACCAGACATAGTTATGGGTAGAAGTGAGGGAGAGAAGTGAGGGAGAGATTCCAAACTTGGAACCCATAAACAAGGAATCCAGAACAGAGGAAGAGTTTACTACCATAGAAGAGGAGGGTGACCTAGCAAGCATGGCAGGTGAAGTAGAGGATCGACTCTACACCAAAAAGGATATTGAGCAGATGATCAATCACCCTACGTTTGTACAAGACATGGAACTCCTAATTCTACAAAGACGTACGAAGGCGACTAATGGGGAGTCACTCCAACGTACCGCGGCGGTTGGACCATTCCATGGACCCGAAATACCTATAAGAGCCAATACAGGAAGGAAACGAGGTCTGGGGAGCAATTCCTCAAAGGCCTAGGATAGATCCAACCATGGACCTTAATGTAGCCACAAGGGTAGACCTACTAAATATGGCAGCAGAGAGATGGGTTGGGGAATGGTCAGAGAACTAGGCACTACTCTAGAATCTTGACCTTCCTAGATGAAACCACATATCATTTCAAAATTTGTCCAAAAGTTCTCTGGGGATGGGGATCCTATCCAACATGTAGAGATTTTTGAATCCACATGCGAAACCTGCGGGCCAGTCATCAGTGATGTGATAATGATACATGCCTTCTCACTGACCTTGGAAGGAAAAGCTCATCGGTGGTTCCGAACCCTTAAGCCTAAGGATAAGGTTAACTTCACAAGGCTAAAGAATGTTTTTGTGCCCAGTTTTGCCCAAAGTGGTGACAGATGGAGCCCTGTGGCACAATTACATAATATCAAACAAAAGGAAGATGAGTCGATAAGAGATTATGTTTCTCGTTTGAAGCACTTAAATTCGAGGTGCAAACTTCGGGAGAGGTTAACTGATCAGTTGTTGCCTTGTTTTCGGAGGGGGGTCATAGACCATAAAAATGCATGATTACCTAGTACTAACTTGACCTGCTACTCTTGATGTATGTTGCAAACTAGCAATCGAATATAAAGATAATATGTTAGAATTGCCGCAACTAGAAGATGTTAAAACATCTTCAGCAGCAAAACTATGACTTCGCGTGTCTCAAGAAGCCACCAAGAAATTGGAACTCAAAGCAAGCAAGTCGGAAACATGATGGTGGATGAGCTCAATAATGCAATATTAGAGAAATTGAAAGTCAAGGAAGGAAGAGAAACATTTGAGCATGTGCATAATCACCTTTACCCATGCAGGGAATTGGTGTGGTGCTCTATGTGCAGATTAAATCACACCACCACCGAGTGTCCACAGTTAAGAGCAAGGCCATTACTCTATTGTGCTCACTGTGTAAAATTAGAAAATCATGACACTTCAATGTGTAAATATCCAAGGTTTCAAAATGTTACACAACTACCAGCAGTTAGAGCCCCATTGGCTTTACCGGCACCACCTGTACAGATCACCACTACTGCTGGACAACCCAACTCTTTCTGCTTACCTAAGGGGATGTTCTAGGTATAAGACGCTTCACCTTTGTCGCTACCAAATTTACCACCACAACCACCATAGGCTAAGATCAATCAAGTATTGATCAAAGAGCCATCAGCAGAAGATGTTAACATGGTACGGGAAATAGAACTTAGCGGGGAGTACTACGAGGAAACGGCTACTACGTCTTGTAGAATAACACGTAAGTACTTGTGTTTTAAACCCCGGTACAATGGAAGGGCAAGGACATGAACTCAAATTTGAGACACTACAAGACAATGCTGCCATACACGCGTTTCATACACGCGATAAATTACGAACGCGTGTATGGTCGCGCTTGTATTTGAATAAAATCGGGCGCGTGTATTTTAGCATTTAACTTCGCGTGTATATTTGCATTTATCAACGCGTGTATAAACGCGTTTATATACACGCAGTAATACACGCATAAATACACGATAATATTCACGGGATAATACTCGCTATTATACACGGAAAAATACACGATAATATTCACGGGGTAATACTCGCTATCATACACGGAAAAATACACGCCACTGTACACGGATTAATACACGCATGGCAGAGAAAAACTGAAAAAAAACTGAATTCCTTAACAAAATTAAAAACTATTTTCCTTAAACCATCTCATAGTACATTACAGTATACATCATTACACAATCCCACTACATGCATTTACAACAATGAAATATATTCAAAAATAAATCATGCATATGAGATGATAGAAATGTCATCAATTTAGAACATACAGTGACGGATTGGTTAGGGTTCGATCTCATCTTCAATAAGATCCATCCTTGTCAAACGATCAACTTCAATATCCATTTGATCAATTGGTAAGGCTACGATTAAATTTATTCCACTATCGATATTCTGTACTCCATTGATAATGGTATCGATGTCCTGATCATCCTCATCATCATCACCATCATCCTCAATGGTAGGGTCATTCTCATGATCATGAGAAATGGCATGCTCATCCTCATTATCACGATCATCTCTTATTTCTTGATCATCGATCACAACATCTTCAATGGCATGTTCGACGTTATCTTCATTGCGGCTTGTTACATCCTCCATATGCTCCATATCAGTGAATGTATTATACATCACTTTGGAACGTGGTGCAATAGGGATGACGTACCACCATTTGATGTCATGCACCATTGGTAGATAGATAACCTACTCAAATACCCACAGTACAGTAATTAATTAGCATATCAAAAGTCAAGGGGTACGCGAGCTTAGATATATATGTACATGAAACACATTAGTAAAAAAATGCATACCTGCTCACATTGTTGTGGCAATACGAGCCTATCTTTCTTTGTTTGCCAGAACTTTGTAGAGTCAATAGTTACATATCCACTTGCATGGCGTTTTATCGTTGCATCAGGCCCTTTTTCCACCACGTTCATTTGCCATTTGACATCCAAAACATACACAAAGAAGCGACGAAAGTCAAGCCTAAATATGTCTTGGATTATGCCACAATAATCATCCATTTTTCCATTAGCTCCCTCAAAGCTACTAATGACACCGCAATCTTGTGTATTTCTCTTTTCATCAATTCTTTGTGTTCGAAAATGCTTGCCTTCACACCATATAGCATTGAACATAGTGCACTGGACCAAAATAGAAGCAATATTTGTGTAAGCAATGTGAATAAATATTAAAAGAAAATCACTTACAACTAATGCAAAACATTAGTTCTATGTACCTTTGACATGCATCCTCGTGCATACTCCCATTCTTCCGCCGTGATATGCAGCCCCTCGTCACTCTCTGCTCTCTCCATTTCCTCATGCAACCAATCAACATGGATATCATTCGGAAGTGTTGCTAGATGCTTAGGGTACGCCTTCCGAGAGCCATGTTGCCTCCGAAAGAGAGCTCTTTCTGCTTGCCTTTTTGTCTTTGCATCCTCATATCTTGTAACCCATCTGCTCATCACATCACTATTAAGGATACAAGTGAAATTGAGATCATCAATCAATGTTCTGTCAATTACTTTACTCTGTCCTTTTCCTTGAGGCACAATAGAGGTCATCCTCAAGTCCTCTTCATTGCTCCATAGTCGTGGCAAAGAGCTGTCCACCTGACCAAGAAATTCTGAAATATATACAAGAGACTCTTGTATCAACCAACCCTCGGCCATGCTTCCTTCAGGCCTTGCACTTTGCCTCACAAAGTCTTTTAAGGTCTTCATGAAGCGCTCTAGGAAGAACATCCAACGTGCATGCACAGTACCACATAAAGCAATTTCGTCCACTAAATGCACAATGAGATGTAGTTGACTTGTGAGAATGGTTCGCGGAAAAGTCTCCTCTACCAAACAAACCACCTCCACTGCCATAACACGCGCATCATCCAACGTGGCTGGATCAATTGCTTTGGAACTAACATATCTGAAAAATAAATAAATAGTACGTTATACCTCATGCACGTTCATTTTGCAAGGTATAATGAAGGGTGATCTGAGCATGGGTTTTACATACCTCACAAGCTCGCCCATCTTATAAATACATTTTTTCAAACTCTTATTCGCACAATGGTCGATGCTAGTAGGTAGTATGAACTGCGCACATAAGAGCACATTTATGGTTTATGGCATTACAAAATTTAATTTCAACGTACGTACAAGACTTGGAAAACACTTACTTGAAGCATCTTGTGCCAATCGTGGGACTTCAACCCATATAGTTGCTCAACGCCTCTTTTCTTAGTGGTTGTAAAGGCTCCCTTCAATGATCTCATGCATCCAGTGGGAGTACGCAAAGTGGTGATGGCCTGCTTTACCTGCTTCTCCTCTTTCTTTGATATAATCCATGGTGCAGGCGGAAGACGAACGTGCCCACCCACCTCTCGTGGCCAAGCTTGACGCATACGTCCTGCGACCCGCAAGTCCTCACGTACGCTAACATTGTCTCATTTACCAGTAATATGTTCCCAAATACCAGATCCCACATTCTTGAAGATGTGCATGGGATCAAGAAGATGGTTGATCTTAAGATGGGTCCAATATGGCAGCCGAAAAAAAATGGAGTACCTGCACAAGGGATTGCTCTATGTGACCTTTAATCCAATTAGAGACTACACAAAACAAGATTGAAAAAACATCACTATACCTGTTCATGCCATCTGGAGGAAGAATAGTTGTAGACTCCCAAATACGCTTCCAATCTTTTGCACGAAGTGTTTGTGGAGGAATGTTACTCTTACTAGCAACATATTTAGGATGATCTGAGGGGAGAAATCGATGATGATTATCGAATATAGTCTTACACAAACCATCAGCATACTCATGTACTAACGAAGGGCCACAAACAGGACATGCATGTTTACCCGATGTTTTCAAACCTGTTAAAATATAAATAAAAGTTAGAATAATAAAGTCAAACCGTCTAATTAATATATATAGCCAATAGTAATAGAGTAGGGAGGTAATTAGAATTCTTACCAGAACAATCGCTGTATCCTGGAAAGTCATGCATTGTCCACATCAACACTGCTTTTAAGTCGAAGTGTCGAGAGGAGGGAGGCCTACTAATGTCCACCACCGCAACACCTCTCCATAGTTCCTCCAACTCATCAATCAGTGGTTCAAGATAAACATCCATATGCTTGACTTTATGTTTCCCTGGAATTAGAAGGGATAACATAAGATGTCCCTTCTTGATCGCCATTGATGGTGGAAGGTTATAATTCACCAGCACAACTGGCCACACGCTGTACGCGGTGCTTTTGAAACCAAATGGATTCACTCCATCCATACCCAGGCCAAGTCTCAAGTTTCTGGGCTCTGTTTTAAAGCTGGGCCACTCATCTTCAATATGCTTCCAAGCAGGAGTGTCTGCGGGAATTCTCCACATGCCATCATCCGATCGATGTGAGGAATGCCATGACATGAGCTCTGCTATGGATTTGCACTTGAACATGTGTTTGATGCGAGGAATTATAGGAAAGTGTCGCAAGACTTTACGAGGTACATCAAAACTCTTCATATCTGTTCTGTACCTTGCTTCACCACAAGTGGGACATGTCAGAGCCTCCTTATGCGTCCCACGAAAGAGAATGCAATCATTGACGCATGCATGTATTTTATCATAATCCAGTCCTCCAAGAGATGTCACATAGCGCCTCGCTATGTCTCTTGAGGTGGGCAGTCTATTTTCCTTTGGAAGCATGTTTGACAATAGCCTGCATCCAATATCATCAATTATAATTAGTCTTAAATCCTAAACCTTAAACCACTAATTCAAATTTATAAGTTAGAATGCTTACTTCAACAATGCGTCAAGACTTGCATTGCTCCATCCATAAACTGTTTGTATATTAAGTAGTTCAAGGGAAGCACGTAAAACTGAGAATGTGCACCCGTCAAACACCGGTGTCGATGAAGCTTTATAAAGATGCTCTTGTTCCATATCATCGTCGTCCATACCTTTGGGATCATCCTTAAAAAGATTCCGCACCATATCATCAAGCACCTCCTCTTCCACAACTTCGTGGGGTGCAGGGCTATTGTCGTCCCTTTCCCACTCATCTCTGACATTAGATCCCGAAGCTCCAGCATCATCTCGTCGACGCTTTACGTGCTCTCGTCGCGCGTAGGGTACCATGTTAGGGTGTGGTACTGCATCCTGCTTCAATTTATCAAATTATATGTTACAACTCTATTAATTTAATTTGGATACCATGAGTCATTTGAATACCATCAATTTACATCTACTCACCTCTAAACCTGTTTGATTCCATTCTCCATACATGGAGATGTGATTCAAGGTAATTCGACGTGCTCGTACAATGCATCCTTGACATCGATTACACATACATTTGATCCGTTGTCCCAACCACACATCGCGATTACGATGACGCAGTGTCTCATCTTCCCCAGAACTGCTTGAAGAGGTTGATGACATCCTGTGTACAAACCAGAAAACACAAACTCATTATATATTTTTAATGAAAGCACAAAAACGCGTGTATTCACGCGGCTATCTCCTAAAACTTGCGTGTATAAACGCGGCTACTTCCTAAAAAACGCGTGTATTCACGCGGCTACTTCCTGCAAAACGCGTGTATAAACGCAGCTGAAATCCTGTACACGCGAAAATACCTGCGTTGATAAACGCGAACATAAACGCACCCATAAACGCGGCGGCATATTTAAACTAAAAATAGCCCGCCTTCCCCAAATATAGATTTTGAACTTAGAAATCAACAGTGCATGCGTTTTCGCCTATTTTCGCCTCTTCCAACAGCAAGGAGGGAGCAGAGAAAGGAGCACACACACGGGAGAAGGAGGGAGCAGAGAAGGAGCAGAGAGGACTCACTTTTTCAGAGGTGAGTCACTTTGTCCTGTGCCTTGTCTCTTTTGTCAGATTTGTTTACTTTGCTCTTTGCTCTTTGGGTTTGTCTTTTTGCACACGATTGGGTTGCTGCATCCTGACAGGGGCGACAATGGCTGGTCCTTTTATAAGGACATTCTGTTTTTTGTCGGGGGTCGGTCTTTTCGAGAAATTTTTTTCGCAGGTCGCGTGTACGAACGCGTGTAGGAGCGCGTGTAACCTGTCTGCAGAGTTTTTCCACGCGCATATACACGCGTTTTTTGCCGGGTATATACACGCGTTTTTTAACGGGTGTATACACGCGTTTCTGCAGACAGAAAACTGCGGCGTTTCAGATTTCATGGTTTGCAGGCATTTGACTTGTGTAATGACAATGTGTGAGTCAATGATGTACATGATGATGTTTGCTGCAGGTTCTTTATGGATATTCCAGGTTCTTCATCCGATCCATTTGCGTATAGCAATTGGTTGATGGAGATGATGAATCACTTTGGGCGCCAACCTGGTCCGGTTGAGCTTACAGAGTATATGTATGCTCATCCCCCTCCTTCCCTGCCTGGTGTCTATACCCCTACCGCGAGTATCCAGGGCACTCCAGTGCCGTCTATTCCTCCGAGTCCGACGAGACGGCATGCAGCTTCTCCTCTTCCACGTCCACCGAGGAGACATACCTCGTCCCAGACACACTCACGTACACCCTCACAGCCACCATCACGTGCTCCCTCAGAGCCACCGTCACGTCAGGGCTCACAGCCACCGTCACGTAGACAATCCCCCAGTCGTGACTCCACCCGCAGCAGTAGGAAGAGTGGGAGTGGAGGATGCGGCGGGTGCTTTGGTGGGGGAGGTGGGGGAGGTGGGGGAGGTAGTAGGGCACGGGATGAGAGAGGAGATAGAGGGAGAAGAGTTAGAGGAGACAGTTCGGAAGAGGAGGAGATGAGAGAGATGGAGAGAGTGGTTTGCTATGATGTGACGGATAGGGGCGGGATAGTGATGGATGCGAGGGGGAGGGAGGTAATGGAGTACATGCGTGGGGTAGTATCAAACTCATATAGAAATTGTTTTATTAAATTTAAAGATCAAAATAGCCGATTAGTTGGGGAGGTGATAGAGGCTGTACACAGTCGGTACCCCAATCCCCCACATGCTACATTCTCGGATGTATGGGGAAGGACGCGAATAAGGGAGATCTTAAGTAATAAAAGATCTCACCTTAAAAAACTCGCGTACGATGACCGGCTAAATGTAGCTGCGGGTGGCTATCCTGCCGAGAAACCTGCCACTGCGCACAAACGCGAGTGGAAGGAGGCAAAGAAACGAGCAGAGGGTGGCGTGAAGAGCAGGCAGCATGTGGAGGCACAACGGATCCAGATGGAGACCGTTGGATCTTCGCATTTCGGATCTGGCGGCGTCGAGTCATGGGAGGCAGAGTTCGTAAGTATCCTGTCACTTTATTTGATTGTTTACTTAATTCATTGATTCTATGAATTGTTTTAATCTTACAAATTGTGTTGATTATGATACAGCGACGGGTTACGGGGAGGAAGCCCACAACCCACGATACTGCGTATGCTCGCCGGCATAGCAGACGTGACACGTGGGCCATCTTCAGAGCCGAGGGACGTATTACGGACGCGCAGTTTGAGTTGGCCATGAGACCATACGGTCGACAGGTACTTGAAAATTCGTAACGAAAGGTTTTGGTTTATTGAATTGCATATATATATATATATATACTTATATACTATATATTACTTGAACAGGCACAAGCTGCTGATGATCCACCGGCCGCCGCTGCAGAGGGTGGACGTGAGCACTACTCCTCGGACATTCCGACCGATGCGAGCTCATCTGAGCATGAGGGGAGCACCGAGTCATCATCTGGGTCTGAGTAGTACTCAGATTTGTAGTATCACATTCCATATTTAGGATGTGATTGTATATATTTTTTTGTAAACTCAAGCCATGGGCTACTTCGAGATATGGACTCCCTTGTATACATGTATGAAATTTTGATAGTAATATTGAATTGATTGATCGATAGTATTACATTCATGGCTGTCTTGAATCGTGTAATGACAATGTATGCATTCATGTCGTTCTTGTCTTAATCTCCCTCGTGCATATGTTCTTCGTGGATGGTCTAATGGGATGGTCTAATGCACCAAAAACCCTAAACCAGAGAGTGCTATTGGGTGCTGGAATGCTGGAACAGTATTCAGGCACCAAATAGCACTCTCTGGATTTTTTTTTTTGCTCTCTGTTCGCGTGTATAAACGCGTCAAAACTGCTAAAAATTGCGTGTATCTGCGCGGATACACTGGAAATTACGCGTGTATAAACGCGTATAAACTGGCAATAACGCGTGTATAAGCGCATCTAAATAAAAGAAACGCGTGTATAGACGCAAGTAAAAACGCATCTGGGACATTGGGACTGAACAGGATGCGGCTATACACCCGTGTATAACCGCGTCTAATAGAATAAGAAGCGTGTATACTGGCGTGTATTAACGCGTCTGCAAAAAAAAAACGCGGCTACACACCCGTGTATACGCGCGTCTGAGAGGTATTGTACACGCGTTTTTACACGCATGTCTCTGGCCGCGATTATACACGCGCTGATACATGGGCCCGCTACTTTTTTTCACAAGTCATTTTTAGCGGCTAAGAGCGCGGGTATGAGCCCAATCCCTTGTAGTGAGAAGAGGAATGCTACAATGTTTTTGGCTTGTGGAGGGCCGCATTGAGTCCCCGAGTGCCCAAACAAGAATATGGGTCATACACATCAACCACAACAAGTGGCGGCTTTGCGCAATGATATACCAGTGCTCACTTGTACTAAATGTGGAATTGATAATTTGATTAAGGATTTTCCATACCGTATAGCCCGACGAAATGCCCTATTACGAAGAAAACCCATGGATGCCCAATGGCTGAGGTACCTTGAGGCCACTAAAGTACACGATGAGTTCTCAAAGGAAAAGCTGGGCACCAAAAATGCAATAAAGCCCTAGCAGAGGCCGAGCGTGAGGCTAAAAAGATCATGGCTAAAGCCAAAAGTGACAATGAGGACAAACCAGACTTGCTTTCAGAACCCGACCACTTCAAAACCTACACTGTTGTGACAAATAGAGGGTGATCCGACTAATAGCTACAAGGGTGAAAGAGGAGGGTTGTCCACATCATATGATGGCCCGATAGAAGTTAAGGAGGTGGATACTGTGGGACAAGGGGAAGAAGCTCGGCCCGTATACATTGCTAAAGATTTGACTTTAGTTGAAAAAGATGAGCTCATTGCTCTCCTCAAGGAATTTAAGGATTGTTTTGCCTAGAATTACAAGGAGATGAAGGGGGTACCACCTGAGGTGGTAGAACATATGATTCCAATCATGGAAGGTTTGAGACCAACCAGGCAAAAAACCATGGAAGGTTCGAGACCACCAACCAGGCAAAAACCATACCAGATGAATCCTAAGTATGCGGCAATTGTAAAGGAGGAAATTTACAAGCTCATTGCGGATTTCATCTATGAAATCGAACATATGGATTGCTTGTCACCAATCGTAATAGTGACAAAAAAGAATGGACAGCTTAGGGTATGTGTTGATCTTAAAAAGGTCAGTGCAGCCTCTAGGACCATTATACATTGCCTCATACAGAACACGTTTTGGAAAGAGTGGATAGGAGAGAAGCTTACAGCTTCTTGGATGCATTCTCCGATTCCCCGTCCTAATCAAGTGTCCATAGCACCAGAGGACCAGCACAAGACAACTTTCAATGTGGGGGACATTTGCATACAAGGTTATGCCGTTCGGCCTCACAAATGCCCCAGCAACCTTTCAATGGTTGATGTGCATAGCCTGCAAGGAGTACTTACAAAGGTGGTTGGAGGTATTCAAAAATTGACGATCTATGTGCACACTCTCGATGGGTATACCATCTGGCCTGCTTGAGGAAAGTGTTCAAGCGGTGTCAATTATATCGTATATCATTGAACCCCTTGAAGTGTCAGTTTTGGGTCAAGCATGGTGTGATGTTGGGACACATTGTCTCAAAGAATGTCCACGGACGATAGCAAGGTTAAACTGATATTGGAGCTGACCCACCGCCTACCAACTACAAGGGAGTGCAAAGGTTTATGGGTCATGTGGGGTATTATTGCCGCTTCATAATTTTTTATGCTGAAATAGCCAGACCCTTGTACAAGCTCCTCATTGTCTTTGAGTGGACCGAGGAGTGTCAGGAAGCATATGATCGACTAAAGCAAGCGTTGGCAAGCATGCCAATTCTACAACCCCCCAATTGAGATCTCATATTTCACGTGCATATTGATGCATCAAATTTTGCTATTGGTTGCGTACTAGCCCAGCCTGGTGAGTTCAAATTGAACTATCCAGTTTGCTTCACTAGTCCTCAGCTAAATGATGCAGAGGTGAATTACACCACCACAGAGAGAGAAGGTTTAGCCACAGAGAGAGAAGGTTTAGCCATGGTTTACGCTATCAAGAAATATTGATATTACCTCTTGGTGGCCAAAAAATTCGTATTTTTCGTGGACCATCAAGCTTTACTATACCTAGTAAATAAACCTTGCACCACGGGGAGAATCACACTTACTATTGTTGTTGGAATTTGACTTTACAGTCACGGTAAGGAAGGGAACACATGTGTTGGCCGGCCACATGTCAAGAATTCCAAATGAGGAACCAGGGTGTGATGACCTTGATGAACTTCCTGATGCTTGTTTATTTAAGTTGGACTTGGTACCCGAATGGAGTAAAGAAATCTCAGAGTATCTAGCTTATGGTTTTCTGTAGGAAATATCTTTGAACAAAGATAAAATGTGGTGGCTTATCAAGCTAGCTGCACCTTATCACAATTGATTTGTAGGAGAACTATATAAGCTAGGAAAAGATAATGTGCTGAGATGATGCGTTAGAGAGGATGAGTTTGTCACCATATTGGAAGAAGCTCATTCAAGGATAGTAGGTGGGCATTTTGCTGGAGAAATCACAGCTCAAAAAGTTCTTCAAGCAGGACTATGGTGGCCTATGTTATTCGGAGACACCATAGAATTTGTCAAAAGATGCAAAGAATGTCAACGTTGTTTTGCTATTCCTCCATAGCAAAAGGACAAGATGTCGCTCACCCCTATTATTGTAAGACAACCATTTGAGAAATGGGGGATAGATTTTGTGAGACCGATTAGTCCAGCAACACACCCATGCCAAGCCTGATACGTGATCAGAAGCCAGAGCCTCAAATAGAGCTGATGCGCAAACAACTGTAAAATTTTTATATGAGCAAATCATCTCGAGGTTCGGTTGCCCATTAGAATTGGTGAGTGATCGCGGCTCACATTTTATCAATGAGGTGATTGATCATTTACTTGCAGGATTCTTAGTGATCTATCGAAAATTATCACCTTATTATCCACAGGGGCCAATGGTCATGCAAATATTACAAATAAGATTTTGTGTACTATCTTGACGAAAATCTTGGAAGCAAGTTGAACAGACTGGGAACATAAGTTGACAGCACCCCTATGGGAACATCATATAAGGTAGCAACGGGTTAAACTCCCTTCCACCTAGCTTATGGTGTGGAAAAAGCAGTTATGCCTATGGAATACCTAGTCCCAAGCTTTTAAGGATTGTCGTACAAGAGCATCTAACAGAGAATGCATTAGGTAAAAGGCTAATTGACTTAGAAAAGCTTGGTGAGACCACATTGATAGCATCACAGGGACTCATGGTTAAAAAATTAATATTACAAAGAAGGAAACATTGGTTTGACAAAAACCTTAAGCAAAAAGAACTTGAAACCGGGGACCTTGCACTCATGTATGGTGTCGGTAGCGCCAGGAAAAAGATACTTAAATATTGAGACATGGGACCATTCCGAGTATCGATCTTATATGAAACCTGGGTAGCATTAGGTAAACCAAACCTTGAACCCACTGATGCGCAAGTTCATAGCATTCACTTGATAGCCACAAAAGCTGAGCAATTTTTAAATGTTAACATTTCCATCAAAGATAATTCCTTGGTCGAGAAGGTGTTTGTCATGCCTGTAGGTTCCATGAAAGAAGAGATGATTCTAGGAAAATCCTGGATCGGTGCCCGTAAATGCAATATCCAATGGGAAGCGCGAACAACATTGATAAAGCACAGGTGATAAGGTCATGTCCATACCCTTATGGAGCTCGACAAACAGAGGGAAGCACATCATAACTGATGAACAAACAATGAGTGCAATGGCAACACCTCAGAGGACAGAACCAGCAACCGTTCCATGACGCTTATCCCCCACACAATACCTTGCGTCTAAGGGTACACATAAGTGGGTGCCCAAAAATCAACTAACAGATCAACCAAACAAAATGGACACCATAAATGATAAAAAGAACCCAAGAAGAGCTCGCAAACAGTTCAAAAGTCAGACCTTGTGTTGACTCAAACCAATTGATTGTTGCGAGCACAAGGATACTATCAAGGCAATGTTGCAATATGGGTACCTAAACCCCAGCCAATACCACAAACAAGTCGAGTCATTAAAAAAAGGGTGGTAAGAGCGTGCAACATCAACTCCCAACTCAAGCAAGCTCCATACCAACCCTTGTGTGGAGGAGAAAGCAACCCCAGCCAAATGGGTTGGGAATTCCCAAAGCAACGAAAGTACCCACCTTGGCTACAAAACTGAACAGGAAACTTAAGGGTAAAAACAAAGAAATTCAGCAAGCCCTCCACAACCAGACATAGCAACAAAATTGTTCAGTTGGGTGGAAGGAACAATAAAAAAACTCCCACATGGAACTAATACGACTGCATCAACAAATGCCCAAAAGTGCCTCGGTGACCCCTTGGTTCTCATGGCGATAAACAAAAGGTATCCCATGATTGCACAAATGGGTACAAGGTAAGTAATGTATCATTCACTCATCATGTGCATGATTAACTGCATGAGCATAAAGGAAAAAATGAGAAAAATTCAATCTTGTGCATTCCACGTGAAACTAAAGAAAAAGGGTTCACGCCGTGAACCACATTACAGTCATTCACACCCTGAACCACATTACAGAGTTTCACACCGTGAAATGGTAAATTTTTAGCAGGCCAATCACGTAGCACCATGTGGCATTCTTTAAGATAGCCGCCTTATCTGACGGGCTGTGTTATAAAATCGATTTTCTTTCCTTTTTTCGTCATTTCTCATCGTGTTCATGGAGTGATAGTTTGCATTCGCTTCCGTGTGCATCTTCCGAGCTCGCCATCTCTCTTCAGCAATTCTCGACTATTCATTTGAGGTGGGAGCTTGATCCTTGTTTTTTCTCTTCTTTTCTTTTCTTTTTTGTTTGTTGTTGGCTTTTGTTTTCATTTTGTGTTCATCAAATCACAATACACATTAAGCGGTTGGCTTTTGTTTGTTGTTGGCTTTTGTTTTCATTTTGTGTTCATCAAATCACAATACACATTAAGTGGTAACATAAGCGATCTGGCCTTTCACGATTGATTTGAAAAGATGCAGGGGGGAAGAGAGCTTGAGCTCTTACAAGCACACACACACACTCACAAAACCCTAATAGAGAACACACAAGGTGAGAGGCTGAAAATCTTCTTCTTCTCTACTCAACACTCAACACACATTACAAGATAAGAGTACACAATAATATGAAAGGTACTCAACCAATACATACACGGGTTCTCTATAGTGTGAACCCGACTAAATGAGCTGGCGCTATAACTATGCCAGTCTCTAGAATGGCTGTCACACAGCCTGTCATCCCACTGGGTGGCCGCATATCACCCAAGATCTCACCAACCATGCCAGTGGTGTAAGTGTGGGGCCTATCCCCCAGGCGGGTCATCAGTGGCCACTGCCTCACTAGACGAGCTCGATATCTCAACACTCCCCCTCGAGCTCAACTCCATCTCATGTACACCAAGCGAAGCCCTGAATCTGCAGAGCTTCTCTATACCCAATGCTTTGGTGAAGATGTCAGCGACCTGATCCTCTGTGCTGACATAAACAAGGTCAAGGTCTCCTGCCAAGACCTTCTCTCTGACGAACTGGTAGTGGACCTCTATGTGCTTCGTACGAGCATGAAAGACTGGGTTCCTGGCCAACTGTATACTGCTAATGTTGTCACAGAAAATGACAACTTGTCTATCCACTGATAGACCCAAATCTGCAAGTAGCTTTCTCAACCAAGCTACCTCACATGCTGCCATAGCAGCTCCTCTGTACTCAGCCTCCGTACTCGATAGAGCAACCGTAGGCTGCTTCTTGCTGCTCCACGTCACAGCAGCACTCCCCAAAGAAAACATGAATCCACTGGTAGATCTTCTATCTGAGATACTACCAGCCCAATCAGCATCTGTGTACCCATGTACACATATCTCTGTCCCAGTCTCATAGAATAGTCCACAATGCAAAGTAGACTTCACATACCGCAGTATGCGTCTCACTGCATCCAAATGCGGTTTCCGTGGAACCTGCATAAACTGACTCACCAACCCAACAGCATAGCTCAAATCTGGTCTGGTGATCGTCATGTAGATCAAACTTCCTACTATGCGCCTATACATAGTAGGATCCTCCAAGATCTCTCCTGAATCTGCACTCAACTTGCCATTCTGATCCAATGGCACAGAAATAGGCTTACAGCCTATCATACCATACTTGGACAACATGTCCAAGCCATACTGTCTCTGCAGTAATCCAATACCATGTGGTGACTTAATCACCTCAATGCCCAAGAAATATCTGAGCTCCCCTAGATCCTTCATCTCAAACTTCTGTCTAAGCAAGATCTTTACATCAAAGATCTCTGCATCATGGTCCCCCGTAATGATCAAGTCATCTACATAGATGACAAAAAGCACAACTCCTCTATCACCATGTCTCACATACAGCGAGAAATCTGCATTGGCTACATGAAAGCCAATAGTGACAAGATATTCAGAAATCTTGTCAGACCATGCTCTTGGTGCTTGTTTTAAGCCATACAAGGCTTTCTTCAACCTGCAAACATGCTCGGGGTGACCCACATCCTCATAACCAGGTGGCTGCAACATATACACCTCTTCTTGCAAATCACCATGCAAGAATGCATTCTTTACATCCATCTGATGTAAAGACCATTGCTTTGACGCAGCCACTGCTATCACAACTCTCACCGTTGCCATCTTGGCAACTGGGCTGAAAGTTTCCTCATAATCAATCCCATATGTCTGCGCATATCCTTTGGCTACCAATCTTGCCTTGTACCTGTTGATGCTTCCATCACTGTTATGTTTAACTTTGTACACCCACTTGCATCCAATGGCTTTCTTGCCTTCAGGCAATTTCACTAAATCCCAAGTTTCATTTCCATATAGTGCATCCATCTCCTCATCCATAGCTTTCTCCCAACACACATTTCCAATAGCCTCATCAATGCATGTGGGCTCAACAACCTGCACAACCTTTGCCATATATGCATAGTGATGTGCCACATAACCATCATAGGTAAATCTCTGCACAGGATTTCTCACTCTCCCAGATCTTCGCAGCTTCTCATTCATGGCTTCCATAGCCAAGTTACACCAGGTGTTCTCATAGCTGGGATCCCAAGCTCCTCATCAAGGCTCATATCTGAGCCACTAGACTCTCCATCAACATGAGAATGCCCTGCAGAAATGTCAGGCATACCAAGGGGCTCAACCATTTTCTCTTTTCCTTTACGTGATGTAGTAATCACATTTGTAGGGCTGGTATTATGACGCAGCCTGCCACTCCATGGTCTATCAACAGACCCACTAGATGAGGACTCTCCTGGTCCACTCAAAGACTGTGATTGCTGACCTGCATTCTGTGCAACCACACTTCCACTCAAATCAGCCCCAACAGTTTCTTTTTCAGCAGCATACCAGCTGCTCATCTCATCAAACACAACATCCCTGCTTACCCTCAGCTCACGTGTAGCAGGGTTATAACAACTGTATCCCTTTTGCTCAAGGGAATATCCAATAAACACACATTTTTCAGCTTTCGGGTCTAGCTTAGTTCTCAGCTCATCTGGCACATGCACATATGCAATGCATCCAAAGACTTTCAGATGAGACAAATCTGGTTTTCTGCCAGTAAACCTCTCCTCTGGAGTTACATCATGTATGGCTGCAGTTGGAGTCCTGTTCATGATGTATACTGCTGTAGAAACAGCCTCAGCCCAATAGCAATGCGGCATATTCTTCTCTTCCATCAATGCTCGCGCAATCTCAGCAATGTGCCTGTTTTTTCGCTCAGCAACTCCATTTTGCTGCGGAGTGTATCTGCATGTATACTGTCTCCGAATACCATTCTTCTTCAAATATTTAGAGAACTCATTGGAGAAGTACTCTCCCCCTCCATCTGACCTTAGGCACTTTACATATTTCCCTGTTTGCTGTTCAACCAAAAATCTGAAATTCTGAAAGTGAGTGAACACCTCACTCTTCTCCTTCATGAAATATACCCACACTTTCCTTGTGTGGTCATCAATGAAAGTCACATAATACCTGCAGCCTCCCATAGATATGGTCTTTGTAGGACCCCATACATCTGAATGCACAACATCTAGTGCATTTCTGCTCACATATCTGTTACGTGGAAACACATGCTTTGTTTGCTTCCCAAATTGGCATGCTTCACATATTTTATGCATACCTTCCACTTTAAATTTTGGCAGCCCTGTCACAATTCCTTTTGTCTGCATAGACTTCAATCTTTGCACATTTACATGTCCAATTCTTTTATGCCATATGTCTGTGTCTGCAACAACTCCTGAACCATTTGCAAACATCGCAGCACTCATTTCAGGCATGTCTACATTCAACGTAAACATTCTGCCCACTCTGTTGCCTTTTGCAACAAACCTGCACTTGTCTTTAAAGTCTTCGACATAACACCCATTAGGGTTAAACCTAACCTGCAAACCCTGCTCAATCATCTGGCCAACTGAAACCAGATTCTTTGTTATGTTCGGTACATGAAGTACATCTGCAAGGTACTTCACTTTGCCATCCTGCATAGACAATGGCACATCTCCAATGTGGGCAATTGGATGAGCAGTGTCATCCCCTGTTTCCACAAAACCTGGTCTTTCCGGGTTTTTCATCTCCTTGAACCACTCCCCATGACTCGTCATGTGGTTCGAAGCGCCTGAATCCACATACCATACATTATCTTTTTGTGCTGCATCAACATTTTCAGACATGGCATTCACGACATGCTGCATAACAAACAACCTCTCATTATCCTCATTATTTCTGCTTGAGGATGCATAGTTGTTTTGCTGCACTTTCCCATTTTGCATGTCAGCCTGCTTTTTATAACATTCTGCCTGCACATGTCCAGGCTTACCACAATAATAGCATTCACGTGCATCATTGTACTGCCTTTGCCAATTTCCACGGCCTCTTTGACTCCCCCTGCCTCTGAATTTGCCTCTTCCACCTGCGTGTTGTTGTTGTTGTTGATTCTGGGACTGTTGTTGTTGCTGCTGCTGCTGCTGGCCATAATTCTGATTACCTGTTCGGCCACCTCCTTGACCGCGTCCACGGCCTCCTCTACCTCGTCCTCTTCCTGAACTCGTGTAGAAGGCCTGTTGCTCTGAACTGTTTTTACTTTGTGAAGACTGTTGGTCTTCACCCAAGCTCTTCTCTTCGATAATCAGCATAGACACCAAATCTGTAAAGTTGGGAATGTTTTCCCGAGTCTGAATAGACGTCTTGAACGCCTTGTATTGTGGCCCAAGACCACGTAGACAGACTTCCACCTTGTCATCATCATCTACTGACACACCAATAGATGCAAGGGATTCCACAATACCCTTTATCTTCAATGCATAGTCATTCACAGACATGCTCTTTTTCTCTACAGTATGAAGTTCATTCTTCAACTGTATCTTACGTGCCTTGGTATTTGTTTCATAAAGCTTTACCAAGGTGTCCCACGCCTCCTTGGGGGACTTGGCATCCTGAATGTGTCCAATCATGGTGTCCTGTATACTAATGGATAGCCAATACATCACCTTCCTGGCTCCTTGGTTCCAGTCTTTAAACTCTTTCACATCTGCAGCAGTCGAATTTATATCCGGTATCTCCGGTGCCTCTTCATGCTCACCTTCTATGTAGTCCCAATAGCCTTTTCCCATCAGGAAATTCGTCAACCTGAACCTCCAAGCATGGAAGTTATTCTTGCCAAGCTTCTCAGCCACAATCTGTGTTATGCCATCATTAGACATCTTGCCAAACACACAATTTTACCAGAACCTGCACTCTGGTTTTTTCTGCACAAATGCTGTATTTTCTGCACAGCGGTACTGCAATCCACTCAAATGTCACAACCAGTGACCTCAATGTGCATACATACACCCAATGGCAACTGTAAACCTCTTTGCAGCACCCACAGTGTCTGCACAGTCAATCTGTCTTCCTACAGTTCTTAAAACAGAGTTCTGCAGAGAATCGATGACTTACCCGCAGTGCTCGAAATCGCCTGCTTTCTGAAAAACGGAGGTCCAGACACGCCCGAAACGCGTTTTCGGCCCGAAAATATCAGTCCATAGGACTCTATAGTTGCCCTATAGCTTCACTCCCGTGAAGAAAGCTCCTCAATCGGAGATCGTTTGCCGGTGCCTCCCGTAGAGCTCCCGAGACAAGGGTGGTCACCAACACAAATAGGGAAGAGTAGTTGAAGCTCTTACCCTCGTACCGCTTCCTGTGGTTCTCTTGCTTGCAGCTCAGCCCTTAGCACGAACCAGGCTCTGATACCATGAAAAGATGCAGGGGGGAAGAGAGCTTGAGCTCTTGCCAAGCACACACACACACTCACAAAACCCTAATAGAGAACACACAAGGTGAGAGGCTGAAAATCTTCTTCTTCTCTACTCAACACTCAACACACATTACAAGATAAGAGTACACAATAATATGAAAGGTACTCAACCAATATATACACGGGTTCTCTATAGTGTGAACCCGACTAAATGAGCTGGCGCTATAACTATGCCAGTCTCTAGAATGGCTGTCACACAGCCTGTCATCCCACTGGCCGCATATCACCCAAGATCTCACCAACCATGCCAGTGGTGTAAGTGTGGGGTCTATCCCCCAGGCGGGTCATCAGTGGCCACCGCCTCACTAGACGAGCTTGATATCTCAACATGATTCAATCAAAAAAATTACAAAAGATTGGTGTCTCCTCATACACCAAACAAACGTAATCAAATGATTAAAAATATTGTCTGCACTTTGACGCCACACGACTTTTCACGAACAGAGCCTTTCACGGCTAGAGCCCTTCATGGAAACTGTGCCTGCACTTTCACAAAATAGCTTTTCACGGCCAGAGCCTTTCACGGAATCTCTTCCTGCACTTTCATGCCTGAGCCTTGCCTGCAATTTCATGAAATAGCTTTTCATGGGCTGAGCCTTTCACGGCTAGATCTCCTTTCACCAGAAACTGTTTGTGCACTTTCAAGCCAGATCCCTTCACAAACTAACACTTTCATGGACTAAGCGTTTCACGGCCAGAGCCCTTCACGAACTAACACTTTCATGGCTAAAACCTTTCACAGCCTGCACTTTCACGAATGTTGTGCTTGCACTTTCATGAAATGGATTTTCACAGACTGAGCCTTTCACGGCCAGAGCCTTTCATGGAAACTCTTCGTGCACTTTCACACCTGACCCTTTCACAGCCAGAGTCCATGAAAATTGTGCCTGCACTGTCACGCCTGAGCCTTTCACGGCCAGAGCCCTTCACAGAAATTGTGCTTGCACTTTCATAGCCAGAGCCCTTCACGAAAACTATGCCTACACTTTCACGCTGCCTGAGCCTTTAAACGGCCAGAGCCCTTCACAAACTAACACTTTCACGGCCATAACCTTTCACGACTTGGTTTTCAAGAAAACTGTGCGTGCACTTTCACGGCCTGCACATTCACCTATTCACTCCTACTTTGCCATGAACTGACTATATTAACACAGCAATGGATTGCTCATACACTAATGCACTCTTCAACTATACTAACCTATTCCCAATAAATTACTTACAAAAAAAAAAGATATCAACCCCACTAGTCATTCGACTGATCCTATGTGCCTAATAATACAGATGTCAACCCTCGAAGTCCAAAGCCCACGAGAACCCATCTATTATGAATCAAGCGAGTAGTGCCACTAGATCCCTAGCTAGCCAGAAAAGACGGGGAACACAATGACCAAAGCTGAACTTCTTGGGTCGTTATGCCCAACCTTTCCATGGGACCATCATCGGCGGGAAGGAAGCCCATACAGCCCATGGAAAGGTAGCCCTCTAGTACTAGAGCCCGTAATGTCTACAGATACTAGAAGAGGCTGAAGTAAAGGCAAAGTTAAAGAAAGACGATCTCCGAAGAATGGCACAAATACTCCCTCGGACTATCGACACAAAACTTTGCGCGCGGCGTACCATAAGACCTATGACAAGGGGACCAAAAGAGGGAGAATCACCAAGGCAGATGGCACTACAAAAGAACTCCTCATCACAGAGGACCTAATAAGAGAAGCTCTGCAACTTCGAACCACAATCAGGTCCCACCAACACAACATTGCCAAGATGCCTTTGAAGGACATGCTGAAGAAGGCTTCCTACAATTCGAATGGTGCAGAGTACAAGAATATCTAAGATGCCTTTGAAGGACATGCTGAAGAAGGCTTCCTACAATTCGAATGGTGTAGAGTACAAGAATATCCAAGATGAGGCTACAAAGAAGGCTTGCAGGGCAATGTCTTTAATGATGCAGATAATGCCAGTAGACAGATACAACATAGTGGGTCTCAATAGAATAGCAAAAGTACATGAAGAGAAAGAAGAAGATTGGGCATTCTATCTATATAAGGAGGTGGAGAACTATTTGAATTGCCTTTGTAGTTGGCGGGCATCTCTGGAACGTCATTTGGGACAAACATGTCTAATTTTTTGAAACTGTTGTCCAAAATTTCTGAGTTTTGGAGAACGCAACACCGACTCCGAAGGTTTAGCATGATAGGATGTAGGGGATAGAAAAGATGTCTTGGGGATTAGTCAACACTAAGTCACCCCACAAAATTCCCATGATTATGGTGGGATTAGCGTCTCTTTTTGTATTTTGTTTGATTAATGTTAGTTCTCCTAGGCAAGATCCTCAGATAGATTTATGTCATATTAAAGTAGAGAGAGGGTTAGTGTAGACAAAATCAAAGAAAGAGTTTGAGGAGGGGCCCGAGGAGTTATGGCAATTGTCCCAACTCGGAGGTGCACGCAAGGAGTAGCCGAAGATCATCAATAGGTTCTAGCCCCGCTGAATTCTTTCTTAGATTGCGAGCTGACGCTCCAATTCTTGTAGGTGGGACTCTGTGTTTCTAATGAGGTTTGAAATTGTTGTTTCTCTGACCATCCTCATAGCATCCATTTCTTCAAATCTTCGGGTTGCATCTTCTTGGGCTCGCCGAGCAGTTTCTTCCCTTGCTTGAGCATTGCTAATCTGTTGTGATCTTTGTGCTGCTAACCTCTCAGTGTCTTGAAGTTATTTCGTAAGCTGTGTCATTGTTTCCTTGTGTGCCAACTCATTTCTCTGTGCTTTGGCTTGGCTTGCACTTATTGTTTTATTGAGAGATTTGATCTTCTCGACATGAGCCTTGTTGGTTTGTTCCCTTTCCTCTTGTAGATGGATTGTTAGTTGCGTGATTTGGTCTTGCAATGCTGCTTCCTTGGCCCTCCCTTGGCCCTGGCATTGGTGGCCTGGAAGTCCTGTACTTGTTGTGCATGGAGGGTTGTGAGTTCCTTTGTGTAGTTGACTTGCTTTTGGAGTTGTTAAGTTCTGCTTGTTCCAATTTGGCATTGAGATCAGCATTCTCTCTTATCTTTTGTACTATTATTTGGCTTAATACAAGGTTATTATTCTCCAGTGCATTGTACCTTTTCTCCTGATCTTCTGTAGCTTTCAAACTCTTCATGACCTCTTTGTGGGTTGTCTTAGCTGCTGCCAAGTTTGCCTTTAACTTTTGAACTTGTGCTGATGTATCTTTGACTTGCTTCCAGAGTGTAGTGTTTCGATCATGGAGCATATGTGTTAGCCTCCTAGTATATGCACACATAATGTGTATATAACATAGCACACATAATGTACATATAACATACTTCCCCTCTCTCAAAACATTGCACTCTTGCAATGAAAAGAAGAAGAACTGGGCTAAACAATCTCAATCGACTCCCAAGTTGAATCCTCTATTTTCCTATCTTTCCACCTAATTTTAACCTCAAGGATAAGTCAACTACAAAATTTCCTTTCCCTGAATTCGTGTACCTTATCAAGTTCATGTGGAACATAGGATAAATCTTCAACTTCAATGAGTTCTTGAGAAGTAACTATGTTATCCTCACCTCCCAGTTTTCCTTTCAATCTATTGATATGAAAGACTGGATGTACTCTAACATGTGGAGGTAGTTTTAAGTTCAAATGCAACCGTGCCAATCCGATGTATAACTCAAAATTGACCACAATATCTAGGAGATAAATTCGAGCATTTTCCTTTTGACAAAGTCTAAGAATCTTTAAGAACATTAAAATAAATCAACGCTCCTGGTTCAAAAGACCGAGATGAGCATCCCCTATCAGCATAAAATCGTGCCCTATCTTGAGCACTCCTGATAGAATCCCTAGCTTCGATCAGCATTTCCTGCATATCTCGCAAGAAATCCCTCGATGCATCAAGCTCGATGTCCTTAAGATCGACATCAATAGGTGCCCTGGGTTGATACCCATACATAAGTATGCACGGACTAAAACCAATAGCCGTATATTTAAAACTGTTATAGGCAAATTCCATCATTGAAAGATATTTTTTTTAATATGATGATTTTCTAGAGATATATGCACAAAGCATATACACTATAATCTGATTCATACGCTCTGTTTGCCCATCAAACTATGGATGATCAGAGCAATTCACATTCAAAGTAACTTCCTCATTGTAAACCATTCGGAATAAAGTAGAAAAAACATGGCATTATAACAGCACAAATCAGGGATTCATAGGCGCCCCGACATACCCACATATACATATGGAATAATCGACATCCTGAGTTACCCATATCAACATAAAGAGTCATCAGCGTCTCGAAGAGTCACATATGTCCATCCGTAAACAATCAGGTTGACTATATAAATCACCTAAAGTACAAAACTAGAGAAAGAAATGCCAACAAAGGAAGAATCCCAATTTCCTTGTCCGAACACAACAAGATAAACTTGTTTGAACTCTAAAGAAAGAGATTTCAACAAGTGAAAATGCTGATGAGATTACCCTCATCACAACATGCAGGCTATAGATAAAGGAAGTTTACCTGGAGAATGCCCACACTATAACTTCTAGTGAATTTAGAAAATAAGATTGTCTTTGAATGTTGAGGACAACATGCTAAGGGATGTAAGCAAAGCAACAATCTTGAGCCCAAATTATCCCATAAGATAATATATGTGAGGGATCACTAGCGTCCCATACCACCATGATACCACCCATACATACCTTAACAATTTGAAACTCCCTAGTATGCCATCTAGGAAATATGAATCAAATCCTGTATAAAAGGAATAAGATGGCCTTATCCAAACTTTCACATACTAAAACCTGTCTCTATATACCTGAGACTACATCAAGGAATAACTCCTTCCGAGTACATCATTAGAAAAAAAATTAAATTATTGGCGCCTTTCTAATGATAACTACCCAAAACATAATAAAGTTAGAGTAGAACAATAACTCACCTAGATAAATAAGCAACTAGGTATCCGAGTTGGAATATATACAAGAGTACAAGGAACATAGTCCAAAATTACGTACAAAAAACGAAGGCAAATGCTACCTTCAAGGCACATGAAATTATCCAAAAGATCAAAAGATCCTTATAAAACCATGGATAAAAGCATAGAAGCTCCTTAAATCTATGAAAACCATAGTTGATCATAAAAATCAATGCATAGCATGTAATGGACATAAGTCATGCCAAAAGAAGCATTAAAATTGGTGGCTAACTCATCAATCCGGAGTATATGAACATTGTGTCATTCAAGCAAAACTCCAAAGTAAGCAAGTGAAACACATGTGTGTAGCACTCAATAAAAAACCCCTAGACACAAGTGATCTAGACAGAACCTGATGAGTCCATATAAAACTTGGAAAACATCCAATAAAAGCCCACCAAAACAAACCGATCAACTAACCCATGATAGAATTTGTCTTAGGCCTAAGAAATTAAGCACAAACCACACTTAAATAAGTGCAAAATAAATTATCATGAAAAAGTGTCAAAGGTGAAACACACTTTGAACGTAAATTATAGCCATCAAAAGAAATTAAGGAACATGTCCAAAAAGAATGGCTAAACAATGGTAAAAAATCATGAATACATCGTTTAGAATTAATCCAAACAAAAATATCCATTAATACGAGATATAATCGTATTAATAATATGCGAATAACCCGCATCTATCTAATGTCAGCACAAGAAAATGTACTTCAACATTAAATAACCCTCGAAAATATTAAACTCTCAAGAAAAAGAATTATCATGATTTTTTCTTAATTTTTTCTAATTTTATAGGGCCTCAAAATATGATAATTTTGAATTCCACCAAACCTATCTTATGGCATTCCAAACCTATATTTTTCCAAAAACTTTTTAAGCATATTAATTTGCCAAAATACCATTGATATTTAAAAATATCAAATTTTTAGGATTTCTAAAAATAATTTTTAGAAATTTCCTAATTTTTCGCAGAATCCCATCGTTCACGAAATTTCCAATTCCTCCCGACAATTCTCAAATCCAATGAAAATTTATAATTTTAATAGATTTTCTAAATTTTTGGGTCAAAAAATATATTTTTAAAGGAATTTAAATAGTCACACGGGCGTCCGAATGGACACACCACATGCCAAACACCAACCCCACATTTTTCCAAAATTTAAAATAACCTTTGTCTAATTTTTTACTAATTTTGAGGATTTTTTTAAAATTTTTAAATTACCCTGAACGTATTTAGAATACGAATGGTCAAAAAAATTCGGAATTCCAACGGTTTTCCCGGAATACGGAAAGCCAAAAGTTTTGGAAAAATGAAAAGACAAAAAAAAATCGGAATGTGAAAGGTCAAAAGTTTCCGGAATATGGAAGGTCAAAAGTTTTTCTGGAATTTGGAAAGCCAAAAGGTTTCGGGAAAACGAAAAGCCAAAGGTTTTCCAGAAGATAAAAAGGCAAAAAGTTTCAAGAAGAATTTTTCAGAGATTTTTATCTCAAATTTCACATTTTCTGGCTATTTTTCCAAGCTTTTTTTTGAAAAAATCTCAAAAAGCTCTTTTTAATAAAAAAAACTCATTTTTTTTAAAAATAAAGAAAAGCTTTAGTAAGCTTTTGGATTTTGATTTTATTAAGGGGGGGTGATTTTTTTCGCCGGCTGTAGCGCAGCCCCCCTCCCTCCCCTTCCCCCGCCGCGTGTGTGCGCAAAAAAGGAGAGAGGGAGGGAGTAAAAAATAAATCCCTCCTCTCCTTCTTCTCCCCTCTTTCTTCTCCTTCTTCTCCCTTCCATTCTCTTTCTCTTTCCCTCTGTTAATCAGAGATTAACTTTAATCTTTGATTAAAGTTTTTAATTAAACAAATCATAAATAACATTAATTATGATTAATATTTAAAAAATCATTTTAAAGAGAATTTCTCATGGAAAAAAGAAGGAAAAATCATATTTGAGAGGTGGAGAGAGTCCCACACGCACACGGGAGAGCATTTCATGCATCAACACGCTGTCCCCTAGTGAATTTCAGTAGAAAATCGACAAAAATTTGATCGCATTCTCGCGGAAAAAACCCGCAAAAATGTATAAAAATATTATTTCAATCATAAAAATGCTCAAAAAATTCCTAAAAGACTAGAAAAAATTTCTAAAAATTCTAGAAATTCAGGGAATCCATTCTACCAAAAATATTCACCATAAAATATATGGTATTTTTATAAAAAATTCTATTAATGCTTAATTTTAACCATAAAAATAGAGAAAAATAGCATTAAACTCACAAAATTCTCCCACAACGTCGATTCGTCCATTGAATTGTAGTAACACACATTCCAATCACCATATCGATGATCTACGTATAATTCATCAATAAAATCACATTTTTATTAGTAATTATTAAAATTTACTTAAAAAAATCAACAACAATTAAATAGAGATTGCTGATATCACTGTTAAAACCCTAAGATCTCTCTAGATAATTGTTATGCATAAACATACATAAATCAGGCATAAACTCAACCACCCAACCACCCCTGAGCCCAAGGGATGCACACATGAATAATAATGAAATACATCATACCTCTACCTTGATGTCCCATACCATCAAGAGGTAAAACTCCAATCCAATAGCATGTAGCTATAGTGCGAAATGGTAGATGAGTAGTTATGAACCTCTACACAAGAGACCATAGCATAAGCCTCCAAGCCCCCTTGAGTATGCCCCATGCCCCTATTATATAGGAGGGCCCTCAAGTGACTCTTGACTTTCCATTCCCCATGTGTGACCCTTGGATGCCTGACCCTAACCTTAATCCTTAAGGTTATTCCTAACCCATGCTCCACTCAAGCTTGTTCCCATGCTCCCATGCTCACAAGCCTAATGTGGGTTAGCCTCCTAGTATATGCACACATAATGTGTATATAACATAGCACACATAATGTACATATAACATACTTCCCCTCTCTCAAAACATTGCACTCTTGCAATGAAAAGAAGGAGAACTGCGCTGAATAACTCAACCGACTCCCAAGTCGAATTCTGTATATTTTTCTATCTTTCCACCTAATTTTAACCTCAAGGATAAGTCAACTACAAAGTTTCCTTTCCCTGAATTCGTGAACCTTATCAAGTTCATGTGGAACATAGAATAAATCTTCAACTTCAACGAGTTCTTGAGGAGTAACTGTGTTATCCTCACCTCCTAGTTTTTCTTTCAATCTATTGATATGAAAGACTGGATGAACTCTAACATGTGGAGGTAGTTTTAAGTTCAAATGCAACTGTGCCAATCCGATGTATAACTCGAAATTGACCACAATATCTAGAAGATAAATTCGAGCATTTTCCTTTTAACAAAGTCCACCAAAACCTTCATCGTTAAAGTCCTGCTAAAGCCAACTCCCTCATCCTTCAAGAGATTCCAAACACCGAGAAGTTCTTCCAACCTTCCGCCTCCAAAGAGACACCAAGGTCCCAACCAGAATCTGGAGTCAGGAAGTTTCAGGATGGGAATAAAGTTCAAGGAACTAGAATTTTTAGATCCCCAGTGCTGCAATTAGTCAAGGCTTCTAAATTATTAAAAGGACTTAGAAAGAGGCAAGCTGTTTATGTCATGAAGATGAATCTGGTAGACATAAAATGGAAGGCTAAAGAACCAAAGTGGTTAAGTGAGTATGCAAATGTGTTCCCTAAAGAGCTGACTAAGATGCCTCTAACTTGCGACGTAGATCATGAGATTGAGTTAACCCCCGAAGCTCAGCCAATAGCCCAGCGTGCATACAAAATGCATGTCCCTAAAGCCATAGAACTTAAGGAGCAGTTAAGACAACTATTAGAGCAGGGATTCATTAGACCCAGTGTTGTCTCACCTTGGGGTGCGCCCGTTCTCTTTCAAAAGAAGAAAGATGGAATGTTAAGACTCTGTATTAACTACAGAGAATTGAATCAATTAACAATTAAAAATAAGTATCCTATCCCTAGGATTGATGATTTTTTGGATCGGTTAAGTGAGACCCAAATGTTCACAAAGATAGATCTCAAATTCGGCCACTACCATATTAGAATCAAGGAATAGGACATCTCGAAGACAGCATTCAATACTCGCTATGGGCATTATGAGTTCACAGTCATGCTGTTTAGATTGACTAATGCCTCGGTGACGTTTAATTGTCTTATGCAGGATATTCTCAGAGAACACTTGGATGATTTTGTTCTTGTCTTCTTTGATGACATCTTGGTATACTCAAAGAATGCTGTAGATCATGAAGATCATGTGCACAAGGTCCTGGAAATCCTAAGGAAGCACCAACTCTTTGCAAAAAAGAGCAAGTGTTCTTTCTCTATTGACCAGGTGGAATACTTGGGATACATAGTGTCTAAAGATAGGATTTCTCTTGACCCCGTAAAGATCCAAGCAGTCGTAGATTGGCCGGAACCCAAGATGGTAAAGGAAGTCAGAGGATTCCTAGGATTAACCGGATGGTATAGGATCTTTATACCCAGGTATGCTCAGATAGCATCCCCTTTAACTAACCTTCTCAAGAAGAGTACCCTATTTCAGTGGACTGCAATGTGTCAGAGTGCCTTTGTGATAAGCTAAAGACAACCTTAGTAACCAACCCTATCCTTAAATTGCCAGATTTTACCAAACCTTTTGAGGTAGTTTTATTGATGCCAGTGGGTTTGCCTTAGGCGGTGCTCTTATGCAGTAAGGTCACGCAGAGGCCTATGAATCCAGAAAGCTCAAAACACATGAGAGAAATTATGCCATCCATGACTTGGAGTTACTCTCACTAGTTTATGCTCTGAAGTTGTGGAGACATTATCTTTTGGGATAGATGTTCACCTTGATGACAAATCATCAAAGTCTGAAGTGGATCTTTACCCAAAGGAATCTCAACATGCATCAAAGGAGATGGATGCAGATCCTGCAGGAATTTGATTTTGAAATCAAGTATCGGCCAGGGAAAGAAAATGTGGTGGCAAATGCACTTAGCAGAAAAGACTCCTTGCTTGCAATTATAATGGTGTTAAATCCATTGATCAGTGAAGCAAGGGAGAGAATCATGCAGGACAAATTCTTTGCTCCTATTGTTGCCCTTCTGATGCGGGAAAGCAAGACTCCTCAAGAAATGAGCTGAGTTCTTGGGTACAAATTGGATGAAGGATGCATGTATTATAATAATCGGCTATGCATTCCCAATGATGAGAGAATAAAGGGAAGGATTCTGAGAGAAGCCCATGATAGCCTGATAGCTGGACATCTAGGGTTTATAAAAACCTATATGTCTGTGAAGAAAGGCTTCTTCAGGCCAGGACTCAAAAAGGATGTACTTGATCATGTGCGGCAATGCTTAATGTGTCAGAGAGTCAAGGCAAAGAGAGTCAAGATGCCAGGAAAACTGCAACCTCTAGACATTCCATAGATGAAGTGAGAATGTATCAGTATGGACTGTCACTGGACTACCTTCAGTGCAATCATTTTTGTGGTAGTTGAGAGACTAACCAAAGTTGCCCATCTGATTCCAATGAAAGAAACATACACTGCAGTGGATGTTGCCAGAGTTTTCCTTAAAGAGATCTTCAGATTGCATGGCTTACCCCATGAGGATAGTAAGTGACAGAGATCCCAAGTTCACGTCAAAATTCTGACTGCATTCTTTGAAGCAATAGGAACTTTCTTGGATCTTAGTACAGCCTATCACCCCGAAACAGATGGCCAAACTGAAAGAGTGAATCAGGTAACAGGAGATATCCTTCAGTCATGCTATGGCAGGGAACCCAAGAAGTGGTTAAGCCATTTGCATCTGGTTGAATTTGCTTACAATGCTTCTGGTTAAGCCATTTGCATCTGGTTGAATTTGCTTACAATGCTTCTTATCATCATCAAAGCATTGGGATGAGCCCTTTGAAAGCTATGTATGGACAAGATTGCCTTACATCGTTTACTTGGTCCGACCCATTGATCAGAGTCGAGATGTCCAGACAAATGCTTGATGACATGGACCAGCAAATGTAATCGATCCGTAAAGATATTAAGGCACCCCAAGATAGGCAAAAGTAGTATGTAGATAAAACGAGATCAGAGAGAGAGTTTGAAGAATCAGATATGGTCTTCATTCGAGTATGACCAAAAAGAAGTTCCTTATTTCTAGGGAAGTACAAGAAGCTCTCTACCAGATACTGTGGACCGTATCCTGTTATAAAGAAAGTAGGTGATCTAGCTTATAAACTTCTTCTGCCTCCCCATCTCAAGGTACATAATGTATTCCACGTCAGTTTGCTTAAGAAATATGTACCCGGCCCGAGTCACGTGCTTGATGATGATGAAGAATTGATTTCTCCGACTTAAGGCTAGATGCTACTCCAACCTAAAGAAATCATTGACCTTCAGGAGAAGGTTCTTAGAAGCAGAGTCCTCAATGAGTTTTTAGTCAAGTGGAAGTTCTTTCCTCTAGAAGACGCCACCTAGGAGAAAGAAGAAAAGATGGTAAAAGATTACCCCCACTTTGTGAGATGAGGACATCTCGTATTTTTCAAGTGGTAGATGATGTAAGATTCCTTCTCAGCCTGAATAATGAATAAGCTTTTACCTCAATCCCTTGTAATCATCCCCTATTTCTGAATGCAAGAAAATATTATTTTTTCCTTATTTTTGCCTAGAGAGAAGAAAAATTTTAGAGAGAGATAATTCAATATTGAGATATTTTTGGATATAAAATTCCTCTAATATCAAAAATATATTTCCCTGAAATAGAAGTTCAAAATAAATTCTCCAAAGTGCATTAGGAAAATCAATTAAAAATGATATAAGGGACCTTAGCCTAAGGGTCTACATTTTTAGAAATTTTTAGATTATGGTCCAATTAAGGTTCCAATGGGCCAATAGGATTAATCCAAGTGTTAAGATAAGATAAATCGAATGAATAAAAGAAAATACCCAAAAATGAGTAAATTCTCACATAAGATGAAGAGTTGAATGAGTACAAGGTTTATTAGTTAAAAATTAAAAGATATTACTAAAAAAATAAGATATTTTAGAAAAATGATAAATTTTTGACCTTGGTAAGGAGAGGGGGGCCTTTGAGGTAGGCGCCTCTTTCACATGTGTTGAAGGGTTTTTTAATTCAAAAAATTGTGATATTTTTATCTCTCCTCTCTCCTGGATCAAAAGGGGAGCCAAATTGGTCCAAATCTTGTCCAAATTGAGTCAAACTGAAGTTGGGAAATTCTAGAACCTAGTTGGACTCAGTTAGTGGCCTCCCTCACCTATAAATAGCTCCTTATTCTTTTGTATTCTCATTTGTAAGCTATACCATGCCAGTATTATATTAAAATAATAATATCTTCTATTATCCCTTAAAATTCCTCTACTTTTGGTGGGGAGCTTGGAGCTTCTCTCTCTCTTCAACAACTCTTGGAGCTCTCTTCTCCACTTGCTAAACCAATTGATTGGTTGGGGGCTTCACTTCTAGAAAAAGAAGCAAGCTAATCCTTGAGGTAAGAATGAATTTTATGGTTTTTTGTTAATTTTCTCAAATGACTTCTCTTCTCAACCCCTCTCAAGCTTGAGAAGTTTTCTAATTGATTGTTTAATAAAAATCAAGCTTGAGAATTTTTCTAATTGATTGTTTTAAATCCAAATCAAGCTTTCCCTAAGAATCTTAATGTGTTATCAAAAAAAAGTTAATCTTAATGCTTATTTAGAATGCTTTCTTATGTATATCTCTCTCTCAAAAACAATAAGTCATTTCTATGACTAATTCTTTAGCAAAAGAATGCTTCTCTTTGATAATTTCTTATTCCAAAACCAAACTCTAGGCTTGTTAAGCTAGAGAATAAGAAAATGGTATTTTTATGATTTGTGTTAACAAAATAATGGTTAATTCTTTTAGATTATTTATAAGTAGTTAAAAACTACTTTGATTGATTCTAAATGAGAAATAGATTATCCTATCAATTTGGAAAAAAGAGAAATAATGGAATTAGCTTAATCTAGTGGGATAATCATACTTAAGTTTATGATTATGATTAAAATTATGATTAAATACATAGTTTATATTTAAGCTTAAAAATAGATCTTCTATCATATTTTCATTACAATGTTTTATTCTTTTAAGAAAAAATAAAAAATTATCAGTAATAGCAGAGCAAAGCTATGGTAAATTTTTTTAAAAATAATACATAAAAATTTTAGTATTTATGCATAAATATTTAATTAAAAGAAAAGAGGAATTTTTGGTAAATTTATTTTTATGCAAAAAGAGGAATTTCCATGATAATTGAGATCCAAGTAATTAAATGATAAAAGATGAATTTTTGGCATATTCAAAATAATGGATATTTTTATTTAATTTTAAAAAAGAAATTTTAGATAAATTTATTTTATGTATAAGAATTTTTAAATGATAAAAGAGGAATTACCATGACATTCAGAATTCAATCATTTAAATACAAAAAGATGAATTTTAAGCATATTAAAAAAAATGGATATTTGTATTTAAATACAAAAAGATGAATTTTAAGCATATGAATTTTAAGCATATTAAAAAATGGATATTTGTATTTAATTAAAAGAAGAATTTTTATGGTATTTTAAGTAGAGAAAGGTTTAAATTAAATTTTGGTGACAAAAGAGAAATTTTCACCATAATTTCACCTGAAAATTAGGGTTGATAATTAAATTGGTAGAAAGAATATTAGATATTTTATGTGGATAAATCACCAAATCGATATTTACCCAAAATTGGATTAACGGAAGAACAGTATTTTTATAAAAATCTTGATATTCTCGTAAGAACTATTTCTTAATCTATTATGGTTAGGAAGGAATGAAATTCATAAAATTAGAATTTCCCTTACAATTAGAAGTTCAGTAGATTTTTATTTGAAGAAAATCCTTAGGAATCAAAGTTAGAAGTAAACCGAATAATTTTGGTTAGACCCCGACTGTGAGAATGGCAGCCAGTAGACTACTTGCCCATCTCTCGAATCTCAATCAAGCCAAAAAAAAAACCTTGTGACCAATTCCAATTCTTGACACAAAGAATAGACTACCGATGAATTAGCGTCATTTTCCCTTAGCCGAAATCACCAAGAATCTAGTTGGAAATTCAGTCAAATGATGGGTAGATTACCGTGATGAGAGATCAATGATTCTCATTAAGAAAATCTGGATCAATGATGATTCTCATGAAGAAAATCTGGATCAATGATGATTCTCATTAAGAAAATCTGGATTACGAGAAAAAGGTTTTGTGGAACTAATCTTGAACCCGGAATTCTACTTGTATAGAACCTCTGTTTTCTTTCAAAGGACTGTTTTATGCCAGAATGCTGGAGGAAGCATTTGGTATGTGATTAACTAAGGAGAGACTAGTTGCAACAGCTGGCAGGAGTCGTCAAGGGACATCGCTCGTAGTAAAACTTGCCGAGGTCTTGACCAGCCTCGATATGGTTAAAATGGTGTGCTTCTAGTAACGATGGTGGGTGAGGACCGACGAAACGGTCCTTGAGTGAAGTGCTAGGACACCTAAGTAGGATTCTAGAGGGTTCTGACCAGGTGATGCATGGGCTCGCGGTTGCTAGGACACCCATGCATACGTGGAGGAAGATACGGATGAACTGAAAAGAATTACTTTTGTGAACTAAATTTTGATATTGGATCTCGTTGGTTGACCACCTGGTCTTCAATGGAGAGTCTGGATGATATATTTTATAAAACAATGGACTTAATATTTTGGAAGATTATGATCAATAATACTATGATTTCATTGAAAGATTGTTTTAAAGATAGCCAAATCTGTTAAAATGGCAATTCCATATTGGGTGTATAAGTGGTATGCCTACCTTAAATTTTGCTTAAAGCACCGGCTAGGGAGCCTGGGAACTCTTTTCCTCGGTACCCACGTTAAACAGAACCAAATTTTTATAAAGGAATCCCACCAATACAGTGGTTGGGTGGTTGGCTAACCCATGGGCCGAGGCTGGATCAGGGAATTCCTATTACGATATAAATAGTTACGATTAAGTTATGTTAGTTACATTAAGTCCTAGGGAGACCCGTGTTCTATGGGAAGGAATCAGTGCTATGCCTTGCTAAAGGAGGAAAAAAGCGGTGGTTTTATGGACCAAGTGCAAGTCTCTTCCTTGATCTGACCATGTGACTTTCGGGTTTGGTCGGATCAGTTTGGTTAGTTAAGACTTTGATTCGTTAGATCAATTCTCCAGTTAGATGATTTTCCTGGTGGAATCGCTCGTGCCTTTCGGGCGAGGGAAGTTTTTTCGGGTTTGGTTTCGGAGGAACTGCCATGCTAGTCTCTTGTCTCCGGATATCCATGGGTGAGGCCCCCAGTGTGGATCCCTACCCTACGTGAGAGGCTGACACTGCTTTTGCCCTGCTAGTTCCCTCAGAGGGGGCATCGCGGAGGGGGCGGGGGTCTCACATGCACTCAATAATGTAATGACCAAGTTTTGTACAATAGTTGCATTTGCCCTTTTTCTTTGGCTTGTTGCCTTACTTGTCTGCAGGCTTGCCTGATAACTATGATTTCGACTTATAACTACCCTGATTAAAAGGATTTACCTTTGCCTCTTTGTTGACTACCAAATAAAAGCTTGATCTCCTATATGCATGATAGTTTTGTTTTGCCTAGATTTATCTTATTGCAAGAGCATAGAAACCAACTCCTAAAAATTCAAGACATTTGGATTTCCTTCTTTCATCATGAGTTTGATGCTAGAAGTAAAAATTTGATATGATTCTTGCAACACATTCAAAATAGTAGGCACACCAATGAGCTCTTAGGTTTTAACATTGGTCAACTGCTCTTGAAAATCCTTGATTTTTATAAGGAAACTATCCCTAGAATCTCCCTCCTTCATATGCTCTGACTCTAACTACTTACATAGATAAGTAACACATGCGTCATTACATACCTAGTACAATGATGCAAGTGCATCCCAAGCATGTTTAGCAGCATTGCATGACCTAATTTGAGGGATGATACTCCTCTTAATTGACAAAGTAAGCAATGCATGTGCCTTTGCATCTCTTTCGGTGCTAAATTACCGCTACTAACAACAGTCACATAAGAAACTGCTATGTTACAAGTTGCATACAAAAATTGTATGTTTGCAAGTTTCTAATTGTTAAGGCAGGAGAGAGGAGAGATGAAAATATCTCATTATTTGGGAGTTCAAAACTCATTCAAGCATGTGAAATAGGCACCTCCTTTATGAGGGTAATTCCCCCATACTGAGGTGTCAAAAATGCATGTGAAATAGGCGCCTCCTTTATGAGGGTAATTCCCCCATACTGAGGTGTCAAAAATGCATCATTTCACCTAAATATCTCTCTTTTTTAACTATTAACGTTATCCTTAGTCAACTCTTCATCTTATGTGAGTATTTACTCATTTTTAGGAGATTTTCCTTTTATTTCTTCATTTATCTCCTCCCTACATTTGGATGAATCTTATTGGTCCATAGGAACCTTAATTTAAAATTTCAAAAAAAACTTCACCCCCAGGATAATGCCTCTTGAATAGATTATACTTAATTTCTAATGCACTTTCTGAAAATCTTTTTGAACTTCTGTTTCAGGGAAACTTATTTTAATAAGATGAGGTATTTTTCTATCCAAAAATATTTAAAATCTGAATATTATCTCTCTAGAATATTTTCTCTCTAGGAGGCCAAAATAGACAGGTAGAAACAAGATCTTTTATATTTCTGAAGAGGGAAATGATTACAGGGAAAGATACTGGACATCATGAGAGGTTGGGGGAGGAATCTTACAAGGCTATCTATATTAGACTTTGTTTGTTCTTATGTAGGAAGTATGCTATCTTGTGGTAGCTAGCGTACCATGTGAAATTGAGGTTATGTCTATAGATATGCCTTCTGCAACATGTTCATTAGAGGAATCTGGATGTTTCTCAGTACCACAACCACACAAAATTCCATAGCCCTTTAGCTACCAATACATGACACATCATATAGGACCATAACGAGTAGTGGGTCATGTCATGCTTATCCTCAGCGGGATAACACCCAAAATACCTCACTGTTTTGCCATTTATGATAATACCCAAGCAAGTATTCATGTGTAAGTGCAAAGTGATCCTTTGTTGATGCAACCAAGGTGGCTGCTAATAAGGCCACTGACAATGGAGACCTGCAAGGTGTATGAAATAAATGTAACGTAAAGTGAGTAGAAATTTTACTTATAAGATGTAGAGATCGATGTCCTGAAGTGTAGACTATAGACAAGATCCGATGTCGTAAGTGTGTGCGGCCCCCAAAACGCGCCTAGAACAAAAATCTGACTATAAAACTATAGTACAAATTATTACACACTCCAAGCTCCTTTCTTCTCCTATAAGGGCTCCTTGATCTGGTTCAAGAAGACAAATGACTCAGGGTGAAGGGTAGGCACTAGCAACAAGGGCGAGGAGCGTATTCTCTAATACCATAGTGGGTCATGTCATGCTTATCCTCAGCGGGATAACACCCAAAATACCTCACTGTTTTGCCATTTATGATAATACCCAAGCATGTATTCATGAAACCTATAAGTGCAAAGTGACCCTTTGATGCAACCAAGGTGTGCTAATAAGGCCACTGACAATGGAGACCTACAAGGTGTATGAAATAAATGCAACATTGAGTAGAAATTTTACTTATAAGATGTAGAGATCGATGTCCTGAAGTGTAGACTGTAGACAAGATCCGATGTCATAAGTGTGTGCGGCCCCCAAAACGCACCTAGAACAAAAATCTGACTGCAAAACTATAGTACAAATTATTACACACTCCAAGCTCCTTTCTTCTCCTATAAGGGCTCCTTGATCTGGTTCAAGAAGACAAACGACTCAAGGTGAAGGGTAGGCACAACAAGGGGCAAGGCGCGTATCCTCTAATACCATATGTTGAAAATAGGGTTGCCGAAATCCACACACACACACAATGGAGAAGCTCAAGGAAGCACACAATGAGATGATGGATAGGTAATAAATGTGTGATGTACAAAGATGATAAGTATACCCCAAGATGGGTGTATACTAATGTGGGGGAAAATATGGAAAAAGTGCCCCGGCTAGTCCTAGTGTGTTCATACACCACTAATAAATATGGCTCTACAAACTAGACTATTTCTTGCTTGAACATCCTTACCAGTCCTTTCAGCTCTAAAATTTTTGATGGTGCCAAGAAAGTCTTTCTCCAGTAATAGACCTATATTCACAGGCAGTTTTCCTTCTTTTTGTAACCCAAACCTTTGTATAACATAATGTCATACTTTCTTCGAAAAAAAGAGATAAGATTTAGCAAAAGATTATTTCATTTCTTAGGAGAAGCTACAAAGGTTTTGAGCTAGTTATAGTTCCATGGTCAATTACATGTTTATCATGGTTAGCACACAAGGTTGTATTTTCAAAAATATTCACCAGGTAGGCCACCTCAATAGTAGTAGGCTCTTGGATAATCTCTAAGATAAGACAACACCATGCGTGCAAACTGTTGGAATGTCGTGGCCTGGCCGCCTACATTCCACATGTATATAGTCCCAAGCAAGGGGATCATCTATAAGTAATAGAAGACTAGGACCATTCTCATCCCTCCTCCACCAATTTTTTGTGGCTTGGAAGGGATTACAGTGGTGGAGGTTAAGCACGTAGTGGCGTAAACAAAACTAGGATGGGTGACCTCCCGGGAAGTGGCCCCCAATTCCAACATGGTATCATAGCTAGGGAGGGCATGTTGGGATGTTATTAGCAGAGCTGGTTGACTTGATGATTCCTTATGATGAAGGAGTTGAATGAAGGCGGAATGCATGTATAAGCGAATGGACAAGCTTGCTGAGGTGTTGGGTGTAATCACGGGCCAAGAGAAAAGGTTGTGTGGGTAAATCATAAGGGTACCAACCATGACATCACTGACAGTGCAAGAAGCTTCTAAGCCACCTCGTATCATCAAAGCCTCTTGGTACCCTACATCTTGGTTTCTAAGATAGGGTGTTGAAAGGTCATGGCCTATGGCTGCCTACATTCCACATGCATAGAGTCCCAAGCAATGGGATCATCTATAAGTAATAGAAGACTAGGACCATTCTCATCCCTCCTCCCCACCAAATTTCATGTCTTGGAAGGGATTGGAGTGGTGGAGGTTAAGTGGCAGTGGCATGAACACTACTGGGATGGGTGACCTCCCGGGAAGTGGCCCCCAATTTCCAACACCCCATGTTGTAGGACCACATGGATCTCTGTGACTATGCACGACACGAAAGAGGCTCTTCGGATCAAGAGATCGATTGACTTTTGGTAGTCTATGATCTTGTTAAGTGCTATGTAATGATAATCTTTCTCATCAATGCACCTCTCTGAGGGACTCTTTGTGGAGGCCTTTATGGAACATGACCTCAAGGCAACTTATCCTCTTGGTTGTTGTGAGGCTTCTTCCTCCATGTGTCACCCACAGCAACATTCCGTATAGGTTTGTCAACCCCCTCATCGGATTCATCGTCTCAATGTCTTTCACATTTTCATCTCGTCAAATTCTATATTGGACATTAAATTTGATAGACATGTAGTATGCTCTACAATGGAAGGCAAGGACCTTGATATAGGCAGGGGAAGACTTTTTCCACTTGCTCTAAAGAAGCTACTTACTGGGAAAATTAGAATTTGGGCTCTCTCCCATGGTGGTCTATCTCAGAGAAGATTTGCTTGAGAACTCTACCCCTCTTATTACCTCTTAAAAGAGCATGTATGGGCTAGGAGGAATGACTCTTTTTGTTTGATTGGTGTTGGTCATGGTCTCTACACCACAATGAATAAAAACGGTTAAGAAAGGTCCTCTTATAAAGAAGAATAAAACTCTTTCACACTTGGACTTTTAAAAAAAGAAAACCAAAAAATAGTTAGCTTATAAAAATATCCAATTGTAGAGTAGGGATAACTTTGATTAAATTGGGGCTTTTGCATGCCTTTAAAAGTAGATATATTGCATCAGTCAAAAAAAATCAACTTTTAAAACATGGACAATACAACTTCGTCATTGTATGTAAATCCCTTTTGATTCTTGGTGCTTCACTCTTGCATGATAGCCTGCAGGTCTTTGAGGACCTATTTTTCTCTTCTACTTGGCATTGTTTCTCTTCTTGTATTCTTTGAATACAATTTTGGCAAGCATTGAGAATGTGCCCTCTCCAAATTTGTGATTTATCTTCCCATTATATAGTGAAAGAGCCAAAGTTAAAACTTTTTGAGGTAACTATGTCTGGGGTGCCTCATCCATGTCAAGTATTTTTGAAATATGTTTTTTGTGGATTGATAATATGATTTATCCATGCTTTAAGTGATCCACGTCTCCATAGAAGCATACTTCTTCATGTATAAGTAGGAATGTATACAATGTGTCACAAATGACATTCAAATTTAGTAAAATCATTGAGTTTAACCCTATACATCTAATCTAAATAAAATATGTAACTTTTAAGCCTTCAATTGATCTTTATATATATATATATATATATATATATATATCACATATAATGTGTTTGTTTCTCTTGATGTTTTACCAAGCTTGGTGAAGCAAATGTGAGGTTTCTAGAGATTACATATCAATTTTTGAAAGAGAAGAGACACAAAGCTTTGCGGAAGGCCTCAAACTTTTCATGTAATAAAGCTTTAGTGAAAAGATCTACCACATTATCATGTGTATTGCAATAGATCAAATTGATCTCTCCTGCATGGAGTCTCTCTTTGACATAGTGGTAATGCACGTCAATGTACTTAGTCTTGGCAAAAAAGACAAGATTCTTAGTAATTTCCATTGTGCTCTGACTATCACTGAGAATGGGAGTAGGGTAATATAAAGGGGCACAAAGATCCTCCATCAATCTTCTAAGCCATACACATTCAATTGTCACATTGAATGTTGGTCTATATTCAACTTCATAAGATGAGATTGTTTATTGCTTACTTAGCCAATATATGCATGAATTTCTAAGAAAGAAATAATTTCTAGATGTGGACTGTCATACATCATAATCACCTACCTAATCGGAATCACTTAAGGGACCTGTAGTTGTAAATCATCCTCCTTGGCATAAAACAATCCAAGATCTTGAGTGCTCTTATAAGTATCAAAATATTGTTGGTTAGTACCTAGGGAATGCATGAACTTTGAAAGTTGTGACACACTATATTGGATGTCTGGCCATGAGTTACACAAATAGATTAGGCATCGAACAACTTGATCATAAGTGGTTATGTCAAATGGTTCTCACTGGCATCCTATAGCCTAAGTTTTACACTAGGTTCCATTGGTGTTAGAAATCGGTTTGTAACTTTCCATGTTAAACCTCTAAGACTTGAGTAGTGCCTTGATGACTATACCATTATCTTACTATATAAAAACCATATACCATGATAATACAACAAAAGGCCAAGGTTTGACATCTCAAAATTTGAGGCAAGATCAACCTTGAAGGCTATAATGAAATCCTCATTGGTGCCTATCACACTAGCATGTCATCGACAACAAGCAAATCTTGCTTTTCCTTTTTCACACATAAACTACTTTCCATAGGACTATTTTGAAATCCCTATCCAGTCAAATATGTATGATTCTTCTGGGCTAACAAGCTTTGGGAGATTGTTTCAAATGACTATTTTGAAATCCATGTCCAATCACATATATGTATGATTCTTCCAGTAACAAGCTCTTGGAGATTGTTTCAAACAACTTTGCATATAGTTATGCCTTTCCATAGGACTATTTTGAAATCCCTATCCAACCGAATATGTATGATTTTTTCGGTAACAAGCTCTAGGAGATTGTTTCAAACGACTTTGCATACAATTATGTCTTTTGAAGCTTGGAATGATAGAAAGCCCTCTACGGCTCACTTATGCATTTTTAATTGTCTTGCTTATGTAATTGTGCATGAGCAAATTCATGCTTGATCATAAGTTTGTTAAATATATTTTTATGGGGTATAGCTCATAAAGTAAAGGCTACCATCTATCATCCTGCTACTTTTCTTGTGAGTAGAGATGTTATATTTGTGGAAGATGCAATTTAGCCCTTTGTTTCATGTAAAAAATAGCAAAATGTATGTTTTTAGGACATATTCAACACTCTCCTTCCATTGTTCAATGCAAGACACATTGATATAGAGCATCTAAGTACTCAAAGGAATGCTAAAATCAGCCCACACAGATTAAAAATCAGCATGTTTTTCATCCCATAGATTAGTCTATTGATGATGAGGAAAATCTAGATGATGCAACACTCTTGTAAATTTTGGTCACCCCATTTGAGCAGTTTTGGTCACAATGTGTAAGCCAAAGGCCCAATTACGAGGGGGCTTGCATTGTCTGAAGAGGTTCAATGTTGGAGACTACAAACCTGTTGCTACACCTATGGAACCTGGTTTGCGATTTAGTCTTGGAGATGTAAGTGACCCTTTTGATGCTTTCCTATATCAAGAAGTTGTTGGATACCTTATCTTCTTATCTAACACCATACTTGACATTCAGTATGGGGTCTCAGTATTGAGAAAATTTATGCATAGCTGAGGCACAATGCATTGGCACTCTATCAAATGGGTGTTTTATTACCTAAAGGGCACTAAGCACTTTGGGTTGTTTTATCCTAAGGGGGGGTGAATCACATATGCATACATTTAGAGACTCAAACTAGAGTGGCTATTATGACACATGAGTGTCCAAGAGTGGTTTTTTATTTCGCCTTGGTGATTCATGTATATCATAGCTCATCAAGAAGCAACCTGCTATGTCAGTGATGAGGACAAAAAGAAGAAAGGACTAGATGTGAGAGAGATGAGCAAATCAACACAGCATGAAATGGATGAATGAGTGCATGTATAATGGTGAATGTAATCCAGTACAAGAGGCCCTATGATGTGAGGTGAATCTACGTAGGAGACCGTTCGAAGAAAAGACGTGGTCGGAGACCATTCTAAGAAGAATCTATGTAGGAGACCATTCGAAGAAGAAAAAGACGTGGTCGGAGCTGAAAAATGGTCGGTGACGACACACGTCCAAGGACAGCGGTGGCTCTCCGATGTAGTAGATGTAGTGGGCAGCAGAAATGCAGTGGTTCAAGCTCTGGTGAAAAGGGTGTTGATGTACCTGATGGGGGTGAAGACTCTAATAACAAGGGCGATGTTGTACCTAAGGGGTGCAAGGCTAGGCAGTTGCTAGAGGACTACATAGGAGCAAAAAAACGCAGAAGGTTTATCGGGTTATGATATTGTAGGGGGTAGAGCCAACAACAGAGAAGCCACGGGCTGGTGCTACTATGTGTAGAGGAAGGAATCAATGGTCTAGTATGTGTAGAGGAAGGAGTCGACGGTTGCAGCTACTACTGAAAAATGATGATGATGGTCTACTGTGTGTAGAGGAAGGAGTCGACAGTTGCAGCTACTGAAAAATGATGATGATGGTTCAAGGTTGATGATTCAAGCTGCTACTACAAAGGAAGTGATGATGTATAGGCTATTGCAGAGGTAGGCCAGCAGCAATAGTTTCTTGATAGTGATTTTATGTTGTGTTTTTGCTAATTTATGAAGCAATGCTTATATATGGGATTGGGGTGCTGGTCATCCTAGAGAGGGTTGTCGTGCCTAGCAGCAGCAAAAGACAAAAATACCAAATAAAAAACCCCTTTCTGGGCTGGGTAAAATACCATTTGGGTATATTTTTACACACCCCTTCTCGGGCCAAAAGGGGACCATGAGAGACAATGAGAGAAGATGAGGAAGAAGGTAAGTGGGTGAATAGGAACATGAAGAAGTATTGGGCTTTGGATGCTATGGGTGTAGATCATATGCTCTTCGTCTTTTGTAGAGTCTTTTGTGTCTAGGTTGTATTGGATCACTACCACAATGCAAGAGGTTTTCACATGCACAAATGCCCTTTTGGGTTTTCATCTGTGTGTAAGCACGACACCCAAAGACACGAAGATGGGAAACAGTCAGTTTTTTGCCATAAAATGCCTCAAACGGAGCTTGTGAGTGAGGGACAATGATCATGGGGAAATGGTTCAAAAGGTACACCGCAGTGTTGTAGCGATTCTAACTAAAGGTGTTTAGGTAGCTCTGCTGCAAAGAGCATGGAGTGTGCCATATCCATAACAGTTCAGTTTTTGTGCTTGACCACTCCATTTTGTGAGGGGGAGTTGGTGGAGGTGAGCTAGCATTGAATGCCCTACTCTTGCAATAATTCAGTAAATTGATGGGAGAGAGACTCACCATTGTCACTGGGCGCAAGAAATCCCAACAATCGAGATGCCCATTAGGTTAGTGACTAACCAAACCCACGGGGTAAAGTATTGGAAGGAATTTAATTTATGCTTCAAGAAAAACACCCACATGTACCTCAAATAGTCATCTACAATCAACATGTAGTAGAGAGACCCACTGCCCACTGAATCAACTTGAGGATACCCTGAGCACAATGAGTAGCATGATGTGGGAATGGTGTACAATGCTGCTTACCCATTTGACATGGCTAGCAGACATCCTTTGTTAGTTTGAGGCAGGGTATGCCTTCAACTAGTCTCTAGACAACTCATAGAGTGTGTCATAGGGAAGGTGACCATAGCGATAGTTCCATAGTTGTTAAGTGTCCAAAGAAGCTCTGGTCACATAGGCACAAACCCGATGAAACTCATAACCCTTGAAATATGGCTCAGATAAAAAAATAGACATCCGATATAAGCCATCCTTATGTGCTTCAACGAGACCGGTAGTCTCATCAATCACCTTGATAACTTGCTTATTTTGACGTAAAGTCCACGATCGAGTTGGGTCATCTGGGATACTGAAAGTAAATTGAGGCCCAAGTTAGGAACAAGAGACATTGTCCAAGGTTTCCTGGTTGGGGCATGTGTTGGTGTCGAATAAAATGGTGCCAATAGATTTGATGGGCATCAGGGTATTGTTGCCACATTGAACTTCACCCTTAGTAGGACGTTGAGAGATGAAAATATCAGCATTACATGCCATATCTTGTGTAGCTCCATTGTTAACTATCCAAGGACCGAATGGCCACAAGGAAGAGTTGGATGAGCTTCGATGATGGGCACATGTGGATCATCAGGTAATTGATAGATCTGAATGAGGGCAAAAGCTTCCACATGCTAACTGCCTCGTCTAGCCCGTTGTTTTTTCTTCCTTTTGGAAGAGTGGCCAGAGTCAACCTCATATGTGACCTGAGTGACATTAGCCAAAGGGCCTGGATGTGGTGTAAGTGAAGACCATCAGACATCTCTTTTGAGGTGGCAAATGAAACTGACCTTTAGCAACCTGACCAATGATTCGCCAGTGCCTTGCTGGTTCCCTGGTGGGGGACCCTCCCCAGAGAGTAGGTGTTGGAGTATTATCCCCTCTTGACCACACCAATTTGGGGCATTGCTCTACCAACTTGGTTGTTTTGGTGATTCAAGTTGTTGTGTTAGGATTGTTACCTCTATTTTCCCTGGCTTTAATGCCACACTCATCACAAGAGTCTCCTTCCACCCAGAGACTAACCCATGAACCAAGGGGGATTCTTTAATCTGACATTTGCCTTCTATGGTTAGACGATGTCTCCAGGTCAGTCCCAGCCACACTGACTTGGGAGGCCACTTAGCCTGTTGAGTAAGAACCTGGTTATTACCCCCCAGGGATGATTTATCTCAATCCTCTACAACAACCATTTAAGCATGAGGGCTTTAGAATGTTGATCTAGTCTAGTTATCCCCATCCCCTTATCTACTGAGGTGGGGCACAAGCTTGATCCCATGAGAATGCATGCCAACTCCTTTTCTTGGTGTTTCTCCATAAGAAACATTTGAATAGCTTTTCTGCATTTGTTCCAGTCTCAGTGCAATTGAAAGTGCACATAGATGCTATAAACACTATGTAGGAAATACAAATATGTTTGAGGATCACCAGCCTCCCAATATTCCATCTTCCCTTGTAGCTTGGGGTAAAACTAATAAAAAAATCTATTTATTTCTTACATTATCTTGGGGTGAAACCTCTGCTTATTGCTTACATCATCTCCTATGGGGAATCCCAACAGTCTAAGAGGTGTGCCATGAGGTATCCTTAAATTCGTATTTGAGGTCACATTGTTATCAATCCACTTTGATCCAATAGGAGGGCTTTTTCTTTCGCAGTACTATTGATTGACCCAAATAATTGACAGAATTCGTCAACTAGAACACATCACTGTTAGACTCTTCATAAGCCAGAATAGAGCTATTATCATCAGCAAAAAATTGGGTGGTCTTTTCATGGTCCGTTTCTAGGAGAGGGAGGACTTTAAGGAGTCCTTGTCACTCTTGGAAATACTACACATTAGAAAGAAGGGGTTCCATTACCACCGAGAAAGAGCAGGGGTGCAAGAGGGCATTCCTGACAAAATGATCTCTGTAATGAGAATTCCCTAGCTACTGCAACCCCATTAATATTGACCTCTGATTTGGAAATCCCTAGCAGGGCTCAGACCATCCTTATCAAAGTACATTCAAACCTCATCTTGTCCAGCACTGCTAGTATAAAATCCCATTTGACCCTATTAAATGCTTAGATCCTAGTTAAGAAGCATATATGGTCTATTAAAGGCAAGAGCATAATTAATCCCACATTGACTGGTGAGGACAGCCTTGTGTACTTATCTACCATGCATAAATCCAAATTGATTTAGATCCACCACCCTTGGTAAGATGTATTTTATACGAAGTGCAATAGCCTTGGCAAAGATTTTATATGAAGTGTTGAGTGGGCACCAGTCTCCACCCTGAAGTGTTGAGCATTGTAAGTGGGCACCAGTCTCCAACCCTGAAGTGTTGAGCATTGTAAGTGGGCACCAGTCTCCAACCCTGAGTCGGTCTGTTTTCTTATGGATTAGCTTTATGTGCTCCTTATTGACTTCAGAGGTGAGTTCACCACTGTTGTGGCAAACTACGTTAATCATAGAGCACAGATATTGACTGATGAGGGACTAAAAGTGCCAAAAAAAAAACTCAATATGGGGAGCCTGTCAAGTCCTAGAGTCTTTTTCTTGCCCATCTAACTAGCATCAAATCTGAGTTCATCTATTGTGAAATCACTCCTTAGCACGGGGATGGAGGGGTCCTCCACTTGTCTATGGATCCATGCCAGGAAGTTATCCAATAGCTCAGGGCATCCATTATCCACCAAAGGGCTAGAGCCACTTATAGAGGATAAATGTGTAGTGAAGTGTGCAACAATCTCCTTTTGGTCCTGTGTTACAGATTCATCCCCCAACTGTAGCTTACTGATTCTCTCTTGTTGGTGCTTCTCTTCAATTGTCTGAAGAACAAGGCACATCCCCTTTAGAAAGCCATTTGATGGTGCACTTCTCTTCCACCAGTAGGCGCATCCCCTTTAAAAATCCATTTGCGGGCTTGGACTCTTAGTGCATCCTCTTTCACTCAAGCCTGGGCATGGAAATATGTGTCCAGATCACTAACCAAGGTGGTAACAATGGGGTCTAGTCCTTCTTATTGTACTAGCTACATCATTGTTTCTCTCACACTCTCTGCAGTCATACAATACATCTTCCTGTGCTGTCGAGCTACTTCTTGACCAAATGTTTGGTAGAAGTTAGAAGCATGACGTATGCAGTAGCATCTCAGCCCGTAGCCTCCAATGGAGGGGCATACAATACTCTGCCAAGACCACTTGCCACTGTGGGTAACTTTGCCCATAGATAATATTGGAGATCCGAGAAGCTGACCCATACTGGGCATTATGAAGCACGTACTTTGGCTTGAAAGCTAGGTAGTACCACGAAATGAGATGGACAAGGCTACCATTGTAGCTAGGCACCAGAGTGCAGATGGTCTCTTTGGGTCACGATTTCCACCAAAACTTAAAAGAAGCCCTTTTTCACGAAATGAAAGTAGACAAGCATGGCTTTGCCTTGGAAAGCTGCATCATACCATATTTTAAAATCTTCTTCTGAGGGTATGCGCCCCGTGAAGTATAGATAGGCACCACTGTCAAAAACTTTCTTGAATTCAAGCCATACTTGTCCATAGGGAGCAAAACCCTAGCGTTGAACACCTTCTTGCTAGTCGAGGAATGTGGCTCATCCACGTGATATGCCTTCATTTCTTTGAGGTCTGCAACCACTTCTTCTTGAAGGGTTTGCATGGTGTTTTCATCCACATGACCAAAAGATAGGGTACCAGCAAAGGACAGCGAGGTGCCTTGTCCTCCGTTTTTAAAAAGAGAGACCATTGCCTATGATGTGACAACTACCTCACTCAATCCTTTGCATGTGATGAGGAATCTTCCTATGGTGGATTCTATGCATGTGCATTGATTAAGATAATACAAAGAGTGATTAAGATAATAGTAAGACAATGATGATAAGTGATTAATCACAAACCCACATAATCTCATTGCATTAGCATGATCCAAGTACATGCTTATATAGCTATCATCCACATGCTTATATAGCTATCATCCACATGCTCCATGCTCTCGTCCACATACTTATATAGCTCTCATCGACATGCTCCATGCTCCATGCACCCTTGTGCCATCCTTGTGTTCATAAATGCTCACACGACATGTGCTACCTTGCAGTGTCTATGTGCTACCTTTTTAACCTTTGACTTCACCTTTTACAAATGACCAAGCAAATCAACATTTGCCAATGTACACTTAGTATATTCCCCTTTCTAAGGTGCATGTTCTCATCCACATGCTCCATGCTCCATGCTCCATGCACCCTTGTGCCATCCTTGTGTTCATAAATGCTCACACGACATGTGCTACCTTGCAGTGTCTATGTGCTACCTTTTTAACCTTTGACTTCACCTTTTACAAATGACCAAGCAAATCAACATTTGCCAATGTACCCTTAATATATTCCCCTTTCTAAGGTGCATGTTCCTCCCCTTTCTCTATTTATGTTTCCACCCTCACACATCGCTTTTCTCAACACCTCTTGTTAATGTGATAAGGGTCTAACACCTAACATGTATTGACCTGACCTACACTCCATATTCATATGGTTGGAGCGGTCCATTTAGGTTGCTCTAAGAGCTACAATGTTGGCTTTGTCTTGACACTTTACACGCTGGGAGAGTGGGGTTAGAACCAGGGGTTAGGAGCCATGCTTCATATCATCTAGAAGAGACGATCTGCATTGCCTCCATCCTGCGAAGCCTCATCTCACTATCTTCCTTCTTTGTCATTACATTGGCTTCTTCGGCTCTCTTTTTGTGCCAGCAATCCTTTGCTATGTGACCAATCTTGCCACCACAATGATGACATGCTATCTTTTTCCTTGGACCTTCTCTGGTCCTTGGTCTTGGTCCTCTAGAGAAGAGTGCTTTCTCCTCACTCGATGTAGCTTGAACTACTAAGTGCTGCTTCCACTCCTACAATGGTTGGATGTGGGAGGTTCTTCAAGGTAGCCACTAAGGGCCCATACTCCTCAAGTGTCATGCTTTTTAACAATATGGCTATGGCATCCTCTTCTTCTACTGTTACCCTAATGCCAGCCAATTGTTGAGTTATAATCTTCACTTTGTTAAGGTGTGCTGAAAGTGATTTACTATCCCTAATGTCCAAGACAAAGAATTGTATTTTTAAGCTTATTTTTTAATTCTTTTGCTATACTCCAAACAATTTCTCTAGCTCATCCCAAGCACCACTACTCAAGGTCAGTGTCTAATCTCAATACAAGAGTGATTTGAATGAAGAGATTAGTGCTAATGCAAGGAATTAACCACCATAAACCCTCAAGAGCAAGCTCATTGTTTTTATGCAGAAAACTATCAATGTTCAAGTGAGCAATTGACCCTTCAAATCAAGGGGTAATTGAATGTGGTGATAAATTCTTGTAGAGAAACTCCCAAATTTATAATTTGAGCTCTCACTTGTCCAGAATCACCAAACGATGAGTAAGATAAAGACTTGTTTAACAAAGGCTGTTATGGAGAGCAAGCCAATTTTTTAATCTTGATTTACAGCTTAATTAGCTCATCCATTGATGTAAGACTTGCTAGGCATACCATAAATGAGTTGAATTAGGCAGTGTTAAGCTCAATTTATAGTATTAATGAGTGAGTGTCTCTATTTTTCACCTTCAGCTCAGATTTTCACTACCTATGTTTTCGATTGTTGTAGCTCGTACAGTAGACCAATCGAGGTAAGATTTGATATGTGACATCCTCATACCATGCTTCAATAACCACCCCTAAAAGGAATTAGACTAATTCCTTTTGTACACAACGACGAATGAACTGATCTTGTAGTCAGCATGGTGATGCAATTTGTGAGAAGGGCATAACACCTGGGATCAATTATCTTAGGTGAAGCACCGCCTTGATGTGCTCTAGCTTCCCCCAAAATTTCATGGCAAATGGTCAAGTGTGCAATGAGAACCAACCCTTCCAAGCTTTACAGGGATTAGTGAACAAGTGATTAGTACTTCCTAATTAACTACTAGCTTGGCAGATTAATGAAGGGACATGGCTCTAATACCATATTAAGAAACCAAGCTTGATTAAGCTCAAGGTGGATTAAAGCGTATGATGGGAATTATTAAGCTCAAGGTGGATTAAAGCGTATGATGAAAATTATTAAGCATATTGATTAAGATAATACAAGGTGATTAAGATAATACAAGGTGATTAAGCTAATAGCAAGACAATGACAAGTGATTAATCACAAACCCACATAATCTCATTACATTATCTTGATCCAAGTGCATGCTTATATAGCTCTCATCCACATGCTCCATGCACCCTTATGCCATCCTTGCATTCATAAATGCTTACACTACTACATGTGCTACCTTGCACTTTTCATGTACTAACTTTTTGACATTTGACTTCACCTTTTACAAATAACCAAGCAAATCAACCTTTGCCAATGTACCCTTAGTCTATTCCTCTTTCTAATGTGCATGCTCCTCCCCTTGCTCTATTCATGTTGCATTCTCACACATTGCTTTTCTCAATAGTGCAAATGGTCCAACCTTTTTCTCTAGCTCTAACTCCAACCTTTTTCTCTAGCTCTAACTCCAACATAGCATTGGCATGCTTACCACAAGGGTTGTACCTAACCCTCTCGGGAGGCATGCACCAACAGGCAGTGGCACTAGAGGATGACAAAGAGCAACACTCCTAACCCCACCCCAAACCAAAGCGTAAGTTCCGAGGCTAATTTTTGATAGCATCAAGAATATATCAAATCTCATCTTGTGTTGAGTATTATGTTCTTCTTCTTTTATAATGTTCATCTGAGTGTACATATGAGCATCCATGAATTTGAAATTTGAAATTTCTTTGTACTAAATATTTAAGATTTGCATAAATCAACACAACAAGAACAAACACCTAGAAATCCCAAAATTTCATAGACTTTGAACCTAAGTTGAGGCCTTTCTTGTGGTCAGATGCAAAAACTCATAATACATCCAATCTAAAACATCCAATCTAAAACTAGACTAGGGGAATAAAAATCATAATACATCTAGCCTAGGGATATAAAACTCACTCACGGTGCATGGGATGCCCTTGTAAAAACTTTGTAGGGACATCCCATGCATCTTGAATTTTTACAAGGGCATCCCACATGCTGTGGTGGGTTTTTATGTCCCTCATCTAGTTTTTTAAAAACTAGATTGGCTATATGATTGGGTTTTTAGCATCTGAGCACTACAAGGAAGGAAACAATTAGGGGCTATTTATAGCTAATTGGGTATTTTTCAAGGGTCTCCATTTTTTTTTGGCTATTTTAAAAATCCACTTTTTAAAAAATTCACCCAACTTTTTATGATTTTCAAGAAACATTTGCCAAAAATACATTAGGTATTACCTTTATTTTAAAAAAATCTAAAAGATTTCACCCCAAATTTCAAATATTCAGGTGTATATAGAATATATATTTGTCAATCCTTTACACTTACACATTCTTGAAGGTGCCTTATTTTTTACCCTAACTACAAGGACCTCAAATCAGAGTTGATCTTGTCATGTGTAATGTGCATGCCCTGTTTTAAAAATTGATTTTTGTAAGATTCCTCCCTCTAGCTTTTGAGGTGTAAAGGTGTAAGAACCTCCCCTTCTGTTCTTGTAATTATTCCCCTCTCTAAAATAGAAGAAAGATCTTATTTTACCCTATTTTGGCCTAGAGAGAGAAAATGTATAGAGAGAGATAATCCAAAATTGAGATATCTTTGGATATAAAAATCATCCTAGAGTCTAAAATGGATTCCCCTGAAACAGAAGTTTAAAATGAACTTTCCAATGTGCATTAGGAATTAATTGAAAATGGTATAAGGGACCTTAGCCTAAGGGTCTACATTTTCAAAAAATTTAGATTATGGTCTAATTAAGGTTTCATGGGCCAATTAGATTAATCCAAGTGTTGGGATGAGATAAATCTAAAAGAATAAAAGAAAATACCCAAAAATGAGTAAATGCTCACATAAGATGAAGAGTTGACTGAGAGTACAAGGTTTATTAGTTAAAACTTATGAGATATTACTAACGACTAGATATAGGTGCATCAATTTTACTATCATGCAAGGTTTGCACCAGCCATTTAGGCATACCTCTAGCCTGCTCATTTTCAGCCCTATCCTCAGAAATTACATCCTATAAATCTGCATCAGAAATAGGCTGATCTATGATGTCGTTTGAAATCTGCATAGGCTGAATATTTACCTCATTAGGACTTACATTTGAATTCCCACCTATAAACAGAGGCAACAATGTATCAAATACATCCTGTGAGCTCACACCTGTCTCTTTGGTACATGATAACAAGGGCTGCACAGCATCTTCCACAAAACAACATCTCGACTAATCAAGATATGCTTTGACTGCGGATGATACAATCTGTAACCCTTGCTCTCAGCACTGTAACCAACAAAAATGCATTTGACAGCCTTATCATCCAGTTTTTTGCGTTGTTGCACAGGCACTAAAGCATAGGCCAAGCAACCAAAGACACGTAAGTGACCAATAGAAGGCTTTCTACCATGCCAAGCTTCATATGGAGTAATAGACTGCAAGGCCATAGTGGGACACCTGTTGAGTACATATGCAGCACACATGACAGCCTCAAGCCAAAACGCATGTGGCAAAGCTTGGCTCTTGACCATACATCGTGTCATCTCCATAAGTGACCTGTTTTTCCTCTGAGCAACACCATTTGCTGAGGGGTATATGGCAATGTACATTGGTGTTTTATCCCACGACTAGCCAGAAATGCATCAAACTCTTTAGACAAGTACTCCCCCCCTCGATCAGAACGAAGGGTGCCCACAGTACAATTGGATACATTTACAACCATAAGAAAAAACTGTTTGAAGCACAAAAACACTTCGGACTTTGCCTTCAGTGGATATACCCATGCATGCCTTGAGTAATCATCAATGAAAGTCACGAAGTACAAGTGTTTACCAAATGACGGAGTTTGCATAAGCCCACATATATCACTATGTACAAGTTGCAATTTGCGAGTGGCCCGCACAGAACCATCCTTTGGAAACGTAGAACGCTGCATTTTGCCCAAAATACAACCTTCACAAACATGTTTCAATGGTGCCTCAAGAGTGGGCAATGAAGCAACCATATCAAATTTCTACAAACGCAGCAAACTAGCAAAGTTCAGATGACCAAAACGAGCATGCCATAGTTTTGCATCTGAAACTGCCTTTTCATCAGAAATTGCATTTGCTGAATCTTCCACACACTTGTCATAAGAATTGAGCCTATACAACCCACAAAACAAGGTGCCAGATGCAATAATCGTATCACCAGAAGTCAAATCATGAACAGTACATCTGTCATCCATAAATTTGACTACAAGTCCAAGTCTAACAAGCACAGAGACAGACAATAGATTCTTCTTTATCCCTGGCACATACAAAGCATCTGAAAGTGTGAAAGCTCTGCCATTTGCAGCAGTAACCATAATTTTACCAACGCTCTTCATTGGGTAAGAAGCATTATTGGCACATGTGACAGTATTCCCATTAGAGACAGCCTCAAGACAAGTGAACATATCACGATGCGAGGTAATGTGCTTTATAGCACCACTGCCAAAATACCATACATTAGAGTCAACACAAATTGCCAAACATGCATCATGTACAGATGGGTCATACTGGCAATACACGCTAAACGCCCATTCTGTATCTTGCACAACATTTGCAGAATCTGCATTTGTAGAAGCATCCGCTATTGTGGCTGCATAACCTACTGTGGCCACTTCTAGTTGTGAAGCTGAGTACAGGGGCAGCTTTCACAGAAGCTACGGTTGAGTGTGTGTGGCTCAGACGGCTTATGGCTGACTTGGGTGTTGTCTGCCACCTCTATCTACACTGACAGTCAGAGCACATTGGCGGTTGCGAGAAATCCAGTTTTTCATGCTCGCACAAAGCACATTGAGGTGCATTATCACTATGTCAAGGAGAGACTCTCAGCAGGAGAGATCAGCTTGGCCTATGTGCCAACACAGGACAACCTCGCCGATCTTTTCACAAAGGCGCTTCCGTGAGAAGTTCGAAGCCTTCCACAAAGCTTTGGGCTTGCTCCCCTTTGTGGACTGATCTACTTAGGGCATGGCACTTCCCTATACATGAGTGCTAGCTCTCGTTCACACCATCACTCCCAGGGGGATTTGTTGCCATATATATAGGCAGTGATGTGTGTGAACACACTTAAGACCACCGGGACACTTTTTCCCTCTTAAGGAGGTTTTTTCCCCCGGCTTGGTTATACGCCCATCATTCTAGGGCTAACTTATCTTTTGTACATTGACACAATCTAATACACTTTGTGTTGTGTGCATTCTTGCTTCTTCTTCTCCAAGCTTTGTGTGCTTTCCTGCAACCCTAATTCCAACATTTATATGGGTCTGTTGGTTGATCTTGCTGATCTTCAATGGAGAGTCCATCTAGATTTTTCTTATATGATTATATTTTCAGGTACTATGAGCTAGGAACTATTGAAAAGGCCCTTGAGTGAACAGGTGATGAGCGTTCTGGTTACCAATGATGCCATAGGTACACCGATGAAGGAATGATTGCAAATTGGAACTCAAGCTAGATATTTTGGAGGATTATGATCAATGATACTATGGTTTCATTAAAAGATTGTTTTAAAGACAACTGAATCTGTGAAACAAGCAATTTCATATTGGGTGTGTAAGTGGTGTGACTATCTTGAAGTTTGCTCGAAGCGCCGGCTAGGGGCCTGGGAACTCTTTTCCCTGGTACCCGGGGCAAAACATAACCAAATTCCTAAATGGATCCCGAATTGTGTGAGCTAGTGCTATTACTGTACCATAACTCTATTAAACCAAACTCGCTATCTTACAACCTCTAAATCATTAGCGGCATATCATAATCTCACCAACTATGCTAGTGACATAAGTGTAGAGGTGTCATCCTAGAATGTCACCATATCCATACTAATTTTTCAACAGTCTCCTCAATCTCAACTCCATGCTCTCATGCACTCCAAGTAATATCACCCGCTAGAACTTTCTCTCTTACAAAATGGTATTGCACCTCAATGTGCTTAATCCTAGCATAATACACAAGTTTTTAGCCAATTGTATGCTGATCATGTTGTCACAATAGATAGAAATTTCCTATACATGGGCTTTTTAAACTAAGCAAACTCATAGTTTGCCATATACCTCTATATGAAGACACAATTTTGGTTGCTTTCTAGTTCAACTAATAACAACACTCATAAGAGAGAATATAAAGGTACTAGTAAATCTTTTGTGTGAGACATTACTAGCCCAATATGTACCCATATAGATGTCCAACCCCATATTCCCATGTACCCATGTATATTGGGTACATGTACATGGATATAGAGTAGGTACATAGAGTTGACATGAGCATTGAAAAAAATCATTTAAAAAACATGGAATATAATTCAAAAATTACTAGGAGCTGCAAACTAATGTTTCAATGCTACCTTATAATTGCTTTCTCAAGCTTTGGAGCCACTTTTTATGGAAAAAAAAAGAGAAAGAAGAAAACTTGCAATGTAAAAAAAATAGCATGGTACTCCCCTCTAATGCTCCAAATTTTTTTTTCTAGAATAAGTAGAAAACCCTCCATCTAAAAATTTGAAAATTATCACTGACGAAATTTTTAAAGATTAAAAGGTTTTATTACTACAACCCTTGAAATTTTGAAGGTCTTCATACCTTCAACTCAAATTTCAAAAGGTAATTTTCAAAATTTGAAGTTGGATTTACACTAAAAGCAGGGTTTTTTCAAGCACCCCCTTTCCTTTGCACAGGCACATGTACATGAGGCATTCGTGCTTTGAACAGGACAAAGGCACTTGTCCCCTCAGACGCTAAGGACCCCTTTATCTCCTGCACCCATGAAAAATCTGCAGCCGCATCGTCGCTCAGGTAAGTAGGTGTCATGCAACTGAGATTCATATGTTCGCCTGCAAGCGAGGATACTTCTTTGAATGTTTGGAAATTACGGGCTCAGCAGGTGGGCTTAGCTCAAACACAGGGCGGCTATGGAAGGAGAGCACCCACGGACAAATGACAGAGCTACGTAAGGTGAGTAATCTTTACACAGGAAAGCAAAGAAAAATCATCTCTAGATTGGGTCTTCTGTTGACTTCCTTGCGTTGGATCGTTGCAGGCAAGCCCAAATTTCAAGCGTAAACCTGCTAAGGATTCGCGGTTGGTGGACGACGGCATGCTTCAGAAAACAGAAGAACCATTTGGAAGAAGCAAAAAAATCCTTATAGGGAGCAAAACTGGTGCTTTGGAGATTTCTACCTTAGAGGAGGCACTTGCTTCGTTGGAAAAAGGTATGCCCCAGCCCTCATCCTCACCACCGCCCCCTTCTGTTGTTGACAGCATTGCCTGCATCTTGCACAAGTGCAGAAAGGCGAAAAACCCATCATATGCCATGCGCCTGCATGCCTGCATGCGTGAAAACGGGCTGGAAGCTCATAGATCACTTGGCAACCAACTCGTGTCGTTGCTGGTGGATGTCGGTAGCATTCTCAATGCTCAGCAGGTTTTCAACAGCTTGGTTTATCGGAATGAGTGCTCGTGGACATCTCTCATCACTGGTTACATCAAATGTGGGAGGTCACAGCATGCTTTTGTCCTTTACCAGAAAATGCGAGAGGATTCTGTACAGCCTAGTGGGTATACTTTTGTAGCACTCCTGAAGGCTTGTTCTAAGCTGAAAGATGTGGAAAAAGGCTTCAGCATACACGCTGACATTGCCAGGCAGGGGTTGGAAAGAGACCTTTTTGTTGGCAGTGCCTTGGTTGACATGTATGCCAAATTTGGCTTGCTTGAAAAAGCGCAAGAAGTGTTTGACAAGCTTCCAGTTCGAGATGCAGTGTCATGGAATGCACTAATCGCTGGTTATGGCAAACATGGGCGTGGTGAGGAAGCACTACATTGTTTCGAACGGATGCAATCTGAGGGTGTCTCTCCTAACATTGTCACATTTGTTTGCAGCTTAAAAGCCTGTGGCAGCATAGGAGCCACCGACATGGGCCGAGAAATACACGCTGAGATTGCGAGACAAGGGTTGGAAAAAGATCTTGTTGTTGGAAACACATTGATTGATATGTATGGTAATTGTGGTTTGCTTGCAAAGGCACAGGAAGTGTTTGACGAGCTTCCAGCTCGAGACGTAGTCTCCTGGACTGCACTAATTGCAGGATATACCAAACATGGGCGTGGTGAGGAAGCACTGAACTATTTTGAACAGATGCATATGGAGGGTGTCTTTCCAGATGTTGTCACATTTGTTTGCAGCTTGAAAGCTTGTGGCATCATTGGAGCCATAGACAAGGGCCAAGAAATACATGCGGAGATTGCCAGAAAAGGGTCATTGGAAAGAAATCCCGTTGTTGGCAATGCGCTGATTGATATGTATGCTAAATGTGGTTGGCTTGCAAAAGCACAGGATGTGTTTGACAAGCTTCCAGTACGAGATGCAATCACTTGGAATGCACTAATTGCAGGGTATGCCAAACAGGGCCTTGGTGAGGAAGCACTGAAGTGTTTTGAACAGATGCAGTCTGAGGGTATCTCTCCGGATGCTATCACATTCTCTTGCAGCTTGAAAGCTTGTGGCAGCATTGGAGCAACAGACAAGGGTCGAGAAATACATGCGGAAATTGCCAGAAAGCGGTTGTTGGAAACAGATTTTGTTGTTGGCAACGCACTGGTTGATATGTATGCCAAATGTGGCTTGCTTGACAAAGCACAGGAAGTGTTTGAGAAACTTCCAGTTCGAGATCTAGTCTCCTGGAATGCTCTAATAGCAGGATATGCACAGCTAGGAGAAAGTGAGAATGTTTTTCGTATCCTTGACAGAATGAGAGGAGAAGACCAAAAGCCAAATGTGGTCACATTTGGAAGTGTTCTAAATGCATGTATTCACGCGGGTCTAGTGGGTAAGGGCCAGACATACTTTGAGGCAATGATCAAAGATTACGGAATCACTCCAACTCTTGAGCATCACACTTGCATGGTTGATCTCCTCGGCCGTGCGGGCCAATTAGACAATGCAATAGCAATGGTCAAAAAGATGCCGGTCCATCCCACTCTTGTAGTGTGGAATACTGTGTTGGGTGCTTGTCGAAAGTGGGGCAATGTAGAGCTTGGGAGACAAGTCTTTGAACATGCAGTGCGATTGGAAGAGAAAGGCGCTGCAGCTTATGTTTGTATGTATAACATCTATGCAGATGCTGACATGCTGGAGGATGCAAAGAAGATTGAGGCAATGAGAGTGAAAAAACAAGCATGGGAGATGCCAGGACATAGTTTGTGGACTGATGCAGGTTGAACTATGCATCCATCTTTGATTGGGGTTGATTCAAGTGAGGCTAGAAGATGTTTATTTCAAAGAATGAAGGCAGTGAGGTGCTGGTTGAATTGCGCATCCATTTTTCGCTGGAAACAAAAGATGAACAAAATTTTCAAAACTTTGCCAGAAGGTATTTCTCTCAAAATCAAGGAGGTTAGGGTATGTCTGTGGGTGGCACCAAAGAAATTTGTGTTCTGTTGCCTGAGTGAAAAGTTGACTACCTTGTGATCCATGGTTGATATACCCATGAATGTCTGGCTGTAATACTGCAATTCGGCTTTCAAAGGTAGAGCAGCAATCATTTATAAGATGCAAATTGTTATATTTCCTGATGTATTGTGCTACCCTACCCTAGAAGGATAAAGCAGCAAGGCTGAGTTGTGGCAGGGAGGTTAACCAGGAAGAAAGTCCTCCATGCAGAGCGAGAATTACACTGTACATGATCCATGAAGCAAGCAAGCGCAGAGGGTAGGGTTTTATAGAGATTCAAAGTGTGAATCGGGGTTAAAGCATGATGGTAGTGCATGTGTTTTTGAAGCCAATGTAAAGCTCAAGAAGAATGAACCTCACCCGGACTGTTGCACATGATGACTTTCATGTGGGCCAGTGCATAAAGTGACACTGTTACAAAAACAGCCCTAGGTAGTGTAGTGGGAGTGTGGCTCTTAATATGCGACTTACTACACAATGCAAGGCGGAATGGATGCAAGATCTACAAGTGAATGTGCTGTGAGAATGTGTGTAAGACACCACACCGGGGGGCTAACGATGGGCCAGCTCCCCCTTTTAGCATATTCATATTGCCTACAGCAGAGAGCTACAAAGCTCTGCGGGCACTCACTTGGTGAAAGTTCACCCATCGAAGTACAAGGCATTTCCAAGTTAAAGCAAACAAGAACAAACAAAATTAGCCGATAGCCGCCTTATCTTTGGAATCTGGAATAGTCTGCACCACTATCTTAGGCCAAGTCCAAAAAGTCTCCTCATGTTGTTGGTAAGCGAGCCAATATGTGGTAGCTTTGATAGAATACTCTGCCAGGCTAGTTTTTAAAAGAGTATGAATGCCTGCCATGAATGGACTTTGGGTCTTAAAAGGCGTCCTCAAAATTTTTGAACGAGGCAATCTATGCCAAAAACAAGTCATATTCATGATGTAGATTGTCTTTGGGTCTGTAGCTCATGGTGTAGTTCAAGTAGTAACTTATTCACAATTGTCTTGGCTCCACAGATCTCCACCTAGGCAGTTGAGATCTCCTCCTATGCCATCCGTATTTCTGATGTGCCCATCCATACAAACCGTATAAAATGACTCTAAATATTGATGAAGAAGCACGTTCGAGGAGCCTCACCAAAGCCTGTCCATGCTCGCCAATCACATAAGTCAAATCCTTGAGCTCAATTTCATGGCCATCCTTTTTCGTGACCCTTTGCTGCGTCATCGGATGTGCAACCTCGAGGACTTTACAAAATTTAGCATGAAGAAACCATCTCACCTTCGCGTTGCCCTACTCTTTCCACACGTTCTTCTCGAAGGTCGCCGGTGGAAATTGCTGATACATCCATAGGTGCAGAACAACTCAACACCACTTGACTATCTGCAATCGTGAGGAGGACATTGGACCTCAGAGAGGGCAAGTATGCCATAGCTAACGCTAAGGGGCCGCCTTTTGTCTTCTCTTCGTGCTTCTCAAAAACTGCATGACTGCTATCGAAAAAAACCTTTCCATCGAATTGTTAGAGTGGTATAGCTGGAGAGAGACATATATCAAGTTCTAGTGTGCTTGAGAGACGTAAAATTTTTTTTACATGTGTACGTGTGTGAACCACGTGTGTGCACTTAGAACCTTATGTGTGTATGTGTCATGTAAAGTGTCACTTTGAACCTTGTGTGTGTGCATGTGTATTATATGTTTGTGTTTAAGCTAGTTATATATTCACGCTAGTCACATATCTAGATCAGTTATGACCACTCTAGCTACGTTTAATACTTTTTCTTTGAATTAGTTGTGCACACTTTGGTCTCGTATGTGAACCATTTGTGAACTATCTAATTCTATCAAATTGTTTTACTTTGACTAGATGTTGGCACTTTGATCATGTATGTGGGTCTTTGTGAATACTCTAGTCTTTCCCATTTGTTTTATTAAGATTAGTTATAAGCATACTAGTTACATCTGTGAGCTAGTTATGAATATCTAGTCTTATCTTGTTCCCATTTGTTTTATTAAGACTAGTTATGAGCACACTAGTTACATATTTGAGCTAGTTATGAGCACACTAATTGCGTATGTGTGTTAATTGTTAACAATCTAGTTCCGTTTGCTATTAGAGGTAGTTGTATGCACTCTAGTCATGTATATGGACTAATTGTAAACACTCTATCCCATATGCTTGATACCATAATCCGAAACCTATTTTGACTATGTATATACTAATTGTTTCTAACAAGAGGAATAGTATGTACATTGAGATCGGGGTAGTCTTGAGTGCTTTATTTGATAGAGTCAGCCTCGCACATCATTTATGCTTGAAGCCATGATCCAAAGCACATACTTTAAGTATGCATGTAGCTTATGTTTCTCATCAAAAATAATTTATAAATTCGAATCATTCGCTTTTTGAGTGCTTTGTTTTTTGCTAAAGCCACCCTCACTCACTCATTATGTATTTCTGCATGTATGGACACATCTTAGGTGAGATAGATGTTATTTTATATTAACTACAAAAGTATATGGTTTATCTTTTATCAATTGCTTTCATATTAGTTTTTATTTTTTCATGTATTTGACTTATTTTTTAATGTTCTGTATTTGTAGATATAATGGCCTAGTCTATAGAACCGAAGAGAGAGTTAAACAAAATCCCATTGAACAACCCCATGCCTATCAATGCTGCTCAACATTTCTAGCTAGTGCTTAACATTTTGGTGTTTAAATCTCAATGAGCTTTGGGCTTTATCATGTGACGAATATACATGTCCTATTTTATCTTTGATGATACATTTTTAAAGAGCTAGTGTATTTCTTTGAATCAATGTGTGTTATGAATATGTGATGAATTTTTAATTTTTAATATTAAAAAAATGTCATTGAAATCTCTCAATGTAAATCTCTTAGTGTGAATATACATAGTTTGACACTTAATGCTATGATATAAGTGCGTCATATCGATGTTCACGACATGTCATTGAAATCTTGAAGTCACTCATTTTTGTTTACTCCAATATGTAGTGTTAATATATCAACCATGCAATACCAATATGCAATGTTAATATATAAACCATGCAATGTTAATTATGAACTTCTTTTTAAATCTCACGGTCATATCTCTAAGTTCTTGATTTTTTGGTGGTATATTTTGTAGTGAATATGGCACAAGAAATAGAAGCTGATGTGTACCTCAACCACCACAACCTCCTCTGCCACCACTTAGTCTATCTCTTGTTGTGGTGTGTCGACAAGATCGATCTCATCATTATAATCAATAGATACTAAAGGATGCATACTCGTCTGAAGGTATTCTCTACACCATGCTAAGTTATCATCTCAGGAAAAATGTTATGCTTTTTAGGGAGATATCCAATGCATATTTTTCACTTTATGTGAAAAAGATAGATAGAGAAATCATGCTAGTAGCTATTTATGTGGATGACTTGATTATCATTGGGGTGATATTGATGCTGACATACATGAAGTTAGGAGGCTTTTGAAGCATAAGTTTGAGATGAAGGAGTGAGCTACGATATTTCTTAGGCATAGAGATGGTGAGATCACCTCATGGCATAGGTAATATGGCTTGGACATGTTGTCCAAGTATGGTATGGCAGGCTGTAAGCCTATTTCAATGCCATTGGAGTAGTAGAAACAAAGCTTTCCACAGATACACGTAAGCTTTTGTAGGATCCCACTATGTACATGCGTATAGTGGGTAGCTTGATCTACATGACCAGTACTAGGCCACACTTGAGCTATGCCGTTAAACTTGTGAGTGAGTTTATGCAGGCTCCTAGGAAGCCACACTTGGATGTGGCTAGACGGATTCTCAAGTACATAAAGTCCACACTTGATTATGGACTTTTCTATGAGGTTGGTATAGAGATACAACTACATGGGTACACAGATGCTGATTGGGTTGGTAGTGTTGTAGACAAGAGATTTACCAACGGCTTTATATTTTTGTTTGGGAGTGCTGTTGTGAGTTGGAGCAGCAAGAAATAGCGACATTTTCTTTGTCGAGTTTAGATGCAAAGTACAAGGGTGCTGCTATGGCATGTAGCTTGGTTTTAGAAGCTACTTGGTGATATGGGTGAGTACTTGCAGTTTCGTCAAGACTTGTCATAATTTTTTGGACGATAACTAGATGATGATATCTTGGAGGGTCCACCACTTTCTCTCAAAGACGTGAAGAAGCTATGTTTGAATGACTTTGTTCATAACACATTGTTTTAGATTTCTAGCCATGCGAAGCCTAATTCACCATTAAAGCTATCAGATCTTCAACACACGCAAGCTTGGCAAGAGTTATCATACAACAATTCATAGAGATAGAGAAGACCTTACCCAAGAATCGACAAGTTCCTATCTACTTCGTATATAGCATGCAGGTCTTTGTGCAAGAGATCTTGCGTTGACGTGTCGATTAGACTTCTCACCCTAACAATGATCCATATGGTAAAGGTCACCCTTAGGAGAGAGCCACTGCACGAGACAATGCTATAATAGAACAGACTAGGCTGGTAATTCTTACACCTCCAGCACATGACAACATTATCACACTAGAAAATCAAGGTGTGGCATTGATGAGCCAAGGTCATATTGCATAAAGTGCTTCTCAAACCATAGTTCATTTGGAGGCCTGAATTCTTGAGCTGGAGAGACAGCTCGAGATACAAGGCACTTTTTGGACCTCTTCCCTCCCTAGATATAAATACTCTTGAGTTTACTATAGACAAGATAGTACATGACACAAGATAGTACATGACACAAGATAGTACATAAAGTGCTTCATTTGGAGGCCTGAATTCTTGAGCTGGAGAGACAGCTCGAGATACAAGGCACTTTTTGGACCTCTTCCCTCCCTAGATATAAATACTCTTGAGTTTACTATAGACAAGATAGTACATGACACAATAAATAATCCTCTTATATCGATCAAGAACCAGTTGAGGATATCACTCAAATGTAATTTCCTTAAGTAGACATTTTTATAGACATGTAGTTGATTTTATGGCCAGTGTAAAGATGTTCCATTTTTAATGAATTGGAAGTACTTTCACATGATGTAATAAATTTATCTCGTTAATATAATATGTTATGATGTGTCATCTTACAATTATACAATGGCGCAAAGTAAATGCTCTGATATGACACATGTAATACGCATATGAAAAAATATAGAAAAATAAAGAAACCAAAAAAGTTCTAATATTCATTAGAGAATTAAAAGTTGTACATCATTATTCTTCTACTAGCACGGACACCAAATCATCAACTTCTTCCGTCTCTAATGAATTTTATGTGACTTCTCACTTTATCTTTATCTTTACTCCACTATCTTCAGCCTACATCATGTGTCAATTTAGGTGGCATCTTTGTAGTGATGGCGGCTCGAGTTTCAATTATGTGAGGCATGTATATCATTTTCATATTGCAATAAATATAAACTAAGTCTGCAGCACATGATGCTTTTAATCTGTTATGCTGGTTTGTGTGAACGAAATAAAATATAGACCAGTTTCTTTCACAACTACCAGAGGAAGCAGTCAAATAAAACCCATGTTGCAACATATTACAACTCAAATGTCTCCATGCCATATTCTTTTCATCACATCGGAGTTGTTCTTTAAATTACATCTAAATGCCAAGGAGCACCAAAAGAACCCATTCTATGCAAATTTTACTCGTTGTTGATGAAAAGCTTATTTTCCCTTATCTCTTGGTAATAATTAACAGTAGACTTTCTTGAAATTTACATTGGCCTCATTATTTTATGATTAAGCATGATTTTGAAAACTTGGATCTAGTGTGAAGGTTGCCCCATGTAAAGGAGCATACATTTGTATCCACATTGAGTGTTGTCTTGAGCAGTGATCTGCTTGACGTTATCTACTAGCAGAGAATTTATCATGTTCTTTGACTTTGCGAATTGCCTCTAATATTAAATCAATACACTTTTCCTCAAAAATAAACTTCTCTGTATCTATAAGACATAACAACATAACAACAACTTTACAATACTAACTATCTTCTCTGCTTTTCACCAAAATATGGATGAGTAAATCAAATTCACGCACTTTGTAGATGACACGCTTTGGATTTTTAGCCACCCATGCATCCCATTGCCTTTATCAGCTATTATGTCTTGTAATGAATTTCGACCCACTATCAATCTCTCCAGAACATAATATGCAGCAGAAAACCTGATCGCACAAAAAATTTGTAGGCATTTATCTGATCGCATAACGAAACAAGGCATATGTGAACTGATGTTCTCTAATGGACTTTACCAAGATATTTACATTTACTAAAGTAGGTTGCACAAGAGGCATCTTTCCAATATCTTTTAATAATAGATTTAAAGTGTGTACAACACAAGGTACCCATGTTATATCTCCAAATATTTGTATTGAATGGCAAGACTATAACCTTTGTTATTTGAAGCATTATATGTTATTATCACTATCACATTTTTTGAGTCACTAACGATTGCAATTTCTCTCTCATACACTTTCTCAATGTATGATGATGTATTTTTCCTTAAAGATGTACATATTTCTTCAAGAAAAACAATCACGTCTTTGAGACAAATACACATTACATTTATCACGAGATTTTTTTGATAGCTCATCCATCCATCTAGTACAATAGTACAACCAAAGATTGGAACAAAATCAAACATTGTGTGTTTCAAGGCAACCTCGCTAGTTGCACGTGTCCACTTCAAATGCAACTCAAGCGTATTTTTATGTTTTAAAAGCTACATGCAATGAAGCCTACTCTTCATAATGCTTCTTAGTAGGTTTTGAAGAAAGAGGTGCATCATTCAATGCATCTTCTCCTACCAAAGTATTTTTTGGAGTGTTAAGTGATTATGTATCATTCAATGCATCTTCTCCTACCAAAGTATTTTTTGGAGTGTTAAGTGATTATGTATTCTCCTCACTCCATTGTGAAGGCAATGCCATATACATAGATGACATGGAAAGCCTTCTCTTTGTTTTCTCTTGTAATTTGGCATATTACTTATGTAAAAGTGACATATAGATCGGAAAGAGGCATTGGGCAATGCTCTATATTACTTTGAGATTCACTTAACTACTCTTTGATATGTGTGGCACTACCATGAAAGTATGACCACAACTTTTATATCGAACATACGTACCATGCTTAATTCCTTTGACATTTGATCACTCTAGACCTTGAACCATACGATAATACTAAATCATAATAAAATTAATAAGTGTTTTATCCGTATAATGATTAAATGATATTAATAAATCTAGTAAATTATAATATAAGTCAATTTTTAATATATCATGAGCAACTGCACAAGTGTGCAATAAGTTTCAAACACACATGCCCATTGCCATTTTATATGTACTAAATCCTAAGCAACTTGACAATAATTATGAAGTAAAATTCTTCTCTAACTCACTTAAATTATGAGGAACTTACAAGAACTGCTTTCAAACGCATATAGACACAAAAAATGACCTACAAGTTATGAAATGAAATGAAAAAAATTTAATGATTGAAATTCAACTTTTTTTATAGTAATAAAAGACAACGCTTCAAGCTCATGAAAAATTACATTCATGCCACTCCCAAGCAACTTGTAAGTGTGAAGCAAAAGCTTCGAATACATGTCAAGTTACATCTATTTTATCCCTAAGTAACTTGCAAGTGTGAATCAAGCTTCTAACACATGACAAGTTACTTGTACTTTATCCTAAATAACTTGTGGTGAAAAGATAACTTTCAACACATACCAATTTAACGTAAACATATTTTTTAAATCAACATAAAATAATATGTACTAGATTTAAATCAACACTAAATATTTTTTTATCAATATTACGATATTAAAAAAACACAAAACTACCTATATATATATATATATATATATATATGTATGTATATATATATGTATATTCTTAATATTTTATATATATTACTTTATTTAAATTAAAAACCCTTTTAAATGTTTATAATTTATTTTTTTCTCAAGGTTTAAAGTGCACAAACCAAGAACAAAGTACAAAACAGTGATAAAATAAGCTCTTTTATAGTGAAACCTTTTCGATCAAAATGTAATAGCTAAAACATATAATCCATTACAAGCATGTGTCACCATAAAATACATCCGTATAAATATGGCAAATATATTAAATAAAAATTAATCACGTATTAATGAATACTCAACTATGTAATGTAACCTAGCCACCAAAGAGTGTAATTTATCCCATCTAACTTTCCATGACAAAAGGTGGAGGGTGGGCACGAGCAGTTGTGTTGTTTGTAGGTTGGGCCATGTCTCCAAATCTGCCTTCAAATAGTAAACTACCAGAAAAAAGCGTTACCTAGGGCCTATGCTTTGATCCCATAAAAGAATACACAACGGAAGCTCGATTAACAAAATAAAAAGCACTAAATTGTAGAAAGAAGTGGAGATTAAACCATGTTACTACTTACAAAATTATGATTACAAAGAAATGACGTTTGCCTCCACCTATGTGCTCAAGGTAAGGATCTTTAATGGCAATCTAGAAAAACTTTGATCGGAGGATATCTTTCTTACAAGAGTGCTTGAACAATGCAATGATCTCGATGATAAACTATGGTTGCCAAACTAGTTTATATATAGTACCCATAGTACGTGGATCGTCCACGTCGCCAACCCATAACTTGGTCTAAAGTGACCAACTAACTGGGACTATATTAGCCTACAACACTATCCAATAGACACCATAATAGACACCATGTGTAGTTCCTATGGACATTTGAGACCATTTGGACCCTAAAACGGGTCCCGCAACACTCGAGAATAGTGTGCCCTCACTTTGTTGTCCAACATCCACTATATTGGTGTCCTCCACCTCCTAGGTTCGGAAGAAACTAGTGATGGTTGGTTGGCGAGGGAGGGGGCGGGGTGTTGGGTGCCGAAGCTCTCTTAAGAAAGTGTCCCTATGTCTGCAGAGCTTAAGCAGGACGAGGCCTAGGCCATGCTGGTCTGGGAAGTCAATGATCCTAGAGAGTGGACCAAATCCCTCATGAAACAGACAATGAAACCTCCCGTCGCGCGGATCTCATAGTATACATTGGGCAACAACATATGTAATACTCCTCCGTCGTCTCAACCTCTATGTGGCATAATCGGCATATCCTCTTCTCTTTGGGTCTCCATATGAGCTTCTCGGCTTTGAAGACGCACTTAGCTCTACCTATCTCCACTCTAAGGCAGTGGGATTAAACCTGTATCTAGCCAACCAAAATCCGCATGGCATGGGGCATGTGAACAATCAGGTAGCCTGGCTACTGGATGAATCTATACTCAATGAGCCTGAGGAAGTGATCTCTATAGAAGTGCATCTTCATTTGGGAGCTAAGCTCACAAACAGGCTCACAATGTCTAAATTGTTCTATTTGAGTATAAATTTCACCCGATTTCGACACCATATATCAGAGTTAATGAATTGTTTATTTTTTGCCTAGTTAAAGTGAGCATGCTGGTTTTTTATAAAAAAATTTCATGAAAAATAATAAAAATAAGGAATTAAGATAGTATGCAATTATATACATACTTAGAAATTTATATGCGTACTACGTAATTATATCTATACTTATAAATCTAAATGGCATTAATGTGTAAGAGTTAGAAACATATATATCATAAAAAATATATATTATACCTAGCTTTACCAAATGGCATTAATGTTTAAGAGTTAGAAACATATCTATCATAAAAACCAATATATTATCTCTAGCTTTCCCAACCTTGATGATCTTGTAAAAAGAACTTATTGGTTATATATTTATCACATGCACGATTTCTATAATTGATAAGCTTTAATTTGATCTTGATATTAGATTATTATCTTGATCTTCACCAACCTTGTTAATCTTATCAAAAGAACTTATTGGTTATATACTTATTGTTTGTAATTTCTTTAATTGATAAGCTCAAGTTTTGTCCTAAGATCACATTATTAATTAGGGAGTTTGACTTTTATTAGGTGTGCTAGAGCTTTGAATACTTTTATGAATTTGAATCATAGATTGAGCTAGTTGCTATTGATTCCTACTGGCTAAAAAGGTTATGTGTTTTCTTATTGTTCTATTTAGAATGTCTCATTGGATACTCCTCCATATCAAGTCATGAGAATGCAGAGAAGTTCTCCATAACCAGAGAGGAGTTTCATACAAAATATGGGTTGAGCTTAATGGGCCAGGACCCATGTGTAGGCTCATAGATATTGACGTCTTGTTCACAAAAAATGGATGTCCATTTTCATGGAGGATAGAAAGGGCTCCAAGGTGAAGTGTAGAATGGTATGTGTAGACTTGTATCAAGAGATGATGACTTTGCACCATAAGGTGTTTTAAGAGACTCCCCTCAATAGTAAATTATTGGCAATTAGTTTTGCTCGAGGATTTGAATTTGCATCAGAAGGTATATCAAGAGCCTCCCCTAAATAGGTGAATTGGCATTGAGTTTTACCCAAGGATTTGCCTATGAGTGCTACCGCACTGCATAAATGACCATGGATAAATCAAATTATAAGGTTACGTGGGCTATCTCTTTGTAGAGAGAGGGAGATATCCATTAAGGGTCATGGGAAACTACACCGTAGAATATGGATCAATGGAAACATCATGGATCAACTTATCATGAGGTACATCTAAAGATTGCAACACCCATATGTTTTTGTTGTGAAATCCCTTTTAGGAGGAAGACTACAATCAACACAAAAAGAATTATAGGACCTCCAAGTAGGAGGCACCACAAACGAAGAGCTTTGCAATAAGCAATATATAGATATCACATCATGTAGCTCTACATTGCAACTCCTTAAGTTCTCAAAAGAAGAAGCAAGAAAGGATAATTTCCTTGTATAGGTGAGGAAACCTTTGTTTATGTTCATTTCTTTCATACATCATGATATGTGCATGCATGATGTATTTTTCATAATGGTCCCACATACAGAGTATGATGAAAATGTTTATTTTGTTGCCAACCTCAAAAGACACTATTTCACTAGTCAAATGGTGTATCAATTGAAGACATGTAATATAATAAGATTCAATCCCATGCCACCAAAGGCACCACTAGAGCCACTAGTGCAATTGGGAATAGTAACAATTCTAGGCTCATGTGTTTCCTATGGGGGCTAAAGTTGGAGGATCAGGAGTTTATGGGTGTTTTTCTGTTACCATGCAAACACCCATACCATATGGTGAGGCTTGTTATGTAATGGGTTGTCTATAGAAACTACCACAATAGCTGTAAAACAAATGGTTAATGGGAGCTAAATAGAAGTTACTAACAACCCACTCAAAGATATTTATGCTTTCTATAGGCACATTTATGAATTTTAAAATTTATAATGGTATGTGTGCCTTGGTAGCACTAATACCAATTCTTTTAGTGCTACTGGCACTAAATAATAGAACTATTAGTGCTAAGTGTAGTACTACTAGTAGTTAGCAGTGTTAGCTACACTACTAGTAGTGTTGGCTAGTACTACTAGTAGTGTTCCTAGCAGAGCTATTAGCACTAACTAGCACTACTAGCAATGTTTATAGTTGTCACTACCAACATTTTTTTGTGTGCTAATAGTACTGGCTCTAGCACTACTAGTATTGCTATTTGTGCTATTAGATTTGACTAGCACTACTAGTGGTGTTGGCTAGCAGTACTAGCATTTCTTTTAGTGCTAATAGTATTGGATAACACTACTAGACAAGCATTTCTTTTAGTGCTATTAGTATGTGTGATAGTAGTGGTAACAAGCACTGCTAGTAGTTCTTGTTAGAATTGGTAGCTCTGCTACTAGTAGTAATAGTGCTACTAGTTTTAACTTGCACTACTAGCAGTGCTTGTTACCACTACTATCACAATTAGTGGCACTACTATTGCTGACTGTCTCTAACGCTACTAGTAGCAGTGTATTTAGTGCTAATAGTGCTAGCTAGAACTACTAGTGCTATAAATGCTGACTAGCACCACTTTCAATTGTTGTGACTAGCACTACCTGAGTGGTGTGTGTACCTGCAAGCAAAATGATAGGTAGTTTGTGTGTTCTTTTTTTTTTTGGAGAGCAAAAGTACTGACAGAAAATAACAAAACAAGCAATTTTACTGAATAAGACATGGCAATAAACTTCCAATTAGCTAGAGGAAGGAAACATTGAAGCAGTGTAGAGATTGAATAGGTTAGTTCAAGCCTTAATAATTACTACCTGCAGCTAACTAAAGTAAAGAATGTTTTATGCCAAATGTATTGTTCTTTTCCTAGAAGGCAAAAGACAACAGTTAATCGAGGGACTATCAAGTAGTATAATGAGCCTATGCTAAGTCAAAGATGTCGGTTCAACACTAATAAATCTAACATAATTATGTAGTGGCAGACTCTTGATATTGCTTAGTGTTTTGGTTTAATATTTTAAGCACAACGGCGACCATCCTGGATTAGACAAGCATTTCTCTTGGTGCCTTTCTGTCCTTTTTTTTTTTGGGGACAGGGCTCTCTTCAAGAGTATGTTTGCGCACCCACGGTATGGCTATTCCTTGCTACACAAGGCATTGGTCTGGGAAAGGTATAGACCTCCCTCGCCTACCATGAATAACAAGGCAATAGGCCACAAACATATACACTTTTCTTTTATTTTTGTCATGCCAATTTTTGTTATGGAAGGTTTATTAGATTGTCCCTAAGCAATGTCCTAGTAAGGGCAAGATATCCATTGACGGTCCTATGATTAATTTAGTCTCTTTGTCCTAGGTCTGGAACTCTACCTTTAGCCCAAAACACTAATTACTTTGTATTGCTAAACGGGTAAAAACAATTACGGTCAAACTTACACTATCAAGTCTAAAGCTACTAAAATGCTATCCCTACTCTAGACCAAAGGAGATGCATATTGCCATGCTTAGTAAAGTGAAATTTATAAACAATCAAGCAACAAGAAAAATACAGAAAACATTAGAGATTGGCATGAGTTCACCTATTTTTGTTAAAGCGCTGGTTGGTGAAGAATTGTTTGCACTTGATTGTATGACTGTCAGTTGCGGTACTGAAGTGGAAGATGTAGTTTGGTGCTTGTATCTGTTTTATTCCGACAAAACAAACTAAAGAGAAAGAAAATTAAAAAGACAAAAAATAAGAAACATTGGTGCTAAATACCGGATTTGGCCGAGGGGAAAAACCCAATGGGAAAAAGTGCCCTGGCTTCTAGTTCTTATTAAGAGAGTACAAGTGCTAGTCTTGCACTGGGGGTGGATGTATGTCTGCATTCTCAGGTGGGTGGACATCAATAGCTTCAAGATGTAAAGATAACCCAAAACGTAATCCTACTCATGGAGAAGATGGCAAAAGGGAAGAAGTGCATCTTCACTAACATATGGTATGGGCACAGTAGGAAGGCTAAAGAGGCACCTATGGTTTTGAAACCGTTCTAAAGACTCACTCACATTGAGCCAAAACCGACATGTAGATTCATGGGGAAGAAGAACATGCAAAATGGGAGGGGTTAGCAAACAAAGGGTGTCTTCGCGCCATGTTTGAGCTCTTTCCTCTTCCGGGAGTCTTTGTTGGTTGGGTCCACGTTGCGGCATCATAATTGCCCAGAGATTATGTCGTCATATAAGAGAGATGTTGGCACATGCCATCCTTGAGTATTGTCATTGTCATTATTCACCCAAATCATTGGATCTTTTGAGGTTGTCTTTATCACAATAGTGATGGTCTCCACCTTTTGAAAAGATGGGAGTGCCGAAGCACTTGATCCTGTAAGGTGAGTAGAATTTACCACCAACAAGGTGTATTGTTGTGAGTTCCAGTCCATACCGCATCTGGTGGTTCTAATCCATGATCTGCCTAGAACAACATCCACCATTGCTTGGCTCTTGTTAGCAACATAAAAAGTCACGTGCATAGATTGATCTTGAATGGACATATTAATACAGCACTTGCCTAGGGCTGGGGTTTCATCACCAGAGAAACTCTGGAAGTTCAATGATGCATTGGTGAGCAAAGGTTGGCCTAATGATGTCCACGCTTCATAAGACAAAACATTGCAATCGGCTCCCGAATCTATAAGTGCAGACGCTGCAAAGATTGCTCTTTGAGTAGGGATCCTTACATCAATATGAAAGGGATCTACAAAGTCTTCATCATCATTCAAGTGGATGGCCATGATAGCTACCTTGCGGCGCTCTCGTGCTAGTGCTACTCTAGCCTTAGCTTCTTCTTTTGCTTGACTTTGTAACAAAGCTTGAGCTTTTTTACGTGTCTGACTAGCATGTATGCATATCAGCATATCATCTGTTAGAGGTTCTTCATAGCGCTTCAAGCGGCTACCATTGATGAAGTTAGTCATTTGCTCTCCGTCTAAGGTTTCCAACCTCACTGCACCACTCGCACTAAGCTCGTTGATCACAAATGGACCAAGTCCTTGCATTTTCAGCTTGCGTTTTTGTTTCTTCAATGTGTAAAGCAACACTAGATCACCTCTCCTGAAGCGACCTTTCTTCACATGCATACCATGCCAACGCTTTTGGCGTCGTTTTTCAGCATACATGCCAATGACTGCCAATAGCCTGTCTTCATCTAGCCTCTCCAATTCATCGATCCGTGTGAAGAGTATTCATGATCCGTCCACTCAAGTTGTTTCGCAACTCGAAGCGTAGGTACAATAAATTCTATCGGAAGGATAGCGTCCAATCCAAAAACTAGATTGAAAGGTGTCGTGCCAATGGACGTTTTGTAAGCAATTCGGTAAGCCCATAGAACTGAGTGAAGTTTCTGTTCCCAATCTGTTCTATGTCCCTCAACAATCTTTGTAAGCGCAGTGCAAAGAGTCTTGTTTGTGCTCTTAGCTTGACCATTTGCTTGCGGGTGATAAGGCGCCGACCTCTTATGGATGACCATAAAGTCTTCCAAAAGAAAGGTAATGACTTCATTGATAAAATGCACACCTTGGTCACTCACAATCTCAATAGGTAAACCGTAGCATGTAAACACATGTTCGTATAAAAACTTTGCACTGGTCCTAGCATCATTTTTTACTGTGGCTTTTGCTTCTACCCACTTCGTAAGATAATCTGTGGCTACAATGATATACTCAGCATGTGTATGGCGTGCTGGTGGTTTAATCGATCCCACAAAATCAATTTCCCATTTTGCAAAAGCTCTAACCCCCATAATTAGTCTCAATGGCATGTCCTCATACTTGGTAGGAGGTTTGGCTCTTTGACATTGATCACATCGTTTGACATACTCTGTTGCATCATGAAAAAGCGTAGGCCACCATAATCCTGACCATAGTATAAGTTTGGCAGTTGTTTCTCCACAGAAATGTCCACCCCCAACTCTTGAATGTGCATGAGTCAATACGCTAAGGTAGTTACTCTCACAAACACAAGTCCGTAGGTTTCCATCTTTGCCCCCTTTTGTACAGCTGGCCTTCAATAATCTGAAAACTCGCTGCTTCTACCTCTATGGCTCTCTTTCTATGCCTAGGCATCTTATCGTCCATATGACCCTACGTCAAATACTTTACAATGTACGAACTCCAATTGGGTGTTGTTGAAATATAAAATAGAGTCACATGAGGAATGGATTTCCTTTGTTGACAAATTTTACAATTTCGTACGTACTCTTCTGTATCAGCATGAAGTGTTGGCCACCAATATCCTTCCCACAAAACTCTTTTAACCGTATCCTTTCCAGAGACATGTCTGCCTCCTAAGCTCACGTGGACATATGAGATAATCTCATCATATTGATCAGGGTCAGGGCATAGACGAAGTATTCCATCTTTTCCTAATTTATATAATCGTCCAGAAAGAAGCTTCTTATAAGGAGCACAATGCTCTAAGGTCATTATTTTTTCATTGGTGGGACTAATGGAGTTAACAAATCCTGTCGTTAAAACTTGAATGATGGGTTCTGCCCATCTTGGTGCTGTCTCCAACCAAGAATAGAGTAGCGTCAGGAATATCATCATCTATACCAATGGGTGCTTCTCCTGAAGTTATCCTGGAAAGATGATCAGCCCGTTGATGCATTTTTCCCTTCTTTACTGCTACTTCAGCGGCTAGCATATGAGACTAGAAAGTCCATTTTGTTCTCGCCGCCTGGTTGAGCTAAAATACAGCCAATTGCAAAAGCCGAAGCATCTATATGTACGTGGAATAAATTATCCTAATCCGGCGGCCTCAGAATAGGTGCCGTCACTAATGCTTTCTTCAGCTTTTCAAAGGCTTCTTCACAATCCTCTGTCCATTCAAATACAACAAGGAGTGCGTACAATGGACGTGCTATTGAACAACGTACATGTAGATAAATCTATGATAGTAGCCGCAATGACCCATGAAAACTTGTACCCCTTTTGCATTGTAAGGTCTAGGTAGCTCAACAATAACAGCTATCTTTTCCGCATCCGTGGATATACCATTCCTAGACACAATGTGGCCTAGAATCTTCCCTTGCCTAACCATAAACTTGCATTTATCAGGGTTAAGGCATATGCGATACACTCTGCATTTCTCAAAGATTTTTTTGAGATGCTCTATGTTTTCTTCTCTGTTGATGGAATGCACACACGTCATCCATGAATATTTCAAGAAATAATCGCAGGTATTCTTTGAACGCATGGCTCATCAACCTCTGAAAGGTGGCAGGAGCGTTAGTCAAACCAAAAGGCATGACTCTATATGCAAACACTCCCCATTCTGTAGCAAATGCGATTTTGTGTTGATCCTTGGGATCAAGAGATACCTGGTTGTAGCCCGAAAATCCATCAAGAAAACTGTATGCCTTCTTGCCAGCTACCCTCTCCAATACATGATCAGTGAGTGGAAGCGGATAGTGGTCCCGGATAGTAGCAGCATTTACTTTCTTTAGATTGACACATACTCGTAGTTTTCCATTCTTCTTAGGTACTACCATAATCGGTGAAACCCATTCTGTATGCTCAATCTCATAAATAAATTCAGCCGCTAACAGCTTGTCAATCTCTTCTTTGATCTTTTTGGCAAAATTATCGTTATACGTGTAAGGACGCTGCTTGGACGGCTTGGCATCCTCTCGCATGGGAATTGTATGTTGGCAGATCTTTGGATCTACCCCCTTAAGGTCTTTGTAACTCCAAGCAAATATATCTTGATACTCTCTCAGAGTAGAGATTAGCAATTATTCCTCTGCTTGGGTTAAGTCTGTGGTGGCAATCCACACGTTACGTGGCTCTTTGCTTGGTTGTGCTAGGTCTATTTTCTTGGCGTCCTCAGGGCCATCATGGGAAACTCCTGGTTCCTCAGGTTTCTGTCGAATAGGTTGTTGCAAGACTATTTTCCGATCTTGTATGGTGAATTTCTTGAAGTTTGAGGGGATATTTATGGTATCCTCTTCTTCCTTTGAGTCATCACACATGGAAGACCATGCTGCTTTTAGCATTCTCTTCCGTTCTTGCACTAGAGCTTTACGCTCCACTCTCGTCATGGTGCTTTGTTCAGTCTTGACTGAATGCACTGAAGCCTTAGATTTTAGCTTCGATTTCCTTTTCCTCTTCTTCTTTGGGTTGTCACTCTCCTTCTCGTTTAGCTTTTGCACTAATTGAAAGCCGTATCTCCATTTCATCTCGTCTTTGATGCAATCATCAGCTCCCAAGTAGTACAAGTACTCGTTCTTACCTACAAAGGTTGGAGGTGGAATAAAGTCTTCTTTATCCACATCTTCTCTTTCTTTTTGTTGTTGTTGTCTCTTTTCCTTGACCTCCTATTTGCGAAACTTCCGGTGACTCTTGCAAAACTTACGTTTCGGTTTGTCACTAGGAATACTCAGCAAGACCTCTCTGCCCTTTAACAACAATCTTATCTTCTCTAACTCTGATTCATCAGGGACTATGGCATCGTCATCAGAATCCTTCCCATCAGAGGATTCTAAGCATCTATCCTCATCTCCTTCATCAGCTGAGCTGTACTCAAGAGGGGATACTTCTTCTACAGATACCATATCTCCTAGCAAAATGATTTGTTTGGGGCTTCTTGAGGTTCCTCTGCATAGATCGGTCTTAGCATTCTTACGGGAATAATGTCATACCCATCTGGATCACAGAACTGTGTTTGCCTTGGCAATGCACGTGTCTATGGTAGCTAAAACATGGTTCCATTCTAAGGGATCTATCAAGTTTTTAGGAAAAGGTATAGGGATATACGCCTCATCCGTCACACTTCTGTCTATGGTAACATTTCCAGGTTGCAAGTCTCGACAAGATGCTCCACAGATCCATAGATCAGCTCTTCCTTCAGACATAGTTGCTCCCGATGCTTCTGAAGAAGCGAAATCAAACTCATCCATAGGAGAGTGCGTCACATCTCGATAAGCATGGTTTTTCAGATTCACCCTCGTGGTTACATTTTCATGTCTGAGAGGTACAAGTAATTGTAACCCCAGTCTTGAATCATTTTGAATTGGCGCATGAATGGCCTTCCTAGGATCGCTTCATAATTTGTGTTCTTGCCAAATTCTACAATAGCAAAGGTATGTTCGTACTCAATGCCACATGACTTGACTATAACATTCTCAAGCAATCCTATGGGACTCTCTAGATTTTCGTCTGCCAATTGCAAACTCATCCTTGTACTTCTAATTGCAGGTTTTTCCCACATTTCCCATACAATTTTTGTTGCTATACTCACCCCTGCTCCGCTATCTAGAATAGCTATAGATTCAATCTTGTTGATCTTCACAGGAAGCGTAGTATTTCCTTCGTCGTCTTCACAATGCTTGCCAACTTTGTTCACAGGAACTGGAATTGTTTGCTTAAGCATTAGCTCAGAAGCCTTTGCCTTCAACAACTCCTTAACCTGGATGTTCTGGTTCCACAAACCTTGCTCAGTTAATTGTGTAGCCACTTCTCCCCACAATCTTGGCCTAAGCTTTAAGAACTCTGCGACGAGTGGAATGGTACATGTAACTGGTGCTGACATTAAAGCTTGCAAACTCCCTATGTCTCGTTCCTGATGAGGTTGTCGTGTCATTGATGGTACTTGCATGATTTGGCTATGTGCTTCGTACAGTCCTAAATATGAGGGCAGTGTCTTGCAAGTGAGCTTGTTGCTCCGAGCTGAGACAACAGTCTGAGCATCATCTGGTAGAGATAAAGCATCTAATTCTTGAACCCTTTGATTCGAGAATTCTACTATAGAGAACGGTGGTGACTTGTCAGAAGATGCTAGATCCTCAACTTGTTTTTGCACCGCTTCCCACATCTCCCTTGCTACTGCTTCTTCTATTTCAAGAATTTCATCTCCAAAATCCGCGGTAGTCATTGGTTTTGACTCGTCTGCATTGGTATGAGGTAAATCATCTCCTTCAGGCATTTCTGGGAAATGTAGAGATACAACTTCACTTCCTTTTTCCATGCTTAGCGTGGCTTCTGGTATCGTCTCTAAGTTAGGCTTCAGAGAAGCAGGTCCTCTTGCGTACATAGGTGGTGGGCCGTCTATTAGAGCCTGAGTATCCCTAATCAACTGCTTATGGATAGCCAAGTTGATTGTCTCTTCACGAGGGTTGGGATATTCTTGTAGCTTCTTAGGCAGCTCGGTCAGAGCTGTGATCCTACTATTATATGCTTGAAGCGCTGCATCTAAAGGCTCGTACACCTTGTCCACCACAAGGACTGATCCTCCTGAGCTTTCCTCAGACTCAGATGCTTTTCCCTTTTGCTCATTTTGAGTTTTCTCTCCTATTTGTTTTGTTTTCAACATTCCTTCTAGCTCTTTTGGGATAGAATTTCCTCCATCAGAGCTCTTCTGCTCCTTCGACTTCTTACTCCTCTTGCTGCGTGGTTTACGTCGAGTTGATTTCTTTCTCTCTTTTCCATCTTTGGATAGAACCTTAATCTCAGAGGGTTTCTCAACAACCTCTTTGACATTCTTTTGGGCTTGGGCTCTAGTCACTACTCTTAGCGACACTAGTTCGTTCTCCTCCTCATATGTCGTCGGTGATGGAATCACTTCAACATAGTTGAGGGGCGCTTTAGCTTTTTGTGCTGCCAGATCCGCACGCTTCAACAAGCAATCCTTTGGTAGATGGTCAATGCTACACCCTTGGCAAAACCTCTCTATAGGTGGAAACGTAGATGTTGTGCCTAGGTTAGCTAAGAGGGGTCGTTTCTTGTTTGGACATTCTCTCGCCCAATGTGGTCCACCACATTCGTAGCATGGTCCTGTTTGTTGCGTGGGGTATAGTCTCTTTGTAGGATATGGTCCTGGATAACCTTGAGTCTTGGTTGGCTGAGAACCTATAAGCATCAAAGAGCTTGGGTCTCCATTAAAGTCATGAACTAGGCTTGGTCCGGTTGGGTTCTCAAAGTAGGGTTCAACAAGAGGATGCTCCATTTCGATGTAGTATGGTTGAGAGCTAACCATCTCCATTCCTAATTCAGGATTCTCATATTCCACATAGCTGTGCCAAGTGGAGGAGGTTGAGCTCCTAGCACCGGCCGTGCTTGCTCTTGAGCAACTAAGGTTCTCTCATGGTTCACAACTTGCTGTCTAGGTGCAACGTTGGCTGCTTGTTCCCTTTGTATCCTTGCAATGTGATTGCAGTCCGAAGTCACATATGTGTAGTTCCATTTACAAACCTGGCACCACTTCTTTGTTGGTTGATGTAACCAATGGTGAGAAGGTTGTGCACTGCTCGGTTTTATGGCTACCTCCACATCCTCCACAGACGTAGGGGCCTGTAGGTACAGTATGCATGTATGATGGTTGGGGTCAGTAGGAAGGTCTGTAGTATTGCCCCATCTTTTTCAATACTATCTCGGCAATCTGATCTGGATTAACTAATGGCACACTAGAGTCAGAGCCCTTCCCAGAGCTACATTTATCGTCCGGATGACTATCTTGGTTTCCCATGCCAGTCATGTCAAAGTTGTCATCGTAATCCATGGCATCCATGCAACACTCATTGAAGATAACATGCTTCTTTGCATACAAGTGAGCGTGAAGCGTCTTGTTTTGTAAGCCTTCCAGGAAGATAGAAATTAATCTTCCTTGGCTTGGCTTCTCATTGTCAGGGCATCGATTGATGTACTGCTTTAGCCTATTTACGCAATCTCGCACAGATTCTTGATCTTTTTGCTTAAAAGCGTAAATTTGAGCTACCACATTGTGCTTAATTCCCATTTTTGAAAACGTAGCTATAAAGCTCTTTTCCAGCCCATCAAAAGATCGCTTTGCCTCAGGCTCTAAAGTCTGAAACCATGATAAAGACTTACTCTCTAGCGTCAAGCCAAATCCTTCGATTTGCGTATGTGTATCCATGACTTTCTCCGCATGTATAGCTTGCTTACTATATGGTCATATGGGTCACTGGATCCGTCATACTTCTTGACAAGCTTTTGCAGCGGAGATGGTCTCACTTTTCTAGAATATTCATCGTCATGTCTCCTATATGAGTCTCGACCTCTAACTCTAGGCTCTTCAAATGTCAGTTCACTTGGTCTATGGGGTTCTCTTGGAGGTACATCCACTTGCTCGTGGTCTTTCTTCTCCCCTAGATTCTCTAATAGCCCCGAGTCTCCTCGTAGGATCAATCGTTGGAAAGACTGGTCCTCTAGCAATTGTTCGCATGGAAGGTGCTGGTCGAGCCACACTTGGGGTTCTAGCCCATGGGGGTGCTAGTGTTTCTCCTCGAAAGGCAGAACCATCTGGACGTGCCGTGTATAAGGTAGACACCTCAGTGAAAAGGGGCCTTCCTTTCCATGTCATTTCCCTAATCTCTGGCCATTCAAGGGTTCTAAAGTCGTTTCCCCATCTATCATGAACACGCTTAGTGAAACCTTCTAGATGCTCTACAGTTATTGTATGCGTGACTGGGAGCTCTAAGCTCAGGTGCTTAGTGGTTGCATAGTAGGTTTCTACCACATCCCTATACACCTCTTTAATTGGGTCGTCTTGATAGATTTTAACTACTGGAATTTCTTTTACTATGTCCCATGGGTTTTTCTTGGTCTCTTTTTCTTTTCCCGTTCTTTCTCTATCCTTCCAATTCTTGTCGAAAAACAATTCTTCAAGTAAAGAAATGGGCGTACCAGGTCTACGCGATGTTCCTGGCACATTTGGGTCCGATGGAAGCTCCTTCTTCTGCTTTACTTGTGCGCTAGGTTGAAGTACACCCAAAGCATCCACTTGTTCAGGATTTTTGGTGACCTCGTAGCGTACTCCATTTCTACCCATGTACATATCGTCTTGGTAGTTTACCCATGGTGTTGGTTCAAATGCAGAATGAATGTCTGCAATTTTAACAACAAACCGGCTCATTGGATCTTTGTAGATCTCACCGCCATGCGCGTTTGTATACAAGAAATGGAGTCTCATGCTGTCAATCAACTCCCCATCTGGGATTTCAAATGGATTAGCAGAATCTGCCATACCAATGGGTGTGGATGGTCTATTCATGCCAAATGACTCGTTTACGTCCATTGAAATATCACTCTCGGTTCTTGAGAGGCTCTCTGTTTGAGACTCCGAAGATGTCTCGAGAATGCTCTCCAAGTTGCCAACAACCGATTGAGTGCCGCTCCCTTGAGTGGTTACCCTAGATGGTGCACTAGTGTTACGTCCGGGCCTAGTATTGTTCCCGAGCGTAGATGCATACGCTATTTTTAGCACGTTGCATTGTCCAGTTTTTGAATTATATATATATATATATATATATATATATATATATATATATATATATATATATATATATATATATATATATATATATATTAAACCCTACCTAACCACTAAATGCAACTAACATGAATATGTGTGTAAATACATATTTTATTTTATTTTTTATTTTTTAATAATTACACAAAAATACGAATTATGCTAAAAATACTAATTATGCAGATTACACTAACTATGCAAAAAATTACAGAGATTTTAAAAAATACAGAATATGCAAAAAATGTGGACTCCTAAGAAAACACATAATTTACAGATTTTTTTAAAATTATTTTTATTTATTTTTATTGTTTTATTTATTTTACTTTTTATTTTTTATTTTTATTTTTTTTAAAAATAAAAAAAATGCAAAAAACATGAAAATTGGTATGCAAAAAATACAGATTTTGAAAAATTAAAAATTAACAAAAAAAATAAAAAATAAAAAATAAAAAATAAAATACAAACCCTATCCTCGCGAATCTGCTGCACAGCAGCCGGCACCTTCGCTCTCTCTGCTGCGGCCTTATCGCCTCCGAATCTCTCTGTTGCGGCCACGTCCGGCCTCTCCTCCTCTGCTGACGCCACCGGCCGTTCGCCTTCTCTCCCCGCTGCGTTCACCTCCGCCTCTCTCTCTCTCTCTCTCTCTCTCTCTCTCTCTCTCTCTCTCTCTCTCTCTCTCTCTCTCTCTCTCTCTCTCTCTCTCTCTCTCTCTGTGCTGTGTTCAGCGGTGCAGCCCTTCGCCCACCTCTGCTGAAGCCGACAGCTGAAGCCTCCTCGCCTTCGCCTCCTCTTGCTCCTCCTCTGCTAAGGCCCTTCAGCGAGCTCGCCTCCCCGCCTTCGCCTCCCGCTCCTTCACTGACGCCTTCGCCGCCAGGCAGACAGCTGGCCACCACCTCACCCGCCTGGCTTGATGGAAGTACCCCACCCGCCTGGCTTGATGGAAGCCTTCCCGCAGACTTTGGCTTTGACCCTCTTGGACTAGGCTCTGAGTCCGAGTTGCTTAAGTGGTTTGTGCAATCAGAGATAGTGCATTTGCAGGTGGCTATGCTTGGTGCTGGCGAGGCACCCGTGCAGATGATAGCGACATTCCCGAGGCGTTTGCTGAGCTGAAAGTGAAGGAGATTGTCCTACTCCTCGTATTGTTTAGATTGTAATGGCTGCCAAGGTTCCTCGACCAACCATAGGTCGTCTCCCCGGTAGCGGCGCCAATGGAAAGACGGTCGTCTCCCTACGTATGCAATATAAGCAAGTAGACTACACTCCTAGCTCACCAATGGAATGATAAACACTCCTTTCATCGCTAGGGGATTCAACCCGGTTAGGTGCATGGAAGCTTATCCCTTTCGGGAGAGAATGCTATGAACACCACTACCTTGACATAGACTTTACACACACAAGCTCAATCTTGCCATAGCACATTCACTCATCATCCCACTCATTCATGCATCCAATACAAGAAGAAAGCTAAGCTAATGCACACACAAGCTCACTCATAAGCACACAAGCTCAAAGCACACTTCATTCTCAAGCACTTACTTCCCTAGCATGCACACAAACCTTGAAGCTTAATGGAACTTGAAATAAACATGCATTCTCATTCACTACTCAAGCAATGCCTTGCCCATGGATAAGCTACAAGCTATGGAGAAGCTTAAGCTTGAATCCACTACCACACAAAGCCTAATAGAGAATCCACAAGCATCAACAAAGAAGCATGCACACTAGAGAATAGAGATGAGAAGAGAGAAAAACATCATCTCATTGCATTGAATTAGAAGAGCATTGCTCATACAATAGTGTAGATGGGGAGAGAGAAGAGCTTGCACCTCTATGAACAAGAGGAAGAGCTAGTCTCAAGAGAGCTCAAGCATGAGTTCAGCCCCCCAAAGTGTGTGTGAGCTCTCAAATGAGCCACTATTTATACTAAACTCCTAAAACTCCCAAAACTTCCCATGTGGGATTATTCTCAAGCCCACTCCCACACTCACCTACAACTTGGAACTCTCTACAAGAGCCCTAAATAAGAATGTCAAGTCTCTTGTTTTCCTGCTTCCATCTTTGTGTTGTATCCTTGCATTGATCACCACTCATCACGCAACAGTCGGGTTGGGCATTTAATGAATTGATCACCACTCGTCACGCAGCAGTCGGCCATTTTCCCAAGTCTTGTGGAAGGCCTATAAATAGTTACAAAGGTTCCTCATTCTAGGCATTCAATCCTTTAGGGATTGGGTCCTTAGGGTCCTAGAGTAGGACAAGAATTTTGGTGTTAATCACCCTTTTTATGAAGACAGCCTAGGGTTGTAGCAAAGTACCCTTTTTGTACTATAGTAATATACTAATTTCCAGCCTATCTCTCTCTCTCTCTCCATATTTGCATTTTGCATCATATGGTTTCCAGTAGTGTTTAGGGCTGAAAGAAGACCCCCAGAGCTTCTGCGTGTTACATTGGTATCTCACAAAGGTTCCTCATTCTAGGAATTCAATCCTCTAGGGATTGGGTCCTTAGGGTCCTAGAGTCGGACAAGAATTTTAGTGTTAATCACCCTTTTTATGAAGACAGCCTAGGGCTGTAGCAAAGTACCCTTTTTGTACTATAGTAATATACTAATTTCCAGCCTCTCTCTCTCTCTCTACTCTCTCTCCATATTTGCGTTTTGCATCATATGGTTTCCAGTAGTGTTTAGGGCTGAAAGAAGACCCCCAGAGCTTCTGCATGTTACATTGGTATCAGAGCATCAAGCTCAGCAAAGCTAAACACTGATCAAGTCCCATATGATGGTGTATAGGTCCAAGGTACAGGAAAGTACACAGATACAAAGCCCAAGGCAAGGAGCACAGAATCAGGAGATCCTAGGAGGTTTGTTGGTGGTGTTCCACAAAGCGAAGGGGATGGCAGTCGTGTGAGCCAGATAGGTGCTCGGGCAATGGTCCCAAGGGAGGTTACCCTCCAAGGAGTGATGTGAGAGTGCCAGACTCATTTCTCAAAAATGAAGACTAAGACAGTGTTCAGAGTCAGGGTAGGAATGGATGGTGGACTAGATGGAACAGATGCATAGATCTTATTGTGAGTCAGAGTGGTTTTGGGAAACGGGTCGGGCTTTCAGAGAAAAGGGTTGCCAGGGATGGATGGATGATAGAGGGACTTCGGGAAAAGATTGGGATGATGACAGTCATCCAAGAACAGGTTGGAATCCCGTCATCAAGTTTAGTAGAGGGGGATGTCATGTGCATAAAAGATGCCATGGACATTCTCAGATGCTGGTCCAGAAGAGGTAGCTAGATAAAGAGTATGAACCAGATAAGACCAGGATGATGGAGCACAGAGAGCACTTTTGGTAGTATGGACTTGGAGATAGGTGGAAGGATGCCCTATCAGCTGCATTGGATTCAAAGCAGGACAGTCTGCGCTGCAGTTTATTGTCGACTATACCTGATCTGAGGCGGTGGCTGCACTTTAGAAGGCGACTGTACTTGCTAAGCTGTCAGCTGTAGGCACATGATGGCACAGTCGGGTTGGGCATTTAATGAATTGTTGGTTGGCCGACCAGCATCACAGCAGTCGGCCATTTTTCCAAGTCTTGTGGAAGGCCTATAAATAGTCACAAAGGTTCCTCATTCTAGGCATTCAATCCTCTAGGGATTGGGTCCTTAGGGGACAAGAATTTTGGTGTTAATCACCCTTTTTATGAAGATAGCCTAGAGCTATAGCAAAGTACCCTTTTTGTACTATAGTAATATACTAATTTTCAGCCTATCTCTCTCTCTCTCTCTCTACTCTCTCTCCATATTTGCGTTTTGCATCATATGGTTTCCAGTAGTGTTTAGGGCTGAAAGAAGACCCCCAGAGCTTCTACGTGTTACATTGGCATCAGAGCATCAAGCTCAGCAAAGCTAAACACTGATCGAGTGTTTAGGGCTGAAAGAAGACCCCCAGAGCTTCTCCGTGTTACATTGGTATCAGAGCATCAAGCTCAGCAAAGCTAAACACTGATCGAGTCCCATATGATAGTGTATAGGTCCAAGGTACAGGAAAGTACACAGATACAAAGCCCAAGGCAAGGAGCACAGAATCAGGAGATCCTAGGAGGTTTGTTGGTGGTGTTCCACAAAGCCGAGGGGATGGCAGTCCTGTGAGCCAGATAGGTGCTCGGGCAATGGTCCCAAGGAAGGTTACCCTCCAAGGAGTGATGTGAGAGTGCCAGACTCATTTCTCAGAAATGAAGACCAAGACAGTGTTCAGAGTTAGGGCAGGAATGGATGGTGGACTAGATGGAACAGATGCATAGATCTTATTGTGAGTCAGAGTGGTTTTGGGGAACGGGCCGGGCTTTCAGAGAAAAGGGTTGCCAGGGATGGATGGATGATAGAAGGACTTCGGGAAAAGATTGGGATGATGACAGTCATCCAAGAACCGGTTGGAATCCCGTCATCAAGTTTAGTAGAGGGGGATGTCATGTGCATGAAAGATGCCATGGACATCACTGCTGGTGTATACCAGCTACTCATCTCGTCAAAAATAACATATTTGCTTACTCGGGCATCTCATGAGTGTAGGGTTATAACATCTATAACCTTTATGCTCTATAGCATAACCAATAAAGATGCATTTCTCTGCCTTTGGATCTAACTTTGTTCTCACTTTAATAGGAACATGCACATATGCAATACACTCAAACACTTTCAAGTGAGACACATCCAGTCTTATGCCTATAAACTTACTTTCAGGCGTCATGCCATGAACAACCTGCGCAGTGGGTCCAGTTCATAATGTACATAATAGTTGCTACTTCTTTTGCCCAAAAATAATATGGCATATTATTTTCAGCCCATCAAGACACATGCCACTTATGTAATGTGCCTGTTTTTTCTTTCTGCAACACCATTCTGTTGCGGAGTGTACCTACATGTAAACTGTCTCTTGATTCCATGCTTCCTCAAGAAATCGCTGAACTCATTGGAGAAATATTCTCCCCCACCATCTGATCTCAGGCATTTTATTTGCATGCCTTTTTCCTTCTTGAACAAGGCTTTAAATCTCTGAAAGTGAGAAAGCACCTCACTTTTCTCCTTCATGAAGTAAACCCACACTTGGTCATCAATGAATGTAGCATAATACTTGCAACCTGCAATTGTTGTAGTCTTGGCCGATCCCCATACATCTGAATGTATTTCTAGGTCAATCTTGCACAGCGAGTCAATAGAGTGAAGCTAGTTGGAAATAGATTTGGAAAGGAAGTGCGCACACACTGGTGTCGGGAATGTTCATGAGAGAGTCATAAGAATACAATGGAGTATGCATGGAGAATGAAGGTAGCTCTAATAGAGCAATGCGGCACCATCCTAGGCAGGCCAAAGCTATAAAACACGAAGGACAACTGCATTGTCCAAGAAGACTCCTAGAAAGGCTTCCACACCAACTCGAATGATAGGTTTAGGAACCACTAAGAAATCAAGAAGGAGATCACCAGGAGCCACAAAAACAGGAGGCAGGAAGCTCAAGAAGAAGAAGAACCGATAACTATGGAAAGGATGTCTCTCAAGTACCCTAAGTTCAAGGGTAAGAGTGAGGAGGATCCAGATGCCCACATCTTTGCCTTCAAAACCACATTCTTAGCCACCACCAGAGCTCTGTCGCGGCAAAAGACATAATATTTTACGACAATGTTGGGTGGCAAGGCCACCAGCTGCTGGTATGCACAATATGGTATGGATCACTTCAAAAATTTGAAGAATTGAATAAGGCCTTCTTGAAAAGATTTAGGAAAGACAAGATCATAACATAAGTGCTGAAAAAACAATAGAGGCTAACTCAGAAGAAGAGGTCGATAGAGGACTATGTAGCTGAATTCTGAGCACTGCTAATGCGCTTGGATCAGTCCAACCGACTTACTCTAGCCATGTTGAGCAGAGTTGAGGGGATCTTCAATCAAACAAGAAAAGACCCTAACAAGAAGAAGAAGGAAAAAAGGAAGAATGAGGAAGAAACCTCTTAGTCGGATTCCTAAGAAGACACCTCGAAATCAGAGTCCAGTCTAGAGTCAGACGAAGAGTGAGAGCCCTAGAAAAAGAAAGACAAGAAGTAGGTAGTAAATGTTTAGGAAGAACTAAAGGCCCTAACCAAGATTGCCGTGGAGGACATGTAGGTAGTAAATGTTTAGGAAGAACTAAAGGCCTCCCTAACCAAGATTGCCGTGGAGGACATGTAGGTAGTAAATGTTTAGGAAGAACTAAAGGCCTCCCTAACCAAGATTGCTGTGGAGGACATGTAGGATCCGGACTTAGACCAAATGTTTAGCGCACAAGGTGTAACAATCAAGGTCACATGAAGGAGGAGTGCCAATAAAAGAACACTCAGCAAACATGCACTATCTACGGGAGGAACAACCCCCGTGGAATTCACTTTCCACAGAAAGGGGATGTCACTTGCATGCATGAAATTAATAAAAACCTTCTATTTAAGTTTCTCTAAAAAATAAACTCTACCCCTTTCTAAGAATATGCCTCCCAATTATGAAATTCAAGTACCCCCTATTCAAAGTTTAAAAATCAAATAACAGATATTGATGTTATACATATGAAAAGTTGCAGCCCATGTAAGTAGCATGGATGTAAGTGCTAGAAGCACAAAGACCTACATGTACTCTCCAAAAATTGTTTCATGTGTGGTTAGCTTAAAAGATTAGTAAACTAATCAAGTTTTCAAATGACACCACTAGATCACATATTGTAAACTACTACAAGAAATGAAACCCCTACTTCTCTCTCTCTCTCTCTCTCTCTCTCTCTCTCTCTCTCTCTCTCTCCCCCCCCCCCCCCCCGGGCACCATAAATCCCCCTCACTTATAAGCTTACTACCCCCCTTCCTTACACTCACGTGATACTATAGATATGGCTTGTGAATCCCCCGAGAGGAACAATCACACTGCAGAAATGTGTTTCTACAATACTTGGAACCGGGATCCAAGGGTGATGGAAAGGCAACCACAAGCCCTAGCCGTCAACTAAGTCGCCATAGGACCTTAAATCAACAGACCGTATGGAAGAGGAGGTGATATATTTGGACCAAGATGAGCTCGTTTCTACTGTAATGGTCTAGGATAGAGATAAAATGACTGCCCCATATTTCAGCGCCATCAACAACAAGAACTGCAAGAGGCAAGGCCGCGAAGGGAGGCAAACCCAGTAGGAGTTGATGCAGCTGTAAACATGGTAAAATTGGACCATGGAGCAGGTAAAGAACAAGAAAAGCCACCAGAGGTGATGGCTACAAGATGACAAGGAATGTCGAGCTGGAATAGAATCAAAAGCCAAAACAGTGGGCAGGGTAGCATCAGAGAGTCCATGAAAAAATTACCAAGTTGGTGCAGAGCGCACAAGGTATGGTGAGGACAAAGAATGAATGCCCGCGCCTAGGAGAGCATTTTGAGGAAAATCTAGACATAACAAACCTGGTCAAGAAAAGGGAAGAAATTGTAGCAGGAAAGAAGCCAATGTGCAATGGTTGGTAGAGCAATTGGAGCCAATTACAGCGCAAAGTAGCCCAGAAGCATCTCGAGAAAGGAAACATAGGGAAATATGGAAGGAATCTAGATAGGAAAGCTGACAAGGGAAAGTCAAGAAAAGGAAAGGGAAATATGGAAGGAATCTAGATAGGAAAGCTGACAAGGGAAAGTCAAGAAAAGGAAAGGGAAGCAAAAGAGGAAGAAGGAAGAATGTATAGAGGACAAGGTATGCCCATTGATAAGGAGAAAAGAAGCAACTACGTGAAGGAATACGACTTGTAGGTTCCTCATAGATGGAGAAAAACCCAACTGGTAGTACGATGAAATGCTACAATTTTTGTTTGACTTGTCCTTTCTGGAGTACATGTCTAGAGATCAGAGAAAAAAACTGACTCTCTGGAGCAAGTCATTCATGGTGGTAGCAAGACAGCTCTACAAGACTCGGCATTGATCAGATACTGAGAAGATGCTCTACAAGATGGGCATTGATCAGATACTGAGAAGATGCATCCTCGAACATGAGCAACAGGCTGTGCTGTGGTAGAAGTGCACTAAGGAATAAGCGGCGAGCACTTTTTCGGAGAAGTCATGAGACAGAAAGTGTTCTGAGTAGGATTGTGGGTGGCCATTTACATTAAAAGATGCATACAAGTTCGCAAAGGAGTGCGATAAGTGCTAGAGGATGGAGTACCTGAATGATGCAGATATGTGCTAGAGGATGGAGCAATTGAATGATGCAGATAGAATGCTGCCCCAATATTTCCCCTAGAGACATTCTAGAAGTGGGGTCTAGACTTTATCGGTCCATTCAAGCCAGCAGCTTAGCGAACAAGAAATAAATACATTCTGGTGGCTATGGATTACTACACAAAATGGGTGGAGGGCCAAGGCTCTGAGAGACTGTAAGGCATCGTTAGAAGCAAAGTTTCTCTATGAAACTATCATGACAAGATTCGGATGCCCAATAGAGATAGTCAGTGACCAAGGAACCCACTTCCTTAATGAAGTGATCAGGAAACTGACAGAGCAACATATGATAATACATAAGAAATCATACTACCTGCCTTGCAGGTAAGCAAGCAGAATCCACCAATAAAATCTTGAAGGGAATACTAGTCAAGATAGTGAATGAGAATAGGACCGACTAAGATACAAAGCTGCACTTAACATTATGGGCATTTCAAATAGCGTATAAGACTGCAACAAGACTTATGTCTTTCAGCATGGTGTATGGACTAGAGGTAGTAGTGCCCATGGAGTCTTGCTGTTCTCATCAAGAATGGGAGCCCACCTAGGAAAATGGAAAATGAGATGGACGAGCCCATTCAAAATTGTTAGAAAAATGGGGACAGGAACATTTGAGCTGGCAAGTCTCAATGGAGAAAGCCTAAGGAAACTGGTGAATGGGTATAGGCTGAAGCCTTATTACAGAAGAATGCCAGAACTAGCAAGAAAAGTATGTTTAAAAGGAAAAGTGTGTCCATATCCAAATCCAGATCTAGATCCGAAGAACTTAAGAAAAGTGGAAAAGTGTGTCCAGATCCAAATCTAGATCCGGAGAATGTCCAACAAGCAGAACTGTCTAGTTAGGATCCGAAAAATGCCCAACAAGAAGAGTTCGAGTCTAATCTTATGATCGAAATCAGGACATGATCTAGAGAAAATAAAAATAGAAGAGAACAAAATCCAAAATTAGGATGTACATATGTAAATATGATTTCAGTGTGCACAAAAATCGAGGAGCGCAACTAGCAACAACGTGGAGGTGGTAAGAAAATCAAGGTTACCACCCCAAAAAAGGGTGCATTTATGGAAAGGGGAACATGTCGCATCGTTGCCATCGCCTATTCTCAGTCCCCAGTCATTAACGATCTCACAAATGGTGCAACAGGCACTCATGGTCAAATTGTGAAAGGGATTTGGGGAAATCATGGAGATGCCACGAGCAACTATGGCCGTACCTAGGGAAGGCATGCATCATGAAAACGGTCGGCTACCTCTCCACCGAAATCCTAATTCAAAAATCAATATGAAAAAATTTCTTGCTACCTTGCACTCTAAGCTCTATTATTTCTAAATTCTACTTTCACCCACGCCTTTTGTCGCTCAACCCTAGCACACCCGAAGCCAAAAAATAGTGGAATTTGAGTACCTCTCATCCACCTTATACAAGGAGGCAGATAGGCATGCCCAGTTGGCTGGAGAAGATGGGATTCAAGGAGTTTACGAAGTTGCCATGGGAGGAGCTTCAATAAAACTTCAAGGCCGTGGAGTAGCTGGAGAAATTGCAAAAATCAAATATCACCATGCTCCCATCAACAAGTGAGAAAAGAGTGTTCAATCCTTTATATGTCGTTGAAATATTCAAATTGTTGGCTGAGGGGACACTAAGGTCAAGCAAGCCTCGATGAGGAGAATTTAATCATGGAGTTTGGCCTGCTCGAGAGGGCAAGGCCAAAGAATTTAAGATCAGAGGCACGACTGACAAAGATCGACAGAAGAAAAATTTGTGCTTTGTGGTGGAGATTATCAATCTCACCCACACAAGCTATACTGCATGTCAAGAAAGGCCTTTGTTATGGTGAAAGCAGTGGAAGCAAGAACAAAGGTAGCTTGGGCTGAGGTGCTATACAATAATTTGAAGGACCAAATTGGAAAAATCAACCACACAAAACACAAGAACAAAGATCGGCCTGTATATCTGATAGCCGTGTTCAATGTAAAAGCAGGAGGCGAAAAGGAGGAGGAGGAAGACCAAAAACAAGATACAGTGCCCAAAGAGGATGCAACTGAGAAGCCCAAGAATAGGCAGGTTCCAAACAAAGAAAGGAACAGACAACCTTGACGAGGAAGAAAAGGATTTTATAATTTGACGAAAAGAAGACCAGAGCAAGAAGGGGAGAATCGCCAAGGACCGAAGCTGTGGGGCAATTGAAGTAAAAAGTAGACAGATCAAGGAGGACTTAGCCAACATTAGCAATTCCATCCTGTCTCAGAGCAGCCAGGCAGCAGGAGGTCGTAACCAGCATAAGCTTGTAGTTGCAACAAGCATAGTTGGATCTCCTTGCCACCAGTGTTGTAAATATTTTGGAATCCATTGACATAGACTGGTGGGGGTGCAAGAAGCTCTTAGCTACTTACAACACTGCATGACTGATGGCCTAAACGAGATGACCAAACTGCATGTGGCAATCAAAGAAAAGGATGCCATCCGCCGATCCACACAGTCAGAATCTAGTAGGAACCCCTGCATAGGAGGAGCTATACAAGAGGAGGATGGAGGTAGACTACCTAGAAGAAATGTAGAGCTAGATCCGTGAACTCCAGAAGGCCAAACGAGGAGATAAAAGAGGAAATGGGAAAGATGAGGGAGGAAATGGCTCGGAAGGAGCAAGCATATGAGAAATTGCAAGATGACCTGGATAGGGCTAGGGAAAGCTAGGCTGCAACAACAGAAGGCCAAGTTTCTGTGATTAGAGAAGAGCATGTCAGGGTCATAAAGGAGGTGCGCGCTAGGGCTGATAGATACAAGATTGAGCTAGTGACAAGGCAGAAGCCAAGCTAGTTATTTTGGATGCCAATGAATTTTTAGAAGTGTATAAATTGGAAACCAAAAAGATGGAGCAATGGGAAGGCCATGCCATTGAGGATCTAACGGAGGTGTGGGGGGAATATTTAAAGAAATTGACAGTGGTAATGTAAGCCCCGATACCTTCTTTTGCTGAAGAAAGATGGTGCCCTACCATTCAGAGGACAAAAATACAGAGGGAGGATCCGGATAGTCAAATCCAGCCTAGCTAATAGGCTCAAAACCAGCAAAATCTTTGGAAGTAGATGCACCCAACTAAGAGGGCAAGGAGGTGGGAGGGAGGGTCTGGACAGTTAAATCCAGCCCAGCTAATAGGCCCGAAACTGACAAAATCTTTGGAAGCAGTCGCACCCAGCCAAGAGGGCAAGGAGGCCGGAGCTAGTGGGGGAGGCACCAGCAAAGAAAAGCAACTGCAAAAGGAAAATGAGTATATACATACATGTATGTATGTATATACATATATGTATGTATATACATATATGCATGTATACACACACACACACACACACACACACACACACACACACACACACACACACACACACACACACACACACACACACACACACATACATATACATATATGTATATGTATACACACACACACATAAATACATATACATATATGTATCTGTATACACACACACACATAAATACATATACATAGGTTAAACGAGGTACTTAAAGTACATATATGGATGGCTAATGGCCTCATTTTATTGTGAAATAAATGAAACAACTCAAAAAAAAATATGTGTTTCTAAGCTATTCTAAACAAATGACCAAAGTAACACATTTATAATCAAATTTCGAGAGAGATGCAAAAACTAACATTACAAAGAGATCAACCAAATGTCTTGGCTTCAATCCCAGGGGTTGAATAGCCATATTCAAAGTGTGGAAAGTGGAGACATAGGGGGCTTGCACGGTTCTACTGGTTGGCTATCTACAAGCTCGAATTCAACAACTTGTACGAGAAGTGAAAAACTCCTCCTTTTTCTAAGTGTTACTCTAATTGCTAAGTTTCTCATTATTGTCTTTCTTATTTAGGAGTGTATGCTAATAAAATAACATCAATTATGATTTTAAAAACCAAAATTAGCTCTGAGATTAGATTTTAGGTTGTTTGTAATAAGAACTTTCATTAGATATGGAGAGTAAGCATGGAAAATTAAAAATTAGATATGATAGATTATTTTTTATCTTAATATAAACTAGATTATTCTAATTGTGCAAGCTTTTCTATGAGGTGCTGAAAGAGAGAGAGATGAGATTGCCTTTAAGGATAGTGAATTTTGTGACTTTGATTCAAACTAGCCTCTTTACACAAAGGCATCAACACGTGAATAAGATTATCACCCTCGAGAGCCTTACAACAATACTTGATGTTTTTCATGAGTGATAGCCATCTTGTAATAGGTTAACATGGTTTCACCCGCCCAACCTACCATAATGCGCTTTGCCACCTTGCCCCAGTATATATCTTTTATAAAACGGCGCTAGACTTTATAAAGTGACCTTACCATGTGCTTAATGTTTGTTAACCCATGGCGGACATTGCGACGTACTATATTTTACGTCATTAATTTAAATATTCTGAGTCATGGGCCGGGCTTGTCGGCACCATATGTTAAGGATGAAGGGATTGGGTGATCGCCGATGAGAGGCGCACCTTGGATATCAGTAGGATAAGGGTTAGGGTCGGCCGGCCATGTATGGGTGCCCAAGTGTGAACGGCCAAGTCACATATAAGAGTCAAATGTAACCCTAAAATCCTCATTCTCATGTGTTGTGAATACAAGAGTGCTCTTGCCTTATCTCTTTGGTTTCCTTCTCCTGCGTGTGTGTGAGAGAGAGAGAGAGAGAGCGTGAGAGAGCGATCGAGCGCACTGTGTAGCGGCACGGTGGCGGCGGTGAGGCGGTAGAGCGGCGACGGCGGCTCCTCCTTCACGGTTGCGACGCGGGAATCCTTCAAAGCGGCGGTTGAGCGGTGAGTGACACACCCTTTGGCATTCTGTTTGAGCTTCCTTCCCTGGTTGTATGCTCATAGCCATTCGTGGCTCGCAATACGGTGTCTGGCAAGTCCCCAGCTACGACCTGTGCGGCAAAAGCACACATTTTTGGCGCCGCTGCCGGGGAGTTGCCCTGCACCAAGCTCCAGTTTGCAGCTTGGCTGCTGCGTGAAGTTTAATCTACACTGTAGGAAAGCGACTGTGTGTTTGTTGTTAAGGTGTTTCTGTGTTGCATTTCTGTTTCTTTTGTTATATTTTCGCTCCGCGTGTGGGCGTGCGTTCTGTTATCTGGTTTCTGCGTGTGAGAGGGATTTCTGAATCCCCAGATCTGCGCTGTGTGTGCGAACTGCGCCGCGGCCAAGGCTCAACCCTAAGGAAACCCTAGAGAACTTATCTCACAAAAAAAAACAGAAAATAAAAAATAAAAAAATTATAAAAAATAAAAAATAAAAAATTAAATTTTATTTTCAAAGAAAGAACCAAACATGTGGAGAGGAAAGATTTTCTAATTGGAGAAAAAAAATTTGAAAAGAAAGAACCCCAATCGACCCACGGCCCCCGGCCCCGGCCCCGGCCTCGGTCTCGGTCTTTTGATATATATATATAGGAGAGTGAGCCTCCATAGCTTTCTCTCAAGTGAGAGCTTATGGGAAGTCGTGCCCTATATGTAGCCCACTCCCCAAGGAGTAAAGTGAGCATGTGGGATAAAGCCCTCACCCTTTCCTCCACAAGCAAATAGGCTTTTGCCCCTTCCCCCCAAAGGAAACGGACTATTTTGAGGACTACAGGAGCTCTAGATAGGCGAACACGGTGCTGTAAAGCACACTAGGACCCTTTAAACGATACGCTCGTTTTGAGCTATCACACGCCCTAGTCCAAGTTCGACCGTAAGTAAGGGGGTCAAAAACGAGTTAAAAACAATCTAAAAACAAGTAAAAACGAGGTGCAAAATACCCAAGAAACCACTTGTGTGGGCTTCAAGGGTAGTTACCAACGCACGTAGGGTACCCACATCACATGCATCTACGTTCTGGTCGGGTGCTAGAGCCTGAACCACTAGAAAGCATTTCAGTCTACGCAGGCTCACACCATCCCTCCACGTTGGCATCTTGGCCTTCGGCTGGAACCCAAGGGAGTGCAACCCAAGATCCACGAATAGTGGATAGTGACTCATCCTCTGACTCGGAAGCCATGGAAGGGCACCCTACCAAGAACCCTGAGGAGACAAGCCAAAACATGCCAGTGTGGGCCCCACAACCCGGATCTAGCATGTTTAGTCGTCTAATAGAGACCTTTAGTAGAGCTACACGCTTTGAACATGCGACAAGCGAAGTAAATGAGGAAGGAGGGGTAGTAGATTCGCCATTCACATCTTATGTAGACCCTACCCTCCCAAAGAGTGTCCATGTGGATATTCTACCCACTTCGTTTAATGAGGGCCCTACTGAGCTACCACATTCCGATGCTCTTCCTAAAGTAGAGGTCCCTAGAAGCCAACCCATAAGAAGTGACATTGCGTCCACTTCAAGAGAACCGTTTGGCACACCAAGTCTGGATGGGGTATTTCTCAATGAAAATTGGGAATATGATCTACACACAGAGACTCTAACGGACCTATACACGGGTTACACATACCATGTAGGTTGGTTAGAAGTCCTACGATCTACATCTAGCGCCACTAATCTAGAAGAGCAGCAGCAAATGATATGTGAGGTTATTCATAGAATTATCCAAATTGAGAGGCAAAATAGGGGAGTGAACTTAGGTTCCGCTGGCCCTATGAGATTCTTGGATACAGGCAAGGCCAAACAACCAACCCTATCACAATTGGAGACTCCCTCGGTGAGTCCCATAGACCCTTCATATGTTGTTTCGCCTGGAGTCTCAATGCAGGTTGAGCCCACGAGCAGTAACTTTAGCTTTCCAACCTTGGCTCAACTTTCCATTAGGGAATCTGCAATGCCTACCCCAATGATGAGCATAGCTGAAAGTGCACCTGTTACCACTGTAGTTAGTACGACACCACTACCTAGTGGAACAGTACCTACAACAGTGCATGGTAGTGCCTATCGGCCTTATGTACCTATTGCTACTCATGCCCATGTAGCTCCTACGCCTCCTAGTATGCCAATGGCGTATGCTCCAAGACTGCCTTATCACAACCCTTATCCAAGAGGAGCTAGGCCTAGCTACATATCATATCCTACGTCATTTGCCAACATACTCAGACCAACGCCAACTCCTATCAGCCAGGCTATCCCAGAAGTGCCTCCACCAACTATGCCTGCTCACTTAGGTGATCTCGCAGCATTTGCTCAGACGATCAGACGATCCATTGCAGAAAACATGCGGGGCATGCCTGAGAGAGAACCTAGAAGCAAGGCAGTACAAGTGGCTAAGCTCACTCAAAACTTCAGTGGTAACGAGGATGTTAGGAAGCACATTGAAGTCTTTGAACACGTGTGTGATTCTTTGGAAGAGCACAATGAGCTGCATAAGTGTAAAGCCTTAGGCTTAACCTTGAGTGGGAAGGCCAGAGATTGGTATCGAACCTTAAGGGTTGAAGAGCGCACTCACTACCCCACTCTCAAGAGATTGTTCTTGAAAGAATACATACGTGAGGGTGTGCTTTGGGGAGTAGCATCTCAACTCCAAAAAGCTGAACGCGAGGAAGGGGAGTCAGTGAGAGACTTTATAAGTCGATTGAAGCATCTAAATTCTCGCTGCACTCCCGATGAACGCTTCAATAACAACCAACTCCTCGATAGATTCATCCGAGGATTGCGCCACGAGGACATTTACAATGGCCTTGTCATTAGAGGTCTTACAACGTGGGAAGCAGTCACGGCCAATGCAATCCAGTTAGAAGACAACTTGATGATTGCAGGTAAAAAGGTGTCTTCAGAAACAAAATTTGTTAGTTCGCAAGTATCTGGGCACGAGCCAATGACGGTAAAACCTATTGCCAAGGAGCCCAAGATATCTGAAATGTCTGTGACCGACCTTACTAAGGCTCTCCAAGAATACTTTAGGGGTAATCGAGCTCCTCAGAATAGCCATATGTACCCAAGGAGAGAGCAACAATGGTGTTCGGTGTGCTTAGGACCACATAGCACGAGTGAATGTCCCACATTCAGAGTTAAATTCAATGGGAATTGCAATGCATGTGGTAAGTATGGCCATCAATCTAAAGATTGCCTAACACTTAAGCGAATGTTGGCAAACCAGGCACCACTAGCTTGGTCAAACACACCTCAAGTACCCGCGCTAATGCCTGCACAACCTATCGAGCAACCGTCACAGCACATAGTTCCAAGGAATCCACAAGCACGAGGAACCACACCTGTTGTACCCGCGAATGTAGTTACACGGTCAATGCTTCAAAATCAAAACTACATTCTTGAAGAGAGGGATACTGCATCAATCGCTCAGGCAAAGAAAAAGAAAACACGACGAAAGAGATCGCTTAATGCCACGAGCTCCAAGCCCAGTTCAAAGACCAACATAGGGACAGGAGACGACCCCGTGTATATGAATGATCCTGAAGATGATTCTGATTCAATAGAAACCATGGGGACCAAAGCCACTACCTTAATGGAGGAACCCACTCAGGAGCTCAATGAAGGAGAATCAAGCAAGTACAAAAATAAGGGGAAACAGAAGGAAACTTCCTCGGCCCCACAACCAAGTCAGTTAATGCCCTCTCGACCACCCAAACTGACTGAGACTCCCCAAGACAAGCCACGTGGGCCAAAAACCCTCAAGAAAAAGATTGGAACTTACCCAAACCCAGTTGAGGAGATTGAACAAGTGCAACACTTAAGGGGTTTGGTGGAAGAAACACAAAGAGAACTGGAGTCAAACCCGAGAAAAATCAAAATTCCAGACACAGTGTTTCCTACGCAAGTTCAGCCTCACCGGACCCATAAACCGTTAGCTATACCTAGTATCATTCGGGAAGAAAGCGAGGATAGGACATCCGGAAGTGGGCAAACACCCTTCTTGCTGGAAAGAATGTTTAGTGAGGGACTGCCTGACCCCATTGAAGAGGAAGTGATTCCATCTTCACCAGTCCCTAGTCAAGGGGCGATGTCTCGAAAAGTACCATTGAATGTGTCTAAGCTAATGGATTTCATGTCCTCTGAGATCAGAACCACGATCATATCCAAATTATACAGAGATCCTGAGCTATTCTTAGCTCTTCGGGCATTTCTCAATGGAGAACTAAAGGCGGGGTTACCACAATTTGCAAATATGGATAGACCTGACACGCTTCAAGATGAAGGGGAACATTGGGATCTACAACCCAACTTTGATGAAGATTCGGTCGTGGAAATACATGTGAACAAGTTGGGACAGTACTTTGAAGGTGACGAATCTAATGCCACCCTCCCCATTACTACCAAGGGATTAACTCTAAAGGGAATCCTTGATGGTGGTGCTGGAGTGAGCATTGTGACTAAAAACTATTGGGAATCTATGGGAAGGCCTCACCTCGAAGTCACAAACATAGTGGTTAAGATGGCAAACGGAACCATAGCTAAACCTATTGGAATGTTAAGGGACCTTCAGATCAAGGTCCTGGGATACAAGGTAAAACATACCTTCATTGTAATGGATTTCTCCAAGCATCCTATGTCATATCAAATGATCTTAGGACGTCCTTTCATGAGGGAAGCACAAATGGTGCATGACTGGTCGAAAAACCATGTCTACCTACAATTCCAGGACTCTGTCATTCGAGTTGATCTTGAGAATGGTCGTGCACATCCTTTAGGAAGCAAGGTTATCATTGATAATCGATCAGATACCACTATTCACTCCGCCCCATTAAGGTATTGCTATACATGCAAAAAAGAGACTGATGATGGGAAAGATTCTCCTTATATGGATGTCCTACCGGGTATGACTGAGTCGGATAACGTGGATTGGGTACACCTAGCGGCAACCATAAACACATGGGGGAATAGAGGCACAAGCTGGGTAACACCTGAGGGGCAAGATATGCCACCGTTAGTGCCAATAAACATGATAGGTGTTATGCACTTGACCCCTGATGGCGCAAACTCCACCGACACTGAAAGTAGCGAAGACTCTGACCAATGCAACTCTGAGTATGAATCTCAAGAAGAAACTGACCCTGAGCCTGATGGGAAAAATGAATCAAATATTCACCCAAATGTGGAAGCAAGGTGCTCAAGGCCAGTGGCCTCCTGCAGTTCATCCGAAAGTGAAGATCGACCAAGTGAGTCCGAATCTGATAGAAACAAAAATCAAAAACTTGGTAAGAAAGAAAACGAGACATAAGCGCCAACGCTATCGAGCTAATGTATGCACTGCAATAAACAAGGAAAGATCCACTGCAGAATGGCTTAGTTATGTAGGAGCCATTGACGCTCATCGGAAGATAGCGGATAATTGGGGACAATACCTCCAAAGTGTCATGTGGTGTATTCCGCAACCTCATGACGTCGCCCAATTAGAAATCGAAGAGAAGCCAAAACTAAGTCGTACTGCAAGAAGGCGGCAAAACCAAGAGTTGGCTCAACAACAAAAGGAGGTGGAATTAAAAGAAAAAGACCGGGCACAACAAGAACCAGTAGACTTACACCCCGCACCCGAGCATTTCAAATCATTCACCACCACAGGGGAACGTAAAGTAGTCTACACAAAAGCCCAACGAACGCCTACCAATGGGAGTAGCGGTGTCTACGATGGCCCTGCGGTAGTTAAGGAGATAGACTTAGCAGATCCGGGTGAGGAGTCTAAACCAGTTTTTATTGCTCAAGACCTCACCAAGGCGGAAGAAGCTGCACTTACGAAGCTTCTTAAAGAATTCAAGGACATATTTTCTTGGACATATCATGATATGAAGGGTGTTCCACCCTCGGTGGTGCAACACACGATTCCAATGATTAGCACTGCTAAACCAGTCCAGCAACGTCCCTACCCAATGAATCCTAAGTACGCAAAGATTGTACAAGAGGAAATTGAAAAGCTGGTAAAATGTGGATTCATATACCCAATTGAGCACTCAGAATGGGTTTCTCCGATAGTCATCGTGCCAAAGAAGAATGGGAAACTTAGAGTGTGCGTTGATCTCAAAAAGGTTAATGCAGCCACCAGAAGGGATCATTATCCCTTGCCATATTCTGAACATGTGCTTGAAAGAGTGGCAGGCAAGGAGGCATATAGCTTTTTAGATGGGTACTCGGGTTACAATTAGATCACAATTGCAGTCGAGGACCAAGCTAAAACAACATTTATCACGGAGTTTGGAGTGTTTGCCTTTCGCGTCATGGCTTTTGGCTTGACCAATGCACCTGCAACGTTCCAACGATTGATAAACACGGCCTTTAAGGAATATCTAAGGGACTTCTGTGAAGCTTTCTTAGATGATCTTTGTGTTCATTCCTCTTGGGATGAGCACTTGATGTGTTTACGAAAAATATTTGAAAAGTGTAGATTATATCGCATCTCCTTGAATCCTTTCAAATGCCAATTCTGGGTTAAACACGGAGTTATCTTAGGGCATATAGTGTCCAAAAATGGCATTTCCACGGACGAGAGTAAAATCAAGGTCATTCTGGAATTGCCACCACCCACCAACTACAAGGGAGTCCAACGCTTTATGGGCCACGTTGGTTATTATCGAAGGTTTATTCTCTTCTTCGCCGAGATAGCTCGACCATTGTATAAGCTTCTCATCGAGTTTATTTGGACCGAAGAATGTGACCGTGCCTATGAGCTATTAAAGAAGGCCTTGGCGAGTGCTCCAATCTTGAGAATGCCTAACTGGGATTTACTCTTCCATGTGCATATTGATGCATCAAACTTTGCTATTGGGTGTGTGTTAACTCAACCTGGAGAACACAAGCTAGACTACCCCATTAGCTTTGCCAGTCGCCAGTTGAACGATGCTGAGATGAACTACACCACTACGGAGCGAGAAGGGTTGGCAATGATATATGCAGTAAGGAAATTTCGTTATTACCTCCTTGCCACCAAGTTTGTTTTCTATGTGGATCATCAAGCATTGTTGTATCTGGTAAACAAACCATGCTCCACAGGAAGAATCACACGATGGCTATTGATTCTTCTTGAGTTTGATTTCACGGTTGTTGTGAGACCTGGCAAGAAACATGTTATGGCTGATCATTTGTCTCGCATACCCAATGGTGAGGCTCCTACAGGGGTTGATGATGACTTACCTGACACTTCCCTGTTCATGGTGGAGACAATGCCTGAATGGAGTGAGAAGATTGTTAACTTTTTGGTTAATGGCTTTCCACCCAAGGAGCTTCGTAAAGATCTAGCTCGAAAGCTGATCAAAGAATGCGAACCCTATTGCCTGATAGCCGGGACTCTTTATAAAAGAGGAAAGGATGACGTTCTTAGGCGTTGTGCCCGAGAGGATGAGTATCTATACATTTTGCAAGAGGCACATATGGGTGTAGCCGGTGGTCACTTCTCAGGAGACTTAACTACGCGAAAGATCTTACAATCAGGGTATTGGTGGCCCACTATGTTCCAAGATGCATCACTCTTTGTGAAGGGTTGCGATGAATGCCAACGATACAAGAAACCCCAGAGGAAAGACCAGATGCCCCTACATCCGATCAAAGTAAACCAACCATTTGAAAAGTGGGGTTTAGACTTTGTAGGTCCAATTAGTCCAGCGGCCCGAAACACACAATCTCGCTATATTATTGTGGCCACTGACTATATGACCAAATGGACTGAAGCGAAAGCGACACGTAAGGCAGATGCAAGGACAACAGCCAAGTTCCTCTTTGAAAATATAATCACACGATTCGGTTGTCCTTTTGAACTTGTGAGCGACAATGGTACGCATTTTATAAATGAAGTGATTAAGGAGCTCACAACAAATTTCATGATATCCCATCATAAATCTACTCCTTACTATCCGCAAGCGAATGGCCAAGCCGAGAGTACCAACAAGACTTTAATCTCTATTTTGACAAAGACAGTTGAAGCTCATCGCACGGATTGGGATCTAAAGCTTAGGACAGCTTTATGGGCCTATCGTACTGCGTACAAAGTGGCTATTAATTGCACACCATTCAAAATGGTATATGGCCAAGAAGCAGTCATGCCGTGGGAATTTGTCATTCCAAGTCTTCGTGTTGCTACTCAAGAGGGTTGGGATGGTAATCCCTTAGCAGAACGTCTGTATATCCTTGAGCGGCTAAACGAAGAAAGACAATTGGCTGTATACAATGCCCTTGTGGAGAAGGATAGAAGGAAAAAATGGTTTGATCGCCATCTAAAGGACAAGGACATCAAGGTTGGGGATAAAGTCCTAATGTATGGAGTGCGAAACGAAAAGAAGAAGCTCAAATATGCTGGTAAGGGACCATATAGAGTATGTGAAATTACCCGCAAGGTACCATCAGAGTGGAGACTCTCGACGGAGTTGAAACCATTGGATTCCTTAATGGGAGTAAATTCAAACGATACTATGACCCCCTGAGCCAGGAGGAGTTACATGCAGTCCATCAAAAGAAGGCAGCTAAAGAACAATCTGAGCTTAAAAAGATACAAGCGAGAGTCGAAGCCAAAGAACGTCAACAGCGTGCTAGGAGACAACGAGAAGCCAACTTGGGAATTACGCAAGTATTTTTCGAGGAAGCAGAGGAGGATGCACTGGAATCTGACCCACCTCTAAGATACCCAATTGAGTTACAGAGTCCTTACGGGGAGGTGCTGTATAATGCATTGTTGGATACAGGAGCTCAACACAATTTGCTATCATATGGCGTGTGGTGTCAACTGGGAAAACCACCTTTAACCAAGAGTTCTATCCAAGTCCAAGGAATCAACAAGAAGAAAACCCCTGTCTCAGGAATTCGGCACACTCCGGTTGCTTATGACAAGGGAACCATAATTCAAAGCTTTTTGGTTATGCCTACTGGCACCATGGAAGGGACTGTAATCTTAGGGCGCAAATGGATGATGGCCACCAAGTGCAATATCGATTGGGCAACCAGACAAGTCACAACGCAAGAACCAACACTAGGTCTGCTGACCGCTCAAAATCCCGCACCTAAGTCATCCACTCAAATATTAGATAATGAAAATTCACAAAGTCCAATGGCAAAACCATCTTCGATTATTGGCCACCCCTCTAACGCTTCAACGCCAAGAGTGGAAACAGGCAAGGTGGTCCCTAAAGCTTCGCTTACTATGCCAAAGAGTACATACAAATGGGTCCCTAAAGGTTCGTTAACAGCTACTTCCCCTGCTCAATCTCGTTCAGCCACCAAGAAGCCTCGTAAAAGGAAAGCAGCTACCCACCTGAGAAAGGGCAATGTAACATCGCGATGGATCCCTAAAAAGTTATTAGTAGCCCAAGGGTACTACGAGGGAAATGACCAGATTTGGGTCCCTAAACATAAGCTGAATCCCTCTACATCACCTGTACAACCTTGCAAACCAGTTGTTGCCACCCCAACGATAATTCAAGATCGTGGTAAGGGAAAGGTAACAGAGTGCTCCACACCACTTCTTCCAGAGTTAGTTTGGATTCCCAAATGATATCGATCATTACCACCTAGCTCAGGAAGGGGGGAGCCACATGAAGCTTCTAGCTCCTCATGCCAGGCACACACTCATATAGAAGCTTCTACATGCTCTACACCTACTCTTGTCAACACCCAACAAAAAATCGATGAGTCTACGTCTCCCCTGGTATCGTCGGAAACCATTTCCTCCATTCGTCAATGGGAGCGTACACTACCATCTTTGCAATTGGATGTGGCCACAAGGGTCGTAAAAAGCTATCTGCCCACATCACAACCTATGACCCGCTGGACAAATTGGTTCCAAGAGGCTGCAACATCATTGCAAATAATATGATCTACCCAAGGAAAGGGGGAGCATGTACTCACGCTCGACATTCTAATGCTTCCTCCTTAACCTTCTCCCCTGACCATGTAATTGCCAAATTCAAGGGGATGTATATATATAGCTTTATACACAGAAGAGAAAAGAAAAGAAAAGCAAAAAAATAGTAAAAAGCGCAAGAGCACGTTAAAAACAGAAATATCCGTATATACAATCAAGAATTAGATTGACCTGTCATAAACCTACTGATGCTATATCTGTGTTTGCAGATATGGCAGATGCACGATCATCATACACTTCATCCACTCCTACCTTTGGTGAGAGGTATCATCTATACCTTTCTCAGATATTCCACATGTGCTATCCTGTAATTGAAACTGAATGGGATCATATAGATGTACTAGCCAGAGAGGAAAATATTGAGGAATTAGAATGGCTAATTCGCCTATTGACCATGACTGACCCCTACTCCGTAGAGGACATATCCCCGATAGCCCAATACTTTCCTTTTCCACAAGATGACTATCCTCGCATGGTTACATTTTTGATGAGTTTATGTGGATGGGAAAATGAAAAGGAAATATCTGACAATGATGAATGGACGGATGAAACTCATGGCACTACTGAGGTTGACTTTATTTGTTTGGATGATGCGGATAGAGGCTTAGCCTTAGGGCTAGAGCCAGGACTCTACAACATCCTCTTACCATATCCTCAGTAGTAGTGTGGTGACTGGTAGGTAGGTTAGCGTTTTCAGGTTTTTTCTAGTTTAGATTCCTTAAACAACTCTTGAAATTTTCACACTGATGTGCCTCTCGAGGTATAGTGCTTGTTAGTTGATTGTACAGGTTGAAAAGTTTGAGGTGGGTTCGCTTTCAAGTCCTGAGACTGCCGCAACATTCATCAAAATATATCTCATCAAATTGCAAGCTGTCTCGTCAAATCAAGGAGATCTCCAATTATAGGTGTAATTCTTCCATACCCACTCTCTTTCGTTTTTACTGTTCAATCAATTGCATAAACTATAATGCATGACCACATGGAAATTGTCAATGTACTACTTAGTTTTTGAAGTTGCTTGCATGCTAGTGTAAAACATTAATGAGCTTAACTTTATTGGAAATATTCCTAGGCAGCATGATGTCTTTAGTTAACCTGGGAATACGATTGTCTTAGGTCTAGGGTCAAACCATCTTAATGTTTGACACCTGGCCATGTGTGTGTTGACCTCTAGGACATAGCTATTACCCCTTTGTCGAAAGGATGCAAGACAAATAATAGTTCAGGAGCAAAGATCAAAAGAAATAGATTAAAAAAAAAAGCCTACAATAAATGGCAATACAAGTCTTAATGTGCTTTAATGTTGGCCTATCGCCTTATTAATACTTGGTAGGCGAGGAGTATTCTACTCCAGACCGATGCCTTGGTTGGTAGGGGGTAGCCTTGCCTAAAGTGAGCTAATAGATTCCTGGATAATGCCTTGTGTTAAACATGGTACCAGGATCGATGTTAGTTTTGCCTTAGGAAGGTCGCCATTGTGTGTAAAAATTGTCACGTGCATTAAAAAAAAAAAAGAGGCAAAAGGCTCCTGTAACTCTGATGTTTCTTGTTTCCCTAGGCTTGTGGTATTAACTTGTTCTTAGAGTAGACACAGTGTGGTCATGTGTTTATTTATTAAGCTTGGTTATTTTCCTTGACTTAGGCCACTTATAAACCTTGATTAACCTTTGACACCTTGCTTACTCTTGATTTACTTTCAATAATTTTAAACTCCTGTTAATTTGCTACACTAGCTCATTCATGTGACCCTTAAACTAAGTTCTCATAGCAACATCCATTGTGGTCTAATATGCTTGAAATTATACACTTTATATCTTTTGAATTCCAGCATACCTTCACTCTACTTCCCTGTTTTGCAGATGGTCTACCACAACAACCCTCTCAAGCTTACCATACCATAGCTTCCGAGGACGGAATCTACATCAGGAAGGGGGGCATGTTAACCCATGGCGGACATTGCGACGTACTATATTTTACGTCATTAATTTAAATATTCTGAGTCATGGGCCGGGCTTGTCGGTACCATATGTTAAGGATGAAGGGATTGGGTGATCGCCGATGAGAGGCGCACCTTGGATATCAGTAGGATAAGGGTTAGGGTCGGCCGGCCATGTATGGGTGCCCAAGTGTGAACGGCCAAGTCACATATAAGAGTCAAATGTAACCCTAAAATCCTCATTCTCATGTGTTGTGAATACAAGAGTGCTCTTGCCTTATCTCTTTGGTTTCCTTCTCCTGCGTGTGTGTGAGAGAGAGAGAGAGAGAGAGCGTGAGAGAGCGATCGAGCGCACTGTGTAGCGGCACAGTGGCGGCGGTGAGGCGGTAGAGCGGCGACGGCGGCTCCTCCTTCACGGTTGCGACGCGGGAATCCTTCAAAGCGGCGGTTGAGCGGTGAGTGACACACCCTTTGGCATTCTGTTTGAGCTTCCTTCCCTGGTTGTATGCTCGTAGCCATTCGTGGCTCGCAATACGGTGTCTGGCAAGTCCCCAGCTACGACATGTGCGGCAAAAGCGCACAATGTTAAATAGGGAAAGTCTAAGAACTTTGTGTATGTACACATACTTGCTTAAGAATAGCAAAATAGGGAAAGTCTAAGAACTTTGTGTATGTACATACTTGCTTAAGAATAGTAAAATAGGAAAAGTCTAAGAACTTTGTGTATGTACATACTGTTGAAATATACAAGTGAATAGGGTATGTGCGGGAATAAGCCCTTGGTTAGAGGCTGTAAAAGAGAATCTGTAAATGTGAGAGAACCTGTGAAAAGGTGAGAAGAATCTACTGGGAGAGAATAAAGGGTAACATGAGAAGATTTAGGAAGTGTGGAGATATTCTGGGAGAGGTGGAGAGAATCAAGAAAAAGAGGTGGAGTGAATCAAGGAGAAATCAGTGGGATTAGATGCTTGGATGTAAACTCTATAAATTGAGGCATTGGCCTGATGAGAATTTGCTAGTTTTTGATTATCCATGCCTACATTAAGCTATTTGTTAATTACTCACTAATCACATCTTAATTATTTACTAATCATGTCTTAATTACTCATTAATCACATCTTAATTACTCACTAATCACAACTTAATTATTTACTAATCACTTTATTAATGATGTTGATTCTAGCATTTGATCCACCATAGCTCATCACATTGCTGTAATTTTAACATGGTATCAGAGCCAAGCCTAGAATCCATCAAGTTTATGAGCCCATTATCTAGTTAATTAGAATTAGTAGATAATTAGAAAATAATCAAATTTTTAGTTATTTTCAACTAACCCTCTGTATCCCCAGCCAGTGGAGGAGCTCCCTCTCCTTGCACACATCAAATTAGCCCAAACCCTTCTAGCCATAGATAGCCAACTCATTTGTGCTCTAGCCAGTCTAATCAAAAGCGCAAACCGCCAACGCAAGGTGAAGAAAGTCGCGAATGAAGAGGCACCGTTTTTTTGAGGTGAATTTGACATTGCTACTGCTCCAAATCAAATTGGTCTAATTACTCATAGCTCCAGGGGTTTTCAAGCAACCTCTACAAGCTGGTGAAGTCAGAAATTGATTTGATCAAGTCTACAGTGAGATCCAAGCTCTTCATCAAATCTACAGGTGACTTTGGTAAAACAGAGATTAAGCATTCAATATTTGGTCAAATCTTGTGTTTCTTGGCTTAATCCTCTACTAGACTAATTGCTATTGATGGCCTTGAAAGGATTTGAGCTCATTTGAACTCTAAGGCCTCAGATCTGGGCTCCCCGCATACTCTATTTTTTGTACACAAAACAGAGGATTAATTTGCTAATCAATGATTAATCAATGCTAATCACTATATTTTGGTGCAATTGAGGGTTCAAATTAACCATTAGGTATCTGATATAGATCCCTATAACTTCAAATTGCAATTCAGAGATGGTTTGATACTCCAACCATTCCATACAAATTGGTTTCCCTTGATTTAATGTAATTTTTGGTGATTTTATGCTGATAAATTTATTGTAATCATCTCTTAAACACCAGATTGAGTTGTAAAAGGGTAGACACTGCACTTGAATCTTGGAATTGGATCAAGAGGTAAGACCCCCTTCACATTATAATGAGTACAGCACAAGAAATAGCCAAATTTAATGGGGAGCAGTTTTACACATGGCAGACAAAAACCATGTATGTGCTCACATGTATGTGCTCATGAGGAAAAATTTGTGGGGGCTAGTTGAGGGAAGAGATGAATGCCCAGAGGTGAGAGGGAAAAATGAGTGGAAGATCAGGAATGAAAAAGCATTGGGACTTATTGCACTCACATCATTTATCACATCACAGGGATACAATGGGCAAAAGATGCATGGGATGAACTCAATAAATTATTTGGCACACAAGCTAAAAATTCAAAGATAAATCTGTTAATGCAATTCTACAAATTGGATATGAAGGAAAGTGAACCTTTAATCACACACTTGAACAGATATAAAAGCATTAATAAGCAACAACTGGCAGCTATTGGCAAAAAGGTAGAAGATGATGAGGCACTAGCAGTGCTTCTGAAGAGTGTGGACAAAGGTGAATATATGAAAATATTGTAGCAACACTAAAGAATGTACCTGAATTGAAGCTACATGAGATAGAAGGAGCTCTACTAGAGCAAGAGAGCAAAGGCAAAGAGAAGAAATGGCTCAACTTAACAGTAGGAGAAGAAAAAGCATTCTTCACCCGAGGAGGATTCTCTCGAGGAGGACGAGGACGAGGCAGAGTAGGAGAAAGGACCTTCACTTGCCACAACTGTGGAAATTCAGGACACATGGCAAGATACTGCTACAGCAAACCCAGTGGAGAAGGAACGACATCGGCAAACTTCATGGAGGCTCCTAAGGAAGTGGAGAAGGAACGACATCGGCAAACTTCATGGAGGCTCCTAAGGAAGTGGAGTCAGATCATCTTTTCTGAGAGAGAGAGAGAGAGAGAGAGAGAGAGAGCCCACAACCCAATGTAACCTGCCCCAACAAAGTAAAACCACTTCTGAGCCACCGATGATGTAGGCCACGTGGTAGATGTATGTGTGAACACTTAAGTCAAGGTCGCGAGCACTTGTAGTAGCCTTGGACACATAGAGAGAGAGAGTGTTAAGGACTATGAGTTTAGGGACTTGAGGCACTGGTCGCGGACTATCAAGTAAGAGAGAAACTTGGTATAGGGTCCAGGTGTGCTAAGTTCACTTGAGGGGAGGTGTGCTAGGCACACTAGTCGCGGACTATCAAGTAAGAGAGAAACTTGGTATAGGGTCCAGGTGTGCTAGGAGTATTCACTTGAGGGGAGGTGTGGAAATATACAAGTGAATAGGGTGTGTGCGAGAACAAGCCCTTGGTTAGAGGCTGTAAAAGAGAATCTGTAAATGTGAGAGAACCTGTGAAAAGGTGAGAAGAATCTACTGGGAGAGAATAAAGGGTAGCATTAGAAGATTTAGGAAGTGTGGAGATATTCTGGGAGAGGTGGAGAGAATCAAGCAAAAGAGGTGGAGTGAATCAAGGAGAAATCAGTGGGATTAGATGCTTGGATGTAAACTCTATAAATTGAGGCATTGGCCTAATGAGAATTTGCTGGTTTTTTATTATCCATGCCTACATTAAGCTATTTGTTAATTACTCACTAATCACGTCTTAATTATTTGCTAATCACTCACTAATCACGTCTTAATTATTTGCTAATCACTTTGTTAATGATGTTGATTCTAGCATTTGATCCACCATAGCTCATCACATTGCTGTAATTTTAACACTTGCTTAAAAGAATAGTAAAATAGTGGTCAGATCATTTTTTAAGTTTTGGCTAGCCTAGAGTGAGCACTAGTCACTTGTATATTAAGCAACGTTTTTGATATATAGCACTAGACTTTATAAAGCGGCCTTACCATGAGCTTAGAAAGTCTAAGGACTTCGAGTATACACTTTTTTCAGACTAGTAATATTAGTTGTACCATTTTTTTAGTTTTTGGCCGGCCTAGTGTGAACACTAGTCAAGTCAATGAAAATTTATGACATATTTTTATATTAGACTATATATATGACAAATTTTTTTCCACCCACAATGTCTCAAGTATTGAAGCTTCATGTGAGAACACTAGTCTAGGCATGAACTATAGCATACCCCTTTTCTAACTAGTAAAAGGATTTCTAACAGAACTTGAATATGAGTTAAAAACGTATACAAGCCTAGATGCATACAAGAAATACATAAAAATAGATTGGAGATATATGAAATGAAATAGAGAAGGGAGAACTGTTAAAGTAGAGGTATAATTTTTTTGAGTAAACACAATACTTAAATTCATGAAATTACATGTATGAATAGCCAAATGGCCTCATTTTTTCATGAAATAAATGAGACAACTCAAATATTATGTTTCTAAGCTATTTTAAACAAATGGCCACAAGTAACGTATTTACAATCAAATTAAGAGAGAAATGTAAAAACCAGCCTTACAACTTAGGGTGTGCACCACTAAGACACCCTATGTATCACGTGCATTCAAGGGGTATTTAAAAATCCCCTTACCTGTGAAATTTTCATGAATAAAATGACCCATTTTTCTTTATAGACTTACAGGTTTTTCTCAAAATTGATTAAAAAACCCCTTCTGTACAAACGTATTTTTATAAATTTACCCTTAAAATTTTGAATTGAAAAACCCCTTTATTTAAACTCACATGATATACTTACATATTTTTAGTTGAACCCCCTAAGCCTTACAAAGAGATCAACCAAATGTCTCGGCTTCAACCCAAGATATATATATATATATATATATATGTATGTATGTATGTATATATATACATGTATTAATTTATTTTTAGTAATTAAATATTTATTATATAGACATACATTTATTTACATTATATATATATATATTAATTAATTTATTATATATATATATTTACATACACACACACATGCACACACACACACACATATACATACATACATACATACATACGTACATACATTATACATACATACATACATAGTGTATGTGTATGTGTGTACGTATGTGCATATGTGTGTATATCTTTTCTTATATTGTTTATTTATATACGTGTTTATATATATGTGTATATATGTATATATATGTGTGTGTGTGTGTGTATAAGTACACACACACACACACACACACACACACACACACACACACACACATATGTATGTATGTATGTATGTATGTATAAATATTTGTATGTATATAAATAATATAAATATTTCTTTTTATAATATATATTTAATTATTATAAAAAATAAACATATTTAATATAATAAAACACAGACACACACCCACGCACATATACACAGACATATATATATTATATATATATGTGTGTTTAAATAATAAACATAAAATTTATATATATATACAACGTACGTACATATGTATGTATGTATGTATATAAGTGTGTGTATTTAAATATTCTCTCTCTCTCTCTCTCTCTCTCTCTCTCTCTCTCTCTCTCTCTCTCTCCCCCCTTTAGATATATACAGATTATACTATTCATATAATATATATATATATATATATATATATATATATATATATATATGTACACACACACACACACACACACACACATGTGTGTGTGTGTGTGTATTTATATATTTACATATATTTACACACACACACACACACACACACACACATGCATACATACACACACACACGCACACACATATATGCACATATATCATACTGTATTATATAGAGAGTATATGGTATATATATCTATCTAGAGCAGAGAGAGAGAGAGAGAGAGAGAGAGAGAGAGAGAGAGAGAGAGAATATTGTAATACATATATATATATTTATTTAATTATTTTAAATAAAAATCAACATATTTATCATAAAATAACACACACATACACACAAAAATAATTTATATACATACATACATACATACATACATACATACATATATATATATATATATATATATATATATATATATATATATGAACGTGTGTGCATATACAAATGTATATGTGTGTGCGGGCATGTATTTTTTTTATGTGGACATTTTTGCGTCTATGTGTGTGCACGTGCATGTGCATATGTATGTGAGATTGTGTGCATGTACACGTGCAAATGTGTGTGTGCATGTGCATCTATGTATGCATGTGTGTCTATCGATGTGTGTGCACGTGTATTTGTGTATTTTAGTGTGTGTATGCATGTATATATATGTAAGTTTATATGCATGTACGTGTGCATATTTGTGTATGTATGAGGTTAAGTAAGTGTGCATATTTGTGTATGTGCACGTGCATGCCAGTGTGTGTGCATGTGTGTGTTTTTTGTGTGTGCATGTGTGTGCATGTGTGTGTGTGTGGTGCATTGTTGCATGCACATGCACTTATTTATGTTGGCATACATGTAGATCTATACACACACACACACACACACACACACACACACACACACACATATATGTGTGTGTGTGTGTGTGTTTATATATATAAGAAACTCATTCAATGAGCAAATGACTTGATGGTGACAACTAATTGTGAGCCCCAATGCATCTAGGCTTGTGGAAAAGAACCGTTCCTTTTAAAAAGTTTAAAAATATAAAACTCTTCTATACATACATACATATATACTCATTCAATGAGCAAATGACTTGATGGTGACAACTAATTGTGAGCCCCGATGCATTTAGGCATGTGTAAAAAATATGTATAAAAAATTATCCTTTCTCCTTTATGTCAAAGATCTCTCCTCCTCTTACCAAGTGGGGCTCTCCTTTGCTTGCCACATGGAAGGTTACAAGTAATATATATATATATATATATATATGGATTCCTTCCTTTGGCCTTCATACTACATAGCAATGTAGCTTTGTGCGAGAAGTGACGTGGATGAGGTCATGATTACACAGCGTAGAGGCATCAGGCCATGATGATGTACCTTAGGTCTCAAGGCTTGGGAGCACAGTATAAATTTGGTAACCACCTTGGAACCAAACGACTAAAAAGTTACAAATTGTAATCTAATTTAGATTGATGATTACCATTTGGTAACTTTGTACTAGTAAAAAATTATCAAATGATAACTCACCTTTTAAGAAAAATTACCATTAGGGTTTTTCTATAAGCCTATATGATGCATGCTTAACAAGGCTCAAATTGATAACTTGAAGAAATCACTATAATATCTTGCTATTTTTTCCAAGTTCTCTCAGTTCTCTCAATAACTGATAGAAATAGCTTTAATTTTTTGAAACTCATACAACATCTAGCATGTATGAAAGAAATGAAGAGATCTTTGGAAACTTTAAGATCTAGAAAACTACCAAATTGTAACTCAAAATTTGGTATATGTTACCAATGGTAATTTTATGAAAATCTCAAATTTATACTATGCTTGGGAGCTTGCATTTTATTATACACGGGGTGTAATAAAGTGGGGAATAATATATTGTCGAGACGACCATGTGTTTTGAAGACTGGGTCCCGGGATTCCCCGCGCCGCAAGTAAAGAAAGGCCCGTTCTTCACGTTTCCTTTGTAGTAAAAACCTACTCGAAGTCCCGCACTATCCTAAACGCTCTCAGGGTCTCAGATTTTCTCTCAAATGGATCCTTCGCGGCGGTGGCGGCTGCAAGAGGCGGAGGGCCCAACAAGCAGCTGCGGCCAAGCAGCCAAAAATGGAGTGGTGGTTTGCCGTCAAAGCCCGTCCACGCTGGGCTATCTTCTTGCCGGTGGAGCTCTTCTGGTGCTCGTACTGATGTGTGGCGTAATATGGCTGATGATTAAGAAGATGGGCCGAGTTGATACAAATGCTACCTCGCAGGAGCTCGAGGACCATGATCTAGAAGGTGGCGAGAAAACAATTAGGGGAGAAGCTGCTGCGCGAAGCAGTTTGGACGGGGCGAAGCTTGTGTTGTTCCCTGGCGAGGAGGAACCCCGCACCTTGGCGCTGCCCTGTGAATTGAAAGTGGAGATTGTTTGACCACCACGAAGCCGGCGTCCCGCGCCTCGTGTCTTCTGTTGTGGCGGCTGTTCACCATGCTGGTGCGCTTTCCAGTTCCATGGGTTTAGACTTTAGTAGGGAGCCTTCCCATGCCCCCTCGCTCACATAATGCCTCCTCCATCTTCCTCGGCCCGGCTTCTAGGCTGAGATTTTCGTCGTTGTCCATGTTCGTAGAAAGAATAATAAAACCATAGACATTTTTAATTTTTTACTACAAAAATTTCTATGGATTCACATTTGATAGAAACATATTAAAAATGTCATTTTTTGATCTTTCAAGTGATTATAATACCAATTTTCTTTTATTTTTTTTGGCATAAAAGAATATATTCTAGCTTGTGGTGGATGTTCTCCTCATTATCGCTATCATCACCTTCAATATCAATAGAAATGTCTTTCTCTATTTCTATTTCTTTACCCGGTCTATGTGTTTGCTCTTCCTCCATTATTTGAATTCTCTACTATTTCATCCTTATTAAAGGCATACCTCAAATCGTCAACTTTATTCTCATTTCTTTTCTATCTATTCATGAACTAATCTAATCTTGGATGTCAAGCATCGAAATTCTGTTTATTAATAAAAATGTCAAAGATATCTTTCATTGTTGTGTTGGATGGATATACCATTGTCCTCCATAAAGCATCAACTTTTTGAAGCTCCATTCCTCTTCCTTGATATGGTGTTCTCCAATTAGAAGATGGGTAGTACTTTCCTGTCTTGATCATTTTATGAATGGTGGTGCATAAATTATTGCCTAAAGGATGCTTTAAATAGAACTTCCAAAACATCAATGCTCTATCAAAAATGTTTGTTGGAGTAAGACAAACTTTGTTCTTCAAATCATCTGCACCATATTGCATGTAAATTTCTATTCCCATTGAAATATCTTCAGCACTAATATTATGTGAGACATTTTTATAATTAGGCTTATCAAGATCTTTCATACAATAGCCTATCATACCATGAAATGTGTGCATGTTCTTCTGCCTTAATGCTCTACACATTACAATGCGACCAATGGGATTATTCTTATCCCATCCAAGATACTTTTTGATGAGCTTATTAACTGCAATGATTGACTTTGTATGAATTCTAATTACCATTTGATAGTGTAAATGAAAAACTCCGCCTCCTCTTTCCAATGAGCAACTACCAGCAAGGCATTCTTTAGTGATAAAATCATGAAGATTATTTAGTAATGCTTCATCAATGTCACTCCCACCTAATTATATTATTGTCACACTTAGCTCAAGTACTTTCAAGTTGGCATTGGATTGATCTAACATTGCATCGTCATATTGGACAACTTCTTAGGTCTACCACGATTTTTCTTAGGTTCTATGCTTGAAACATCATTGCTTTTATTAGTTGAATTTATAAATTTTCTAGTCGTTGTTTCTCTTGCTCTTTTTTTTATTTTTGACATTTCACTACATAATAACAAAAAAAATAAAAAAGTTAAAAATTTAAAATACATAGTCAAATTAGTGAAAATACGATTTTGCAAATTAAACCATGGTCTTAGGGGCATACCAAATTTAGGAAATTGGTCTAATGGAAAACTGTATCCGACTCCGAAAGCACAACGAGCCTGAAATGTAAGTGCACAAAAGAATTAATGTTTCCACACCTTTTATCAAAATAACGTTAACGACATACAAATGCACCTTCTTCGATTTGCATTGCAGAATCGATTTAGGTAAATGCACCTTCTTTGATTTGTATGGCAGCATCGATTTAAATATAGCCCAATAGATATTTCATTTGAAGGGTGAGAATAATTGAACTGGCATTTTTCCTTACAATGCCTTTGTTTTGACGTGTTGCGTCGGGGATCTTCCAGGTGAAAAGCAGCGACGTGGCAAATGCACCTTATTCGATTTGTATTGCAGAATCGATTTAGATGAATGCACCTTCTTCGATTTGTATGGGAGCATCGATTTAGATACATGAAAAGCAGCGACGCAGCAGTGCAGGCTTTTTAGCCGCCAGAAACGTAAACATTCGATATAGCCTATGATTAAACTTTGTACATAATGATGCGATCCAAAGCATGATGTTTTGCAGCAATCATTCAATATCGATTAAGGTTGTCTCATTACGTTTGTAGATGATTAGTGTTGACGATTAATGGACACTCACTTTCCTTGACGGCCCGTTGCTTGCTCCAAATTCACCCTCCTATTCCACAGCGTGCTACATTATCTACAACCCACGGCCTTGCTAATTATGTCCGTTAAGATAGAATTAAGAGAAATTCAATTCCATGCGGGATCAAGATGAGAGATGAATTGCGAAGAGGTTCGTGGGAATAACCGTTCATCTATCAGATATCATATGATTCAAAATCCGATTAAGGGTACTCTCAACTATTTAATCGAATTTTGTTTTCCACACATTGTGGGCCCCTATTAGGAGTGTGAAATTTTGTGCCCCTCCATGTGAATATATACACAAGCACATGGGTCTTCCAAAGCACCTCTTTTCGTGAGGATTTCTTCGTGAAGTCCTAGCCATTTTACCAAGATGCTTCCTTGAGTTTCTTGTTCACCTATTAGTAAATGGTCTATATCATTTCAAAGTGTTTTGTAAGAGGTCTAACTAACCAATTTAAGGGAGGGGGCACCAAGATGCTCCCATGGAGCAAGAAAGTCATGAAAGTGAGCACATGTCTCACTAGAAGGGTCATGATGCACACTATTTTAAGCAAATTGGGATAAAGGCTAGTAGTTAAAGAGCTCTACATTGAACATTTTAGCACATTTACTGAGAAATAAATCTCATAGTGTATACTTAATCACAAAACATGTAATATACTTCATTTTTACATAATTATAATTGTATTTATAAGCTGAGCAAAGACATATGCAAAAGTCCACTTTTTACAACTGTCACTCCCATACTATGACCATTCATTTATTAAGAAGGCTACTAATTTCATCCCACCTCTCCTCCTCCCAAACAAACGATGAGTGTTCCCAAGAGATATGATATCCCAGCTCGTAAGCAATGATTTAGTAGTGCATCCTTTGGGAGTCTGCTCCTCCATACATTCTTTCTTGGTCTAGGTCTTCACATAGGGTCTCATGCTAATAGGATTCTCTATCAAAGCCAAATAAGTATAAACCGATTGCTTCTCCTTCCAGATACCATCTTTGAGTTTTAGGTCCAAACTTTGGCCAACTTTCCTTCAAGTCTTTGCCTGAATAGCCCTGCCACATGCCAAAACTTGTTAGGTTGGCCTAGTATGTACTAACATCTTAGTAGCCTGATAGTAGCTCAACCTATCCCATCCTGTAAAGACTGTACTACCTTTGGAGAAAAAATATCTTTCATCTTAGTTACATAATATATAGACGAGCATTAATGCACACATCTATACATCAGCTCTACCACATCAATCCATTGCCTTGATCCTTTTTGAAACACCAACTAGTTTTAGAGTTCCAAATATCCCAGAGGCAGCAATATCTAATAAGGCTAAAGACTAAATTAATAGCCCCCTCTACTTTAGTCAATCTCCCCAGCAACTAGCCCCCCCAAATCCCCTTTAACCATATGCGAGAGAATACCCATTTATCAATCCTACCCCATAGCCCTCTAATAGCAGGGCAACCCTAGAAGGCATATCTACCATCTTCAATTGCAGTTCCACATCTAGGACAAACTCTAGATGTAAAATTCCTCTGCAACAATAATTTATATCCAATGGGAAGAGCCCATATATAAACCCTTTGCACAGAAAGGTCTGTGCCTTCATAGGAATATCCATCTCCCACAGCAGTCTTCATCTCTTCTTATCAGATATATTCCATCACCAAAAGTCTAATATTTTCTAATTTAATGTCAGTCTTTGGTCTATTAGGGTGTCTTAATAATGGGCGAGGTTTAGAGAATTTGTTGAAATATTGTGAAATCTTGTTGCTTCTGCACTTAAGTAAATGTACACATTCCAAGGCCGATTTTCTTGATTAGTACATTAGGACCACAATATCTATTTGCTATTTACCTAGAACACTGTTTCTCCTTTATCAAAAGCTATGATGGACCTCTTTTAATCAGCATAGCTTTTCTAACAGTTTTGAGTTGCTTTTAAATTTTCTTGAATACTTTTTATTTGAGTTTCCAGTTCATCCAATGTCTGCTTATTAGTAGCTTCAACTCTGATCAATGGTTGGACCATGTCAACGATGTGACGAAAAAAGGACAGAAGGACCAGATATACGAGAGATGAGAGTAAAACCACACAGCATAAAATATGTGAGTGAATATATATAAAAGGGTGAGTGCAGACACTACAAGGGATCGGGCTCATACCCGCGCTCCTAGCCGCTAAAAATTACTTGTGAAAAAAAGTAGCGAGCCCGTGTATCAGCACGTGTATAATCGCAGCCAGAGACATGCGTGTAAAAGCGCGTGTATAGGACTGTTCAGACGCGCTGATACACGGGCGTATACACGCTATCTGTCAGTTCAGCTGCGCTTAGACGCGCTGATAGAAGCGTCTATACATGTGTTTTGTCAGTTTAGCTGCACTTATACACGCGTATTTCATAGATTTGACGCGTCTATACACGTGTGTTTTACAGATTATCCGCGTATATATACGCGACTTTTTGCAGATCTGACGCACGCGAACAGAGAGAAAAAAAAATCCAGAGAGTGCTATTTGGTACCTGAATGCTGTTCCAGCATTCCAGCACCCAATAACACTCTCTGGATTTTTTTTTTTTGGGTGCATTGGACCATCCCCACCACGAGGAAGATATCCACGAGGAAGATTAAGACAAGAACGACATGAATGCATACATTGTCAATACACGATTCAAGACAGACATGAATGCAATACTATCGATTCACGATTCAATATTACTATCAAAATTTTATGTGTACACATATATACAAGGGAGTCCATATGTCGAAGTAGCCCATGGCTTCAGTTACAAAAATATATACACAACCACATCCTCAATATGGAATGTGATACTATAAGTCTGAGTACTACTCAGACCCAGATGATGACTCGGTGCTCCCTCCATGCTCAGATGAGCTCACATCGGTCCGAATGTCCGATGAGTAGTGCTCACGTCCACCCTCTGCAGTGGCGGCGGGTGGATCATCTCAGCAGCTTGTGCCTGTTCAAGTAATATATAGTATATAAGTATATATATATGTAATTGAATAAACCAAAATCATTCGTTTAGAGTTTTCAAGTACCTGTCGACCGTATGGTCTCATGGCCATCTCAAACTGCGCGTCCGTAATACGTCCCTCGGCTCTGAAGATGGCCCACGTGTCATGTCTGCTATGTCGACGAGCATACCCAGTATCGTGGGCTGTGGGCTTCCTCCCCGTAACCTGTCTCGCTGTATCATAATCAACACAATTTGTAAGATTAAAACAATCATAGAATCAATGAATTAAGTAAACAATCAAATAAAGTGGCAAGATACTTACGAACTCTGCCTCCCATGGCTCGATGCCGCCAGATCCGAAATGCGAAGATCCAATGGTCTCCATCTGGATCCGTCGTGCCTCCACATGCTGCCTGCTCTTCACGCCACCCTCTGCTCATTTCTTTGCCTCCTTCCACTCGCGTTTGTGCGCAGTGGTAGGTTTCTCGGCAGGATAGCCACCCGTAGCTACATTTAGCCCATCATCGTACGCGAGTTTTTTAAGGTGAGATCTTTTATTACTTAAGATCTCCCTTATTCGCGTCCTTCCCCATACATCCGAGAACGTAGCATGTGGGGGATTGGGGTACCGACTATGTACAACCTCTATCACCTCCCCAACTAATCGGCTATTTTGATCTTTAAATTTAATAAAATAATTTCTATACAAGTTTGATACTACCCCACGCATGTACTCCATTACCTCTTTCCCCCTCGCATCCATCACTATCGTGCCCCTATCCGTCACATCATAGCAGATCATCTCCTCCACCTCTCTCATCTCCTCCACCTCTCTCATCTCCTCCTCATTCGAACTGTCTCCTCTAACTCTTCTCCCTCTATCTCCTCTCTCACCGCGTGCCCTACTACCTCCCCCACCAAAGCACCCACTGCATCCTCCACTCCCACTCTTCCTACTGCTGCGGGTGGAGTCACAGTTAGGGGATTGTCTACGTGACGGTGGCTGTGAGCCCTGACGTGACGGTGGCTCTGAGGGAGTACGTGACGGTGGCTCTCAGGGAGTACGTGATGGTGGCTAGGAGCCCTGACGTGACGGTGCTTGGGAGGGTGTGCGTGAGTGTGTCTGGGACGAGGTATGTCTCCTCGGTGGGCGTGGAAGAGGAGAAGCTGCATGCTGTCTCGTCGGACTCGTAGGCATAGACGGCAGTGGAGTGCCCTGGATACTCGCGGTAGGGGTATAGACACCAGGCATGGAAGGAGGGGGATGGGCATACATGTACTTTGTAAGCTCAACTGGACCAGGATGGCACCCAAAATGATTTAGCATCTCCATCAGCCAATTGCTATACGCAAATGGATCGGATGAAGAACTTGGAATATCCATAAAGAATCTGCAAAAATAAAAGTATATACATGATTGCATCAAAGCACAAATGCAAGCTAGGCGCACATATGATTTTCCACCATCAAACTGACATCGGAGTTATCCTCCTACAACACTCAAAACTCTAGATATGTACAAGAGCCCTCATATGAGAGGTGACTTTGAGCAGAAAGAAGACCAGTGTTGAAGCAGAGAAGACGTCGGAGCTGAAGCACGATCGATGATGAAGGATCATGTTGATGTGAGGTAAAGCCCTCCGAGAGGTGATAGTGGCGCGGAAAAAGGTAACGTCAATGACGATGATGGTGTTGCAGTCTTTGATGACACGGGTGCTACATACTTGAAGCAGAGGGCTGCCTTCCCGCGACTGGTGCAAGCTCTGGTGACATGGGTGCTGCATACCTGAAGCAGAGGGGGCTGCTGTACCGATGTAGCAGAGAGGGCTCTTGTCTCGAAGTAACAGAAATGGATGTTGTCCTGATGTGTAGTAGAGAGGGCTGTCGTCCCGATGTAGCAGAGAGGGCTGCTGTCCCAAAGTAGCAGAGAGGGCTACCATCCCTGATGTAGCAGAGAGGGCCGCTGTCCCGAAGTAGCAGAGAGGGCTACCATCCCTGATGTAGCAGAGAGGGCTGCTGTCCCGATGTAGCAGAGAGGGCTGCTGTCCCGAAGTAGCAGAGAGGGCTGCTGTCCCGATGTAGCAGAGAGGGCTGCTGTCCCGAAGTAGCAGAGAGGGCTACCATCCCTGATGTAGCAGAGAGGGCTGCTGTCCCGAAGTAGCAGAGAGGGCTATTGTCCCGAAGTAGTAGAGAGGGATGCCGTCCTGATGGGCTATGCCAAAATGCACAAGATATGCTGAAGGTAAGCATGGATGTAAGGCTCAGATAAACATTGATATATGCCCTGATGTATGCACTGATGTAAGGCTCAGATAAACACTGATATAAGCCGTCTTGATGGGCTATGCCAAAATGCACAAGATATGCTGAAGGTAAGCATGGATGTAAGGCTCAGGTAAACATTGATATATGCCCTGATGTATGCACTGATGTAAGGCTCAGATAAACACTGATATAAGCCTTGACATAAGCCTGATGTAAGCACAGACGTGGGCTGATGTATAGTGCTAGTGTATGCTGCAGCAAAACGCAGATGACTGCTAAGCAAAGCGCTGATGTTGTCCACTGCTGAACCAAAACGCAGATGTAAGTTGATGTATGCTCTGATGTAGGTGCTGGCATACATATACAGAAGTAAAATGCAAATGTGGATCAAAAGAAAGCCTCATGTAAGCGCCAAGAACATCTTGATATAAGGCTGATGTGAACCCTACAGAAGGTGGCCTGGACCAGCAGAGGAAAACACTAATGTGAGCCCTAGCTGAAGGTGGCGAGATGGTACCTGATATGGCGATGATGTGGTACATGCATGATGAGGTATACACAATGCTATATATAGGGAAGGAGGGGTGTTGGTCGGTTACCATAAAGGTGTAGGCCAATATCCAAGACAAAAAACCCCAAAAATATAAAATATAAAATATCTAAAAAGTCCCCTTTTAGGGCTGGAAAAAGTGTTGTTTCTTCACAAACAATGTAATACACTCTTGTCCATACAACACTTTGAAAGGTGACATACCTAGGTTACTATGGAAAGAAGCATTATAAGAGAATTCAACCAAATGAATGTAAGTTATGGATTCTCAGCTATATTTGATCTAAAATAACAAGTTCACTATAACATATTTTCAACTACACATTTTATATTTAGTAATCTTGATGTTGAGGCCTAAAAACTTTTTATTTTTCCCATGACAGCATTAGGGGGATCTTGATATATTTTAGAGCGGCCCTTAAAAGTCAATATAATAGGATAGGTATATGTCACCATCGAATATTATGAACGACAGTCCTACACTTTGGAAAAAACCATTACAATCTTTATAACATCCTAATGAATGTCGTTAGTGGATGTGCCGCTATATGATTATTGACGATAATAGTAATAACCGTCGTAATTTTTGACGATTATTAAAATGCATAATAGAATGATCTCTAAAACAACTATAAATAATTATGATAATAATATCCGATGATTATTTTGTTGCTCTAGGAATTCTTATTTTTTTGGGGTAGAATGCAACATTCTACAAGTGTAACATGTTCCGTTATGCTCGATATTGACATAAAAATAGTAAACACCAAGATATAGGGGAACTTAAAGTCAAGATTTACAAATGTGATGCATATACAAAATACAAAATGCCACCTAAGTTGGAAAAGCACATTGTCACTAGATTGGGGGAAGGAGTGGCATCTAGACATTATCTTTGTCCCCCTCTTCATTTCTAGACCCCTCTTCATCCTCGGCCTCCTCTTCGCCATGCAAAAACAAAAATTAGAGAAACGCCAACAACGTTAAGTTTAGTTTCTCTATGCATATGTGTGATTGATGATACTTACAGCAACATTTGCATAATAGTTCAAAGGAGCACCCCCCTCAAACCTCTCGAAAAGAGCTTAGTCATGTGGTGCATGGCATACGACCAACAAACGACTTTTTAACACACAAAACACATGTTATCAAAAAAGAGTACACATTCTTATTATACATGTTAGCAAAAAAGAGAATACATTTGAGTTTCAAATTAGTCTAAAAAGTAATTACAAAATGGGCTTTGAACCAACCCTTGCCTTTGCTCACTAGTTGATTTAGCCCTACTCTTTATTGTTGCATAGCTATAGTTATAACACCTCTTTGTTGTGTTGAAACTTATCAGGCTCTTTCTCTTCTAGTTAATATCCCATCTAGACATGAATTATGTTTCCTTCCCCTTTTAAAATTCCCCTACAAATCAGAGATCTTTGATGCGATGCATGCCCATGCATGTTTCCTAACATCTATTTTTTACTAAACCTCTAGTCATTCGTGTTTTGGAACTCTATAATCAATTGATATAATATACAATTTCTTTTTCTTGAAGGTTGGTTGACCCAATGCGCATGAGAATGTTAGTGAAGGTCTTATGATTGTGAGCCTTTCATGATGTGGCTCAATAGGACACTGATGCTCTTATTGTAATAAAGGCGTGATAGCTAGATATGAAAGGAAAATCCTACCCCCATGATGAGAGGCATCACATGGCAGGAATCATGGGCATCACTGGACTGTGTAGAGTAGGTAGTTAAGAAGTCATGCTTTGCCTGTGGGATGAATAATCACATTATGTGCAAAGAGATGGAGAATCAACCCTACATACCCTATCTAAGTGGAGAAACCACCACCATTTTGCGTGAGAATGACCACTGCCCTATCTAAGTAAAGCAAGCACCACCATTGCCTCATGATTGACCATAGACGTGACTATGTAAGTAGAGCAGCCACCACCATTGCCTCATGAATGGCCCTAGCTATGAGAATAAGCTGGAGATGGTGGCATAATCCCTACATACCTAACCTAAGCACCCACCCACCATGTTACTCCTTTTTCGTATATATGATGTAATCCCCACCCTAGCTAAGGTAATTCACACTATATATGACCAACAACCTTGTTTTGTAATGTAAGCTAGCCATATAAGGCTTGTATACAAGATGAGAAACAAGTTATGTGCACCCCATAAGTGTGGGCGGTCAAGCAAAGCCCATATGTATATAAGTGACTTATGAGTGTGTGGAAAGACACTTTTTACAATATAATCTACATTTGAGCTCAAGCTTGAGAGATCCTCTACTCTTGCTTTATCTTATTGATTTCTTGATTCTTGTTTGCTTCCATGTCTTTGTGTGTCCATGGCTATGGAGTCTTGTGAGTTTTCTTGCATGCTTCTTGCTTAAGAATAGCTAGGTGTGGACACTGAGTGAGGTATTGAGGGAGATGGAGTGAATAGAGAGATATCTTGCTAGCTTTACACTTTTGTTGAATTGGATTCTCTTGATAGATTGAATGGAAAGATGGTCGTCTCCCTACGTATGCAATATGGGCAAGTAGACTACGCTCCTAGCTCACCAATGGAATGATAAACACTCCTTTCATCGCTAGGGGATTCAACCCGGTTAGGTGCATGGAAGCTTATCCCTTTTGGGAGAGAATGCTATGAACACCACTACCTTGACATAGACTTTACACACACAAGCTCAATCTTTCCATAGCTCATTCACTCATCATCCCACTCATTCATGCATCCAATACAAGAAGATGGCTAAGCTAATGCACACACAAGCTCAAAGCACACTTCATTCTCAAGCACTTACTTCCCTAGCATGCACACAAACCTTGAAGCTTAATGGAACTTGAAATAAACATGCATTCTCATTCACTACTCAAGCAATGCCTTGCCCATGGATAAGCTACAAGCTATGGAGAAGCTTAAGCTTGAATCCACGACCACACAAAGCCTAATAGAGAATCCACAAGCATCAACAAAGAAGCATGCACACTAGAGAATAGAGATGAGAAGAGAGAAAAACATCATCTCATTGCATTGAATTAGAAGAGCATTGCTTATACAATAGTGTAGATGGGGAGAGAGAAGAGCTTGCACCTCTATGAACAAGAGGGAGAGCTAGTCTCAAGAGAGCTCAAGCATGAGTTCAGCCCAATGTGTCCGTGAGCTCTCAAATGAACCACTATTTATACTAAAACTCCTAAAACTCCCAAAACTTCCCATGTGGGATTATTCTCAAGCCCACTCCCACACTCACCTACAACTTGGAACTCTCTACAAGAGCCCTAAATAAGAATGTCAAGTCTCTTGTTTTCCTGTTTCCATCTTTGTGTTGCATCCTTGCATTGATCACCACTCGTCATGCAACATTCCCCCCTTCCTATTTTGCGCACGTCCTCGAGCACGTAGATGCCAAGGAAGAGTAGCATCTCCAGTGTGTACCTGCAAGCAAAACGATAGGTGGTTTGTGTGTTCTCTTTTTTTTTTTTGAAAGCAAAAGTATTGACAGACAATAACAAAACAAGCAATTTTACTGAATAAGACATGGCAATAAACGTCCAATTAGCTATCTAGGAAGGAAACATTGAAGCAGTGTAGAGATTGAATAGGTTAGTTCAAGCCTTAATAATTACTACCTGCAGCTAACTAAAGTAAAGAATGTTTTATGCCAAATGTATTGTTCTTTTCCTAGAAGGCAAAAGACAACAGTTAATCGAGGGACTATTAAGTGGTATACTGAGCCTATGCTAAGTCAAAGATGTCGGTTCAACACTAATAAATCTAACATAATTATGTGGTGGGGCAAACTTTTGATATTGCTTAGTGTTTTGGTCTAATATTTTAAGCACAACGGCGACCATCCCGGATTAGACAAGCATTTCTCTTGGTGCCTTTCTGTCCTTTCTTCTTTTTTTTTTTTTTGGACAGGGCTCTTCAAGAGTATGTTTGCGCACCCGCGGTATGGCTATTCCTTACTACACAAGGCATTGGTCTGGGAAAGGTATAGACCTCCCTCGCCTACCATGAATAACAAGGCAATAGGCCACAAACATATACACTTTTCTTTTATTTTTGTCATGCCAATTTTGGTTATGGAATGCTTATTAGATTGTCCCTAATAAATGTCCTAGTAAGGGCAAGATATCCGCTGACGGTCCTATGATTAATTTAGTCTCTTTGTCCTAGGTCTGGAACTCTACCTTTAGCACAAAACACTAATTACTTTGTATTGCTTAAACGGGTAAAAACAATTACGGTCAAACTTACACTATCAAGTCTAAAGCCACTAGAATGCTATCCCTACTCTAGACCAAAGGAGATGCATATTGCCATGCTTAGTAAAGTAAAATTTATAAACAATCAAGCAACAAGAAAAATACAGAAAACATAAGAGATTGGCATGAGTTCACCTGTTTCTGTTAAAGCGCTGGTTGGTGAAGAATTGTTTGCACTTGATTGTATGATTGTCAGTTGCGGTACTGAAGCGGAAGATGTAGTTTGGTGCTTGTATCTGTTTTATTCCGACAAAACAAACTAAAGAGAAAGAAAATTAAAAAGATAAAAAATAAGAAACATTGGTGCTAAACACCGGATTTGGCCGAGGAGAAAAACCCAATGGGAAAAAGTGCCCTGGCTTTTAGTTCTTATTAAGAGAGTACAAGTGCTAGTCTTGCACTGGGGGTGGATGTATGTCTGCATTCTTAGGTGGGTGGACATCAATAGCGTCAGGATGTAAAGATAACCTAGAACGTTATCCTACCCATGGAGAAGATGGCAAGGGAAGAAGTGCATCTTCACTAACATATGATATGGGCACAGTAGGAAGGCTAAAGAGGCACCTATGGTTTTGAAACCGTTCTAAAGACTCACTCACATTGAGCCAAAACTGACATGTAGATTCATGGGGAAGAAGAACCTCCAAAATGGGAGGGGTTAGCAAACAAAGGGTGTCCTCGCACCATGTTTGAGCTCTTTCCTCTTCCGAAAGTCTTTGTTGGTTGGGTCCATGTTGCGGCATCATAATTGCCCAGAGATTATGTCGTTGAGGTGTGACCCCCATGATCTGCTGCATCATACCAGTGCCATAGCAACGGAAATATGTGTAACACTGCAAACATATATGGGAAGCATTCCCCAATACCATACGAGCACAGTCGCGGCAGTGTGGAAACGGATGATTTTGCTGGTAGTATAACTCCACAAATTGTCTTCCACAGTAATCCTCACCCACTGGGGCATAAAAATATCGGGAGTGCGTCTGAAAAGGTGCAATGCTGTAGCCCCCTTGATGGTCAGGGTGAGTGCTATCTAGGTCCAAAGATGGACTGCATGTGTCCAGCCAAGTCTCCATTTGGTTATTCTACACAACACACAAGGGAGTGTTCAGATTTTAATGCAAGTTGAATGAAGAATGTTAGTATGTACAGGCATGATGGAAATAGAGCTAATAGATTCAATAGATGAATTGCCAAAAAGTAGCTATTGTAGCATGATAGCTCTTTCAAAAATGATTTTGCTTTTGGATGTAACATTATGCAAATTGTTTGTGGGGTGTTGATGTATGGCACAGGTTCCTTTTTGTTGGACTCTTTTTGGTACCCATTTCAGAGTACGTGCAAGAGATTGAAGTTTAGTCGGAGGTGAGATTTTAGCGATAGGCATAGGAAATGCATTGGGACAAATAGGAGGAGGTGTGAATGGAGATGTTTGAACACTTCTGAGCTTTGGCAACCATATGGCAGCTGTGTTCTTGCCATCCCATTGGGCTTTCAAAATTTTCTTGGGTCTTCAGAGTGCCCAACTCTAACACCTATGCCTGTAGACTTATGGCTGGTAATGTAATTTGATTAGGGAAAGAGTAGAATACCGACGACATTCCAAATAGTTGAAGTTGTAAGAAGAACGCTCTTTCCTTGATAGTCAGGGAGTCTACTTGTGTAGGAGCCTGATTGAAAGTTGTCGGCTTTGTAAGACAAACTTTGACATTGCTTGTGTTTTGAGGAATAGACTCTGAACTTGATTCGGTTGCAATATCCTCCTTCTGATGTGTTTCCTCTGAGATAGAAGTGAGTAAAGGTACCCACTTGCCTTTTTCTTCCCATGTCAGTTTGGAGTATCCCTTCCTGATCGAGACCTTCTAATGATGTCCGATTGACGTGTCAGTTTGTGTTTCCACCTGAACTCTTTCAGGCTTGGTAAGGCATGGTTTCCAGTATTGATTTGGTTTCTGTAAGTGAGGTGGTATTGACTGCTTTTGTTCTTGAGTAGATTCATGAACATAATTATGTTTTGCTGCAGTAGTCCCTGCATTCTTTTTTGGTAGCCACAAGGTAGTAGCACCCTCCTAGTAGCCTTGTGCTTGCAGAACCTTCTTTGGGATCCACCGTTGTTGAGTGGTCTTGTTGGAGGTGGAACTGTTGGTTTTGGTGAACCTCCTCTTTAGCTTTGTATTCCTTGGATGTTCCTTGGCAGCATTGGGTCTTGCCTTGCGAGCTGCTTTAGGTAACCAGATTTGAATTCTAAGTGCTTCCCCCCTTCCGTAGCCTTGTGCATATAAGAGAGATGTTGGCACATGCCATCCTTGAGTATTGTCATTGTCATTATTCACCCAAATCATTGGATCTTTTGAGGTTGTCTCTATCACAGTAGTGATGGTTTCCACCTTTTGAAAAGATGGGAGTGCCGAAGCACTTAATCCTATAAGGTGAGTAGAATTTACCAACAAGGTGTATTGTCGTGAGTTCCAGTCCATACCGCATCTGGTGGTTCTAATCCACATGATCTACCTAGAACAACATCCACCACTGCTTGGCTCTTGTTAGCAACATAAAAAGTCACATGCATAGATTGATCCTGAATGGACATATTAATACAACACTTGCCTAGGGCTGGGGTTTCATCACCAGAGAAACTCTGGAAGTTCAATGATGCATTGGTGAGCAAAGGTTGGCCTAATGATGTCCACGCTTCATAAGACAAAACATTGCAGTCGGCTCCCGAATCTATAAGTGCAGACGCTGCAAAGATTGCTCTTTGAGTAGGGATCCTTACTTCAATATGAAAGGGATCTACAAAGTCTTCATCATCATTCAAGTGGATGGCCATGATAGCTGCCTTGCGGCGCTCTCGTGCTAGTGCTACTCTAGCCTTAGCTTCTTCTTTTGCTTGACTTTGTAACAAAGCTTGAGCTTTTTTACGTGTCTGACTAGCATGTATGCGTATCAGCATATCATTTGTTAGAGGTTCTTCATAGCGCTTCAAGCGGCTACCATTGATGAAGTTAGTCATTGGCTCTCCATCTAAGGTTTCCAACCTTACTGCACCACTCGCACTAAGCTCGTTGATCACAAATGGACCAAGTCCTCGCATTTTTAGCTTGCATTTTTGTTTCTTCAATGTGTAAAGCAACACTACATCACCTCTCCTGAAGCGACCTTTCTTCACATGCTTATCATGCCAACGCTTTTGGCGTCATTTTTTAGCATACATGCCAATGACTGCCAATAGCCTATCTTCATCTAGCCTCTCCAATTCATCAATCCGTGTAGAGAATTCATGATCCGTCCACTCAAGTTGTTTTGCAACTCGAAGTGTAGGTACAATAAATTCTATCGGAAGGACATCGTCCAATCCAAAAACTAGATTGAAAGGTGTCGTGCCTATAGACGTTTTGTAAGCAATTCGGTAAGCCCATAGAACTGAGTGAAGTTTCTGTTCCCAATCTGTTCTATGTCCCTCAACAATCTTTGTAAGCACAGTGCAAAGAGTCTTGTTTGTGCTCTCAGCTTGACCATTTGCTTGCGGGTGATAAGGCGCTGACCTCTTATGGATGACCATAAAGTCTTCCAAAAGAAAGTTAATGACGTCATTGATAAAATGCACACCTTGGTCACTCACAATCTCAAGAGGTAAACCGTAGCGTGTAAACACATGTTCGTATAAAAACTTTGTAGTGGTCCTAGCATCGTTTTTTACTGTGGCTTTTGCTTCTACCCACTTCGTAAGATAATCTGTGGCTACAATGATATACTCAGCATGTGTATGGCGTGCTGGTGGTTTAATCGGTCCCACAAAATCAATTTCCCATTTGGCAAAAGCTCTAACCCCCATAATTGGTCTCAATGGCATGTCCTCATACTTTGTAAGATTCCTCCCCAGCCTCTCAAAATGTCCTAGCATCTTCCCCTGTAATCAATCCCTCTTCAAAAATATAAAAGACTTGTTTCTAACTGTTTTAACCTAGAGAGAGAAAATATTCTAGAGAGAGAATATTCAAATTTTTAATATTTTGGGATAGAAAATTATCTCATCTTATTAAAATAAGTTCCCCTGAAACAGAAATTCAAAAAGAACTTTCCAATGTGCAATTGGAATTAATTGGAAATGGGTATAAAGGACCGTAGCCTAAGGGTCTAGATTTTCAGAAATTTTTGGATTATGGTCCAATTAAGGTTCCTATGGGCCAATAGCATCAATCCATGTGTAGGGAGGAGATAAATCCAATTTGTAAAAGAAGATACCCAAAAATGAGTAAATGCTCACATAAGATGAAGAGTTGAAAATGTACAAGGTTTATTAGTAAAAAACTATGAGCAATATTAAAAATATGAGATATTTTGGGTATCCAAAAATGAGTAAATGCTCACATAAGATGAAGAGTTGAAAATGTACAAGGTTTATTAGTAAAAAACTATGAGCAATATTAAAAATATGAGATATTTTGGGTATAATGATTCCATTTTGACACATATGTAAGGAAGGGGAGTTCTTTAAAGGAGGTGCATATTTCACATAAGATGAAGAGTTGAAAATGTACAAGGTTTATTAGTAAAAAACTATGAGCAATATTAAAAATATGAGATATTTTGGGTATAATGATTCCATTTTGACACATATGTAAGGAAGGGGAGTTCTTTAAAGGAGGTGCATATTTCACATGCTTGAATGAGTTTTAAAATCATAAAAATTGAGATATTTCATCTCTCCTCTCTCCTCATTCAAGTCTAGTTCCAAAAAGTTAGCTTAACTGACCTAAAAATGGTCAAATATTGACCAAACTGATTTAGAAAATTCTAGAATCAGTTTGTTTGGTTAGGAGCTCAATTTTTCCTATAAATAGAAGCCTCTCTCTTGTTGAAAAATATATAGTGTTTATGCATCGTTACTCTACTCCACCTAAGCCAAGAATTGTGAATTCATTAATGATTCACTAGTTTTTGAAGCTTCCCTCTTTCTTCAATCCCCATTGGTGGCTCCATCAACATACTTAACCAATTGATTGGTTGGGGGCCTCTACCGTGAACAAAGAATCAAACAATTTGTAAGGTAATTAGTGAATTTTGATCATTTTCTATAATTTCTCAATGTTTCTCTCTTCTCAACCCCTCTCAAGCTTGAGAAGCTTAATTGGAATGGTTTTTGAATGCTATTGAAGTTAATTGATGAATGGTAGTGAAGAGTTACATAATTTGATGAATGCTATTGAAGTTAATTGATTAATGATAGTTAAGAATTACATAAATTTCCATTTATGCTTAATTCTAATGGTTTTTATGTAATTTCTCTCTCTCACTCAAGAAATGGTCATACTCATGACCCATTCTCAATCCAAATGAAGCTTTTCATAAAGCTTTTTCTTAATCCAAGATTAATCTATGCTTGAGATCAAATTAATGGCTTTTTTCTATGCTTTTAGTTTATGTATTTCATGAATATTGATGATTCAACCCATTATTGGGTTAATGATCCAATTAGGGATCATTCTAATCATTTTCTTAATGATAAGTTTTATCCTTCAAAATAAATTGAGATTTATCAGTCATAGTAGCAGAGCTATGGCAAAATTTTTATAAAAATTACACATAAAATAATTTTATTCAAAGCATGAAAAGAGAACTTCCTACCATATTCTAGGAATTATCATCCTAGATTAATTGAAAGAATTTTATTGTAATCATGGAGAAATTGATTTTTATGTTATGCATAATTGATGATTATTTTATTGTAAAAGTGTTACTTTTATCATAATTGGATTTGATGCATAGAGGTATGCATACAAGAATTATTATTTTAATATAAAAGTGTTACTTTTATCATATTTGGATTTCATGCATAGAGGTATGCATAAAAGTTGATTATTTTATTGTAAAAGTGTTACTTTTATTATATTTGGATTTCATGTATAGAGGTATGCATAAAAATTGATTATTTTATTATAAAAGTGTGACTTTTATCATATTTGGATTTTATGCATAGAGGTATGCATAAAAGTTGATTATTTTATTATAAAAGTGTGACTTTTATCATATTTGGATTTCATGCATAGAGGTATGCATAAAAGTTGATTATTTTATTATAAAAGTGTGACTTTTATCATATTTGGATTTCATGCATAGAGGTATGCATAAAAGTTGATTATTTTATTGTAAAAGTGTTACTTTTATCATATTGGATTTCATGTATAGAGGTATGCATAAAAGATATTCTTTTTATACTAAAAGTGTGATTTTTATCATAAATGGATTTTGTGCATAACTTAGATGCATAAGAGAAATTCTTTTATTCTAAAAGTGTAATTCCTACCAAATTGAATTTATGAATAAGAAGATGCATAAAAGATTGATTTTTAAATTCAAAGTGTCATTCTCATCTAAATTGAATTTATGCATAGGAAGATGCATAAAAGAATGGAATTTCAATTCAAAAGTGTTATTCTCATCCAAATTGAATTTATGCATAGGAAGATGCATAAAAGATGGATTTTTAATTCAAAAGTGTCAATTCTTATCTAAATTGAGTTTATGCATAGGAAGATGCATAAGAGATGGAATTTTAATTCAAAAGTGTCATTTTCATTTAAAATAAATTTATGCATAGGAAGATGCATAAAAGATTGATTTTTAAATGAGATGTGATAATATGTGATAAGATGCGTATGGGAAGTGATAGGATATGAGAAGAGGTGTATGAGATGTGATAAAATGTGATAAGATGCGTATGGGAAGTGATAGGATGTAACAAGAGGTGTATGAGATGTGAAAAGATGTGTATGAGATGTGATAGGATATGATAAGTGGTGTTAAGATGAGTTAGGATGTGTTAAGATGTGTATGGGATGAGGTAGAGAGTGTATCTGATGGGATAAGATGTATATGGGATGTGTTAGGGCGAGAATGGATGTAGTATGGATGTATGGATGTAGATTCGGATGTAGATGTATGTAAATGAATGTGGATGTATGAATGAGGATGTGAAAATAGATGTATGTATGTAGATGTGGATGTATGGATGTGAATGTGAACGAAGATGTGGATGTGGATGTATGGATGTAGATTCGGATGTAGATGTATGTATGTGAATGTGGATGTATGAATGAGGATGTGAAAATAGATGTATGCATGTAGATGCGTATGTATGAATGTGAAATTGGATGTATGTATAATGTGGATGTATGAATGAGGATGTGAAAATAGCATTAGGAACTCAATGGAGTCTTTTTGGGCCCTTTAATTTGCCATTGCCTAATGGAGGTGATTAAGAAATAGACAAATAGGGAGATTACATGTGGACTGAAACCGATGGTTTGTAAGAGCCTAGAAGGTAGTGGTCAAACTTAGAATAATA